>NC_051186.1:140144280-140450946 GCF_013339695.2 Rhipicephalus sanguineus | reverse complement strand
CAGCCAGTGCCTCTTTTTTGATCTGGCTGTACCTTCGTTCCATTCCTGTCACTGCACGAGAGGCGTATGTGACTGGTTGGCAATCCCCTGATAGCTGGTCTTGGAGAAGCACTGCACCCAGCCCGAAGGAACTGGCATCTGCGGAGACTGTTGTCAGGAGGGCAGGGTTGTACCTTGTGAGGCAGATGTCTGAGGACAGCATGGTCTTGAGGTGCTCAAATGTCGAGGCTTGCGCTGGTGCCCACGTCCAGGCTGCAGTCTTGTTCAGGAGACTTCGGATCGGCACAGTCGTCTGAGAGAGACCCGGGAGAAAGCGACCCACATGGTTGAGCATAGCCAGAAAATGTTGGACACCAGGAATGTCTCGAGGAGCTGGCATGTGCTGAATGGCCGTCATCTTGTCTGGGTTAGGAGTGATGCCATTGGCACCGGCGCCGATACCAAGGAATCGTACACTGGACACTCCGAAACTGCACTTGGCAGCGTTGAGGGTGACCCTCGCCTGTTGAAAGCGACCAAGGACTGCTTGGAGGTGCTGGTCGTGCTCTTCTGTGGTGCGGCCGAACACAAGGATGTCATCCATGAGGTTAACACCAGACAACCCTTCTAGCAGACGAGACATCTGACGTTGGTAGTATTTTGGGGCTGGCCTTATGCTGAGTGGGAAGCGGCAGTAGCAAAACCTGCCAAACGGAGTGATGAAAGTTGTGTACTTCTGGGAGTAGCACACCAGGCGTACTTGATAGAAGCCTGAAAGGGGTCATGAAGCACCCCTTGGGCTGATTGAAAAAACACATCCTGCGGAAAGCTGACACGGCTATGAACTGCTCTGCCAAATATTACAGTCGTGCGCGCCGCGTAATGGCCACAAGCGGAGCGCGAAGTTGCCGTTTCCCCAGGCACCCTCTTTTCAAACAGAGGCCGGTTCTCACTCTCGTCGGTGGGCGGGGCGTCTGTCCGCTGTACGTCGCAAAGACATAGCATGCTTATTGGCCGATAGCCGACGTAAATCGAGAGCGGCGTTCGGATCAGATGCGCTTCTTGCCGCGGAATGCCGCCACTTGCCGGCGCCGCACTCGCGCAAGCGAATCACAGCGGGAGAGCGATCGCGTTTCATGACGCGCGCTGGCGTAACTTCTTTCTCCCATGCCATCCCTCCCTGTCTAGCTTCCAGTGCGCTCGTCGGCACGAGAAAAGAGAGAAAGCGCTGGGAGCGTGCGCCAAACCCCCGTAACTCCGCTGATTCTTGACGGATTCGAGAAATTTTTGCGGCAATCGATTCGGGAGGCAGTACACTCCGATACTGAGGCCATTAGATCATTACTTGGAAAAGTGGTTCATGACCCCTTGAAGTTGCGTCCAACTTTGAAAAAAGACAGGCATTGCCGAGCAGTCCGAGAGTTTGGTCGACACCCAAGTACAGTGAAACCTCGGTGATACGAATCTCCCGGGGTTACCAAAAATATTTGTATCATCCGAAATTCGTATCACGAGAAAACACGAAAAATGAGTATGCTGCAAAAGAAAGTTGGCATACGTTTTGATTTAGTGTTTCTCAGGGCCACAGTGACATCATGAACAGCTCTGAATGATTGGCAGTAAAGTTTTTAGACGTCCGCGATGACACTTGTACTCGTTAATATAGCGTCCATGCACGCGTGTGTAATTAAAATCATATGTGTTGTGCCCCGTGACCGCTACTAGCCCCTTCCTAATCTTACTGCGCTTTTCTGCATGACACCAAAATACTGTGGCAAAAGTGACTTAAGTATCCCTTTGCACACGATAGATAGAGGCCAAGCTCTTTCGCCAAGATCGTCCGCTTCGTCTCTTGGGGTCTTCGTCCACCTTTAATGAGATTTCATGACGGACCCGCAGCCCAAGTTTAAGTCTTGTTTCATAGAACGTCTGATTGCGGGGACATGGCTTGCATCGACGTGGCAGGCACGTGTTAAAACAGTAGAAAGACGCTGCTGCCTCAAGTACAGGAGCACGCGTCAACGCGTCGGGAAAAAAAAAAAGCGCGACATCAACGTCATCTGTAATCTAAACACGAAGGCACCTAAAGGCCTCCAAGATTTGCGCGCACTATCTCGGAGCCAACGACGCACCGTTGATGGTCGCGCAGCGCGCATGCCCGCACCCGCGCGTGATTGCTGGGTCTTCCGCGACAGTGCGGGCAGCACCTGTTTGTACCTGTGCGCTAGCGTACGTTCGTATCAAACGTCGGGGGGTGCAAATCGGTTCGCAACAACCGTACTCCATTACATTGCAGGCTAATGGGCCTTGGCCGGGACCACAGAAAAATTCGCATCACCCCGAAATTCGTACGAGCCGTGATCGTATCACCGAAGTTTTACTGTATGTGGTGTTCGCGCAGAATAACTTGGCTGAGTTTGGTCAAATCCATGCAAAGGCGGTAACCCCCCCGCTGGCTTCGGGATGACGACACTGCCTGCGCACCAGTCTGTTGATTCGTCGATGCGCCGTATCACGCCCTCCTGCTCCATCTTGCTATGCTCCTTTTTGACTACGTCTCGTAGGGGTATCGGGATATGCCGGGCTGTGCTGAGGGAATACGGTACTGCATCAGGCTTGATACGGATCGTGTACTCTTCCTGGAATGTGCCCAGGCCGGTGAAAAGTGCTGCAGGGGCTCGCAGACATGGTGTGAAGACACCGACAAGCTTGGCAACACCGAGGGCAACAGTGGCGGGATAGCTGAGAAGGGTCTGCTCTTGTCCTGCACCGACATAGAGGTGCTCAGTCACTTGCCTGCCTCTCCATGACAGCGCCGCGGAGAAGGTGCCGAGAAGCTTCAGGGATTGTTTCCCGGGTCCGAAAAGTTGCTCACCAAGTGGCTTATCGAGAACGGCTAGGCAGCCAGGAAACGTACGCGGAACCACCGAAACTTCGGTACCAGAGTCCACCTTGAAGACAAGAGAGCGCCCATTGACCCGAACTTCAACGTACCACCCGTTCCGAGCCACTGTCGCGATGTAGTGGAGCTCCACGAAACCGAGGTGCTTCTTAGAGCGACATACCGACGCGATGTGGCCTCGCTTTTTGCAGTGGTTACAGACCGATTTGGCAGCTGGGCAGTCGGACCGTCGGTGAACTTCGTGACCGCGGAAGCGGCACTGCCCACCTTGGCCACTTTTCGAAGCCTCGCCAACATTGCTGTTGCTGGTTTGTGAACCGCCACGCCGGTGACGTTACACAATGTTGCCATAGTCTCGTTTTTGGTTTCGTCTGCGTGGGTTGACAGTTTGTTTTTTACTCCAACAGTTGAAACTCCAAGTTTGTTTTTAACTCCAACCGATGAAGATGAAATCGTTAGAACGTTTATGAATCTGAAAAACAGGAGGGCCTTAGATGTAAACAATATGCAGATAAAGCCAGTAAAATACATCATTGCCTGTATCTCCTCTGTGCTAAAGCATATCTTCAACCTTGCACTAGTTACTGCTACCTTCCCCGAAGAAATGAAGAAAGCAAGAGTTTCTGTAATACACAAAGGAGGTGACCAACAGTGCATGAAAAACTACAGACCAATATCCGTCCTCCCAGTTTTTTCAAAAGGTTTAGCAAAAGTTATCTGTAATCGCATGACAAGTTTTTTTTCTAGCAAAAATATCTTATCAGATTCTCAATTCGGGTTTTGAAAAGGAAGGTCAACTGAAACAGCCCTACTAACCATGAAAGAAGTTATAGTACGCAACATTGATAACAGACTTTACACGCTAGGCCTGTTCAAAAGAAAGTCTTTCCATGGCAAAAAGAAAAACAGTTGCTCGGGAATATAGAAGGCTGGACGTATTCCCCCCCCCCCCCCCCTCTGCTTACATGCCTGGCATGACATGGGTGTCATGGTTTTCATGTTAAAGGAGTCCTGACACAAAAGTTTTCGCCCCGCGTTTTTTTGCTGCATTGTGTTGCTGGGGGCCTGTTAGTCATAACACGGCACATCGTTTGCTGCAGCGCGCGACAGATAATTAATTACAAGCTCCTCATTACCGACACAGCCTCAGTTTCGGTTTGACAGAGCTCCAAAAACGACAAGCCGCCGGGTGCAACTATCACCACCTAGCGAGTGAAACGCTCGGTCACGTGAGCACACAGAACAGTGACGCATTTCCGCGTGGTCTGTCGTCGCCGGGCTCATCGTTGTCTGATGGCGACGATTTTCTTGCGGCGGGGATGGAAGGAATTTTCGACGTGGCGAATCACTTCAGGTTTGACCCGCTGGCGAGGAGCGATTCGTCGGGAAGCGCGTCAAAACAGAAATGGCGGCTACGACGTCATCATAACTTGTACCGGCTGCAACGGTTACGTAGGGGAAGTAGGGGGGTCACCTCGGGTCACCTCCGAGGGTGTCAATGCAATAGGTGCGGCCTATAATGCTGGATCGCGCTTGCGAACTTCAAAATTCATATAAAATACCTTCCAAGCTTTATTCGCTGTCGATATTTTGCAGATGGTACACGCACGTACACGGGAATCGATCCAGCAGGCTATCTCAGCCACGAAATTTTGTGTCAGTACCCCTTTAACTCCTGTTATTTATGTTCGTCACACAGTCACATCACGCAATACCAAATTTGGTGTATATCAATCTGGCGGAACGGCCGCCATCGCACCATGGGCGTGGCACGTAAGACATACAGTACATGACATGTGTGTCATGATTTTCATATTGACTCCTGTTATTTATGTTTGTCACACAGTCATGTCGCGCAGTACCAATTTTGGTGTACAGTTGAAACCCGCAATAACGAAATCGGCGAGGAAAGCACAAAATTTCGCTCTTGCGGGAATTTTGTTGGCGTGAGAATGCAGCAGAAAAGACATGGAATTTACAAAAAACACATTTTATTTCCGAAAGTCAGTAAGTTTGCTTTGGCAGGCCTTACCATGCAGCAATTTTATGCCTCTCGATCGGGAATCTCGTTTGCCACGGCACAAAGTTCGCCCCATGCACTGGTCGGTGACGGCGGCACTGCGCTGTCACCAGTACCGTCATCAAGTGCGCCTACAGGCGAACCTTCTTCCGGCTCCGCTGGATCAGCGCGCATCAGCGCAGAATCATGGGCAGCGAGCTGCACGCAATGCCGAATTCTTCGGCGATGTCCCTTTTTTTCCTGCCCTTTTCCACCTCACTGCCCTGCCACGGTGGTCTAGTGGTTGTAGCGCTCGACTGCTGACCCGAAGGTCGCGGGATCGAATCCCGGCTGCGGCGGCTGCATTTTCGATGGGGGCGAAAATGTTTGAGGCCCGTGTACTTAGATTTAGGTGCACGTTAAAGAACCCCAGGTGGTCTAAATTTCCGGAGCCCCCCCACTACGGCGTCTCTCATAATCATATCGTGGTTTTGGGACGTTAAACCCCAGATATTATTATTTTCCACCTCACTGATGATTGCAGCCTTATCTTCCAGCGTGATGAACTTCCGCTTTTTCGTTGGAGGTGGCATCTTCGCAGGCAGCGAAATCGGACGAAGCAATCGCAACACACAGTTCACGTTGCACCAAGCGACCAAGCAAACGCTCCACAAATGGCTCCACGCACCCGACCATGTGCGCGCAAAGCCGACAAAGCCAAGCACAGAGCCAAGCCAACGAACGAAGCTCCATGAGGAATGTGGATTTGGCTACGTAGTCCGCGATAACGAGCAGGTGTTTCGACAAGCCATCATCATCATCATTGTCGCCAGCTTTATGTTTTTTTGTAAACAATGATGGCGGCTGCTTCTCAAGTGTGCTATTCGCCGCGAGATCGGGCTAGAGGTGCCAGCACCGTCGCCGCGCTAGTGTGGATAGGCGTTTGTCGGCGCGTATACAAACGCACACAACAGTGCTTCGTTGTGAGTGATTTGACCCGATTTCCGGCAAACAGATTGCGTTGACTGCAGCTTTCTGGTAATATGTGCGCTCTTCATTCCCGAAATAATGCACGAAGCGCCCAACATTACTATTACTTGTGAGAGAAGTGCATTCTGCCAGCGAACGGGGTTGCTCGCCTTCGGCAACAGTCGACGTTTTCGCAATGGATGACGTTTTCTTGTTTTTTTTGTACATGTTCAACTTGTGCTCTATCTACTACGCACTGTTGTAAAGCGACCTAATTAAGCATTAACTTCTTGTTGATCTGTATACCCCACAACAAAAAGAAAGCCCGTATTCCTGCACGATGATTTCAAATAGCACTTTGTACACTGCGTGTTCAAATATTCATCCGCATTTCTTATTGAGTTCTCCAATGTAGGACAGTTGATAGGTTTACTGAGGAAAGCTATGTGGCTGACAGCACTTTAGCGCTACAGAAGCGTTTAATACACACACGCTTGTTTTTATTCCAGTAACAGTACACAAAGGTAACTGTATAGCACGGAACTTTCTTCGATTGATTACTTGCACGACAGTAATGGAACAAAGGCCCAGTTATTTCACAGTGTAGTGGAGCAGATGCACGACCGAGTATGCGCCTGTGAAAGAGGACGAAAAACGACCCGCGTTCTGATTGTGCGAGAGTCTGTGCCGCCTTTTGCCAGCCTTGCCCTGTGTTAACGTATGGCCCTTTTCGTCGCGACCTCATTACACCAATAAACCTCATCACATTGACCGACGCCACTTGCAACAGGACCAAACTACCTTTTTTCACGAGAGTAATGTCCGCTGCTTTCCGTCAGTCTATTACAACGCAACACAAACACTCAAGATAATGTAAAGAAAAGGAGATGTGGCTTCGCATCAAATTACTACGACATAAATGCGAAGTACGCCGTTTCGATTAATTTTGACCATCAGGGCTCTTTAACGAGTAGCTTAATCTAAGTGCACAGGTGTTGTTGTATAAATTTCGCCACAAGTTAAAATTGCGCAAGGCAACTCAGTTTTGCGATTTTTGTGTCATTCTATTTTCTGTTTTTTTTAGGGGACAATTTAAGTACCGAAGTGTCGGACGTGACTTGACAGAAATATTTCTGTGTAGTGGGACCAGGACTATACACAATTCAAGCTCGTCGCGTAGCCTATAAACGACAGTCCTGAAGTTATCCATCTAACCACAACACGCAAGTGCATGACAGCCTTTTTGTTTACCACCGAGCCGATAAAAGGCTATATTCACATGAGATCTAATGCTTTAGGACAGCGCGAAGTGCACTCTGCAATGCGCTTGAACCACAGAACGGCACCTACACTGATATCAGGGGTGGAAGCTCTGCGCCATTTGCGCCGCGCTGCGCCAATGCTCTTCTGCTGCGCCATCCTGCTCCAAAATGCATTATTGCACCGAAACTGCTCCCAAGCGGTGTTTGGTGCACGGCCTCTTCGATGGGCTCCGGTGCGCCGCCGGAACCGATCACCGAGGGTATACGTTTGGTGCCTTCATGTGCCACTGTCATCCGTGTCATGGCGCGCCTATGCGAGCTTATATCATCATCACATCACTTGGCGCGCTCTCGTGACGTTGTCGAAGGCGCAAAAAAGCTAGCGAGCCTACAGGAGTTAGCTACAAGAAAGTGAGTTGGTGCGGCCATATTTCAATTGTGACGCCGGCGGCAACGGAGTTTCTTGGCGCACTGCGCGCTCGAGGCGGTTTGTGTCATCGTGGCCTGGGATTGCGAACATGAATAAAAGTGCGCGCGCGTTGACGCTTCATAATGTCGAAAAGGTTCTATTTGCTGCGAATATTTAATTTGATGGGAGGCCATGAGGATAATGCGAGCAGCTGCCGCAGACGTATACGGGCGACCATTATTTAGAAACTTTGCATTAAGGAAACTGCTGTAGAGCTGAGTGTGTAATATGGATTTTGTGTCGTAAGTCTGCATGAGAAAGAAAAATTTGTTTTATCCGTTTGCGGCCAATGAAGCCACTACCAACCTCGAAACCACTCACAGAGCTTCGGTTTATGTAAGTCGGTTGGACCATTTCCGAAACTCATTTTTTTTTAGTGAGAGCATGCCTCTCCATGTGCAGAATTTTTTGCATTGCACACAAGCCCTTAGACCTTATAAATGCAGCATGTAAACACGCTCGTGCAGCGACGACCTTAGTCTCGCCAGTGCGATCGGTCGCGTTGTTTGATTTTGGCTCGTCAGAACCTGCGCTCGGCTTGTGGTCGAGTACGCTGTAGCTCATACCATCCGCAGCACATGACGTGCCGCTCGCCGCCGTTGCTGTGTGTAGTTTGGTACATGAGGTGGCGAGTGAAGAAATATACAAAAAAGAACAAGATAGACACTTGGAAGCACAGGCGTGCGCAGGGTTCCCCATCAGGGGGGCAAAGGTTCATCGCAGCGCCCTCCCCCCCGCCCTACTAAGTCAATGTATGCGGCAGATTTTGCACCCCCCCCCCCCCCCCCTTCTTAGGTGACTAGAAGGGTCAATGTACGGGGCAGATTTTGCGCCTCCCCTCTTGGGTGATTAGGGGGTGCGCCCCCCCCCCTGTGCGCACGCCTATGCTTCGAACGTTTATTACTCAAAACACGAATGTGAGGTAGTACGAAAACAGAACCACGGGATACAAATTGTGCGCTTGCGACATCTAGTATCATCGCCCCTCAAGTACTATATTTGCGTGCATATAACCGACACCAATAATTGACAAACCTTGAAAGGGAACTTGAAGAGAAAAGGTGGAAGCGCGAGGCGCAATTTTTGGCGCGATTTACGCGCACCGAGGGACGCGCGTGTTTTTTGACGAACGCCTTCGCGAAGTCGTGCCGTTGCGCCCCGAATTGCTTGATTTCATGCGCGACTGACGCATGGTCGGAGGGTCACGCGTGTCATTTTGACGAACACCATCTCAATATCGCGGCGCCGCGTCTTCCTACTCGAAGTAGAAAAGAAAGCGTCTTGCGCTGCGCATCGCCTGCTCGTCCGACAAGCGGAATTTAGGGTACAGACGCGTGTTTGTTTGGTTTCTTCCAATGCCTCCAGACGGCGCTGACCTCCGCGCATTTTGAAGGAAATTTTTGAAGCCGGCATGGGCCTTTGAAGAAAATGTAGCAACCCGGCAAACGCGGCGCGAAAACGCCGCTGCTGAAAATCGTTCAATACCATGAACGTTTTTCATTTGTCAGTCTAGTCAAGTGTAGCTATTCAAAACATTGCTTATCTCGTTTTCCTGAGTCATTGCTCTATCACAGCTGTGATGTTTTAATGATAACACGTAGCACGCGCGCGTGTGTATATGTATATATATATATATATATATATCATTTGTGTTAAGTGTGGTTGGTTCATCAGTGTTGAATGTTTTCTCAAATCGTTGGAATGTCTTGTGTTTACCAGAAATAAAAAAATAAACAATGATGTTTGACCCTACAATTCTGCTCCAAAACAAACTTGCATTGCTCCAAAACACACATTTTGGTGCTCCAAAGCTGCTCCAAAACAGCATTATTTGTGCTCCCTGAGCTGCTCCAAAACACTAAAGCGTGCTTCCACCCCTGTGATACGACTCGTGAACGGAGGGTACGACGACCACACACAGCACTCCCGACAAGTGCACTCGCTGATCTTATTACAGTACATATACAGCCGATCAAGGCCAAATGCTGCTTTACATCGTGTTAGGCTTACGTACGTGTGGTGAAAGTTGCACTAAGGCATGGACCAAACCGCCTTTTGAGGATCTGCATGACGTACGCGCGCATGCAAACACAACGTGGCTAGCAGACGACGCATGGAGCAATCCACACTAGGCGCAGTTCAGTCAGGAGCTGCCAGGTGGCGACTCCGCTCGATCTCGCGGCCAATAGCGATAGTTTTGCACAATTTAAGTGTAGCATGAATGCATTTCAGCAGTTTTCGAACGTTGTTAGTGTTGCGAGAGTAGATTATTTGCGCACTCGTGTTTCAAAAATTTCGTTAATGAGGGACTGCGGTATGAATATCTTTCGTAGTCGTGAGTTACGTAATGCATTGACTCCTATGGGCATTCGCCGGTGCTCCGAAACTATTTCGTTGCGGGGAGAATTTCGTTTCCTCGGGATTTCGTTATCGCGGGTTTCGACTGTATGTTAAGCTAGCAAAACGGCCGCCAGCGCACCATGAGCGTGGCATGTAAGTCATGGTATACATGACACGTGTGTCATGATTTTGATCTGAACTCCCGTTATTTATGTTCGTCGCACAGTCATGTCGCGCAATATCAATTTTGGTGTATATCAAGCTAGCGAAACTGCCACCAGTGCACCATGAGCATTGCATGGGAGTTATGCTGTACATGACGTGTGTCATGATTTTCACATTAACTGCCGTTATTTATGTTTGTCACACAGTCATGTTGTGCAATACCAACTTTGGTGCATATCAAGCTAGCGAAACGGCTGCTAGTGCTCCATGAGCGTGGCATGTAGGTCATGCTGTACATGACACGCATGTCATGATTTTCACATTAACTCCCGTTATTTATGTTCGTCACACAGTCATGTCGTGCACTACCAATTTTGTTGTATATCAAGCTAGCGAAACGGCCGCGAGCACACCATGAGCGTGGCACGCAAGTCATGTTATACATGACACGTGTGTCATGATTTTCATATTAACTCCCATTATTTATGTTCGTCACACAGTCATGTCGCACAATACCAATTTTGGTGTGTATCAAGCTAGCGAAACGGCCGCCAGTGCTCCATGAGCGTGGCATGTAAGTCATGCTGTACATGCTTGTCATGATTTTCATATTAACTCCAGTTATTTATGTTCGTGACATAGTCATGTCATGCAATACCAATTTTGGAGTATATCAAGCTAGCGAGACGTCTTTATTTTTATTTATTTATTGGTACTGCAACCCTTTCCGGGGTTTTAGCAGGGTGGGATACAATACAGGAAGAAAATATATCATAATGGCACTCAAAAAAATATATATACAGGAAGATGATTACAGTAATTTACAACACACACACACACACACACACACACACACTAAAGACAACAAATTCAGGCTCAATTCCATAGCAAAGCATTTTTCAAATGTGTAAATGAAACAAAACAACAGGCAACGGAGGTGTAATACACACAGTATATACGAAAAATAACTCATTATGTTTAGCCATCAAGAAAGGATGAAAATGCTGAAAAAGAATGTGCTCGAACGATGGTGCTGCTAAGGTTATTCCAATCTGTGACTGTTCGTGGGAAAAAAGAATACTTGAAACAGTCGTTGCGAAAACGGAAAGGAGTGATTGTTAGTTCATGCCTTTGGCGTGTTGAATATCCGGACGAGAACGAAATCCATTCACTAACGTTGACGTTATAGTGCCCCTTAATTAACTGATATAGAAATTTTAATCGTGACGAGCGGTTTCTTTCTGCTAACGGCGTTAGGTTAGCGCGAGCTTGCAGCCCACGTACTGAACTGCGTCGGAAATCGTTATAGATGAACTGTATGGCTCTTTTTTGGACATTTTCTAGTTTCAGAATATTATCTTTCGTATAGGGGTCCCATATTACAGCAGCATAGTCTAATACTGGTAGGACAATGGAATTGTATGCTAATTCTCTTACAGCAGGGGTAGCCAAAGTTAGTGTTCTCCTTAAAAAGAATAATTTCCTGTAAGCATTAGCTGTAATGTAATGAATATGTTTATTCCACCTAAGATCGTTCGATATCCATAGCCCGAGATATTTGTATTCGGACACCTCAGACAAAACCACGCCGTTGAAATTATATGTAAACATTAAGGGCCTCTTCTTTCGAGTTATCCGCATGAAAACTGTTTTCTCGAAGTTTATGCACATCTGCCACCGCTTACACCATGAAGCAACACGCTGAAAATCATTGTTCAATAGTTTCTGATCTGATTGGTCATTAACCTCTGTATAGAGAACACAGTCATCCGCGTATAATTTTATTTTGACAGAGATGTCTTTTACTATGTCATTTATAAATATAAGAAAAAGGAGTGGCCCCAGGACCGAGCCCTGTGGGACACCCTATTGCACCGGTAGGTAATTAGATTGATGGCCTTTAAATGCAACAAACTGGTGGCGATTGTTCAGGTACGCTGAAATCCAATTAACAAGACGAGAATTTCTCAGCAAACGATGTAATTTGAATAATAATTTACTGTGTGATACCTTGTCGAAAGCTTTCGAGAAGTCCATAAAAATTGCATCAATTTGTTTAACATTATTTACTGATTCGGCGAAATCATGAATGGTAGCAACTAGCTGTGTACAAGTTGAGTACCCTTTCCGAAATCCTTGCTGGCATTCTGTCAAGATGTTATTAGTATCCAAAAATTCTATGATATGTTTATATGAAGGAAAGGAGATTACTTTTAAGGGCTCGTTTTTCTTTGTTAGACACAATATTAATGAGAACTAACAGACAGCAATGCCAAGGAAAGTATAGGGGGTGTTATTTGTAGTGTTTAGAATATAAATGTGAAGAAAGTAAAGTGGACGAAAAGATAACCTGCCGCCGGCAGGGACCGAACCTGCGACCTTCGAATAACGCGTCCGATGCTCTACCACTGAGCTACGGCGGCGGTCATCCTCCCGTCCACTTTATGGGGTATATATGTGCATTGAAACTTAGGAGTGTTAGTCAGCGCCAGTCGCAGCCATGGCGGCGAGTGTGGAACACTCTTTTTTCTGCCTTTTTGGCGTCACGTAGCACGTGATCTATTAACGAGCAGGCAGCTGACCAATAATCCCTCGTATACTACCTGAAGGCATCATGTCTGCCAGAACGAGACCCTCGCTATGAATGAAGGAAAGGAGATTACTTTTAAGGGCTCGTTTTTCTTTGTTAGACACAATATTAATGAGAACTAACAGACAGCAATGCCAAGGAAAGTATAGGGGGTGTTATTTGTAGTGTTTAGAATATAAATGTGAAGAAAGTAAAGTGGACGAAAAGATAACCTGCCGCCGGCAGGGACCGAACCTGCGACCTTCGAATAACGCGTCCGATGCTCTACCACTGAGCTACGGCGGCGGTCATCCTCCTGTCCACTTTATGGGGTATATATGTGCATTGAAACTTAGGAGTGTTAGTCAGCGCCAGTCGCAGCCATGGCGGCGAGTGTGGAACACTCTTTTTTCTGCCTTTTTGGCGTCACGTAGCACGTGATCTATTAACGAGCAGGCAGCTGACCAATAATCCCTCGTATACTACCTGAAGGCATCATGTCTGCCAGAACGAGACCCTCGCTATGAATGAAGGAAAGGAGATTACTTTTAAGGGCTCGTTTTTCTTTGTTAGACACAATATTAATGAGAACTAACAGACAGCAATGCCAAGGAAAGTATAGGGGGTGTTATTTGTAGTGTTTAGAATATAAATGTGAAGAAAGTAAAGTGGAGGAAAAGATAACCTGCCGCCGGCAGGGACCGAACCTGCGACCTTCGAATAACGCGTCCGATGCTCTACCACTGAGCTACGGCGGCGGTCATCCTCCCGTCCACTTTATGGGGTATATATGTGCATTGAAACTTAGGAGTGTTAGTCAGCGCCAGTCGCAGCCATGGCGGCGAGTGTGGAACACTCTTTTTTCTGCCTTTTTGGCGTCACGTAGCACGTGATCTATTAACGAGCAGGCAGCTGACCAATAATCCCTCGTATACTACCTGAAGGCATCATGTCTGCCAGAACGAGACCCTCGCTATGAATGAAGGAAAGGAGATTACTTTTAAGGGCTCGTTTTTCTTTGTTAGACACAATATTAATGAGAACTAACAGACAGCAATGCCAAGGAAAGTATAGGGGGTGTTATTTGTAGTCGAAGGTCGCAGGTTCGGTCCCTGCCGGCGGCAGGTTATCTTTTCGTCCACTTTACTTTCTTCACATTTATATTCTAAACACTACAAATAACACCCCCTATACTTTCCTTGGCATTGCTGTCTGTTAGTTCTCATTAATATGATATGTTTATGTATAATGTGCTCTAATATTTTGCAGCTGGTAGACGTTAAAGATATCGGTCGATAATTCTTTATACACTCTTTGGCACCGCTTTTATGAAGTGGTATCACTCGGGCTGTCCTCCAGTCATTCGGGAGTTGGCTTTCTTCTAAGGAACGCAAAAACACAATGTGCAAGTATTTCGAAACCCATTCAGCATACCTTTTTAGGAAAGCGTTGGGTATATCGTCAGGGCCTGAACTTTTCTTTTCATCGAGTTTTAAAAGCATGTGGACAATTCCCTGTTCACTTATTAAGACATCAGAAATAGGGGGTAAAGAGTTCTCTAAAACAGGTAACACACCATCATCACAAGTAAAAACGGAGTGGAAATGCTCAATAAATGAGTTAGCAATTTTCTCTTCATCATCCAAGTGAATACCATCAACTTGAAATACATCGCATTGGTAATGTTTCGGTGACACCTCCCGCCAAAATTTCTCTGGGGACGCTGTGATGAATTTAGGCAACGATTCTCCATAGTAACGTTGTTTATCAGTAGACAGTTGGATGTGAAGCTTAGATGAAAGAGAGAAATTTCTGTCGTTCATTTGGTGAAACACTGCTTGTTTTTTTTTTTTTCATTTTATTTTTCAATCTCTTTAGCTGCCTTTTCAATCTCAGCGTCTCCTGAGTAATCCACGGATTCTTTTTTCTTTTCTTAACAATAGTTGGTACATATTTTTTAATGCACTCATTAACAATATACTTAAAGCGATCCCACAATTGTTGCACATCTAGAACGTTTTCCGAAAAAGAATCTAAGTAAAACGAAAGCGTGTCTATAATGGATACATCATCAGCTCTGGAGAAGTTGCGGAAACGGACGGAGCTACAATTGTCTTTCCAGTTCATATTATTTATTGTTAATAACACAGCCTCTTGATCCGATATACCGGGAAATATATCACACGCTGATTGACTACTTAAGGTCCCACTTACAAAGAAAAGATCCAGAATCGATTCGGAATCGCCCTGTTTTGTGGTATTTGTATCAACTAATTGTGATAAATTAAAAGAAAAGGCAATGTCAAGCATGGCTTCTCCTAAACTATCGTTATCATTTCTGAGCGACATCGTTGCCCAATCCACGTTTGGCAAGTTAAAATTTCCTGAAAGAATAATACGGTCACTTGGTTTCATATGCTCGTTCATGTATAGCTTTAAAGAATCCTAAACTTCAACACCAGAACTAGGGGGCCTGTACAGAGCGGCTATAATATATCTAACATTTTCATAGTAGACCTTACAAAAAATGCATTCAACATCTACTAAATCAGGCATTTTTACCAACTTAATGCTCTCCTTGAAGAGGATTGCTACACCGCCACCCCTGCTACCCCTGTCCCTTCTGAATGCGCCATACCCAAGCGGAATGAACTCGCTGTCATATATGTCGTCACTTAACCATGTTTCTGTCAGGACAACGATATCTGGGTTGTACGACAAAAGAATTCCCTCTAACTCTGTACGCTTGTTTATCACACTCCTACAATTTACATTGAGTATTCCTAAAGGACTGCGCTTGGGTTCAGACCGTCAGTTTCGAGGACCTGATCGCTGTAGCGTACCATGAGCGCACCATGAGCGTGGCACGTAAGTCGTGCTGTAGATGACATGCGTGTCATGATTTTCATAATAACTTCTGTATTTATGTTCGCCATATACTCTTGTCAAGCTATACCAATTTTGGTATACATCACTTTAACGAAACGGCCGCAAGTGCACCAAGTCTGTGGCATGTAAATCATGCTGTACATGACATACTTGTCATGATTTTCATGTTATGACCAGTCATTTATGTTTGTCATACAGTCATGTTATGCCATACCAGTTTTGGTATACACCCCAAGAACGAAATGGCCAGGAGAGCACAAATTCGTGGGTGGTTGGATAGATAGATAGACAGATACGCTCAAAGTCGCAGAAGTTCGCTAAATGCTTCTCATTTAAAAGAAGAAGATGGCTTTTGCCTTCGAATGATCTTGTTCAAATGCATTAGGGACCCTGTGAGTCTTTTTAGTACAGTGATTGCACCACGCTCTATCAGGAGTTGACTGTTGAGAGTAATTTACACTATTTTATTGCCAAGACATCTTATTATGACTTTTGCAATGCGAAAGCTTTGTATTTTTCTACGTTAGTATGGTTACACTAATTCTTTTCAGCATACTTTGATGAACGAGTCAAAAAACGTCGATTTATTAACGTAGGGATTAAAACATGTTGCAAGATGTTACAAACTACCAATATTTCATATCACTCTCGTGCATCCCCTTTTGACTCGTGCTCTCAACCTTTTTATTTCTTGTCTAAATTTCAAGTACTTATGATGCGCTTCACAGCAGCTGCCGAAAACTTGGATTTAATCAAAGGTTGTTGCCTGTAATGACAATTTAATTTACTTGGATGACATCACATGTCGTTTCTCATGCGCTTAAACTGCGAACGAAGGAATT
The DNA here is from genome assembly GCF_013339695.2 of Rhipicephalus sanguineus. NCBI lineage: Eukaryota > Metazoa > Arthropoda > Arachnida > Ixodida > Ixodidae > Rhipicephalus > Rhipicephalus sanguineus. The sequence continues at coordinate 140,434,561 of NC_051186.1, read as the reverse complement.
GAACTGAAGGAGCAGGTTTGGCAAGTGAATGCCCACAGCATGCGGTATACATATATTACGCTCTAACGCAGATACGGAGCCGAAGCCCATACGCTGAAGTCAGTGATCGAAAATGGGCCGGAAAGTCATTTCGAGTGCGCTGCGGCCATAGAACAGTCCCGAAAAGAAATTGTCGCCATACATGCAGATGTACACAGTGATGACTAGCAGATGACACCAGGAGCAATCGACACTGAGCTTGCTCCTGATGGCAACTCTGCTCAATTTTGCTCGGAATATTGCTTGAACATTCAGTACAATTTGCTTTATGAACTTGCCCAGTAATGTTTAAATACCTCAAGCAGCACAGACTGGCCGGCTGCGTCGAGCAGCCTTCATGTAACGAGCGCGCACACGAAGAGTGGCACCTGAGTCCCCTCTCTGACGTCACACGCGAGAGGGCGCCACTCAATGATCTCAAGGGGAATAGAGCAAGGGTCTCAAAGACGCGGCTGCGGACCTTTCGCTAGCGACTCGGATCATACGTGACCGTCTTCATCCCATATCATTTTTTCTATTTGCTCGATAAGTACGTTCATGAGCTACACAGATATGGCGTGTCTCAAGCCTTTTTTTTTTTTTCGTAAGACACCCCATGTGGTAACTTCGTGTTGAAACGTAACCGTTAAACAAAACTCTATATTTTGGAGTTGGCGTCCAGATTTTAGTCGTTTTGGTGATCGGTAGTGGATATGTTGTTCGAATCCTGATGCCAAATGCCCTACAAAAATTACCCATATATGAATATATGAGGCCGCCTTTCAAATGGCAGTGTTAGCTGGTTTTTGTACAAACAACACCCCATCTTCCCCCCCACTTCTACCTTCTTCACTGTCCTGCCTTTGCGGGACTAAATCTCATGACTACGGCCTGCTAGCTGAAATGAGTTTGAGACCCCTGGTATAGAGACCAGGGGGTCTCAAACTTTGCACCTCTTTTTAAAAGAGGTGCAAAGTTTTAAGATTCCTTTCCCAGGTATTCTGTAGCACAGACTCTTAACAGAGGTTGATGCTGCAGTACAGTCGACGACCGATAATTCGGACTCCACGGGGAACGTAAATAAGTCCGAATTATCGAATGTCCGAAAAAACGAATGCGTCAGAAAAAAAATACTTCTATTGACACTTCAAGGTCCCAGTGGCCGAAAAAAGTTGTCAATGCGTTGCTGCCCGCACTTCCGCTTACGTGCAACCAAGTCCGCCTGTATCTCCGCCAGTGTGATGTGATCGCTGTACGATGGCGAGCTGGTTTCGTTCGTGAAGGCAACGCGTCTGTGTGGCGCACTTAGCGGTCGCACAAAGAGGCAGCATGAATGGCGGCGTGGCACGTTTGGGTTCTCGCCTATTAAATGCGTGCACTACGCATGCAACTGCCCCAGGCCACATGTACTAACGAGCAGTTGACTGAAGATGCTTATCGTAAGGCTTGTCAGTGATTGAGCCATACTGGCGCGTTTGCCACCTGCCGCCATCACGCCTCCATGCATTTCCACTGCTTATCCGCAAAGACATCGCCGCACGGCGCCGTGATAGCAGCCCCTTTGAATTTCCGGTCCGCTTCACCCCATAACACTTCGGCATCGCGACAAAGCTGACTTTCGGACTCTGCTGCTGTCGTAAACAGGTCGACTCGCGAAAGCGCTGGTTCGAACCTACGAGATGATAGATGCGGCAGAGGTGGGGGCTTCAATTATTGCCTTTCGGACCTGCAATTTGGGCAGAAAGTCCGAAAAATCGGACGCCGAAACGTTCTAGCGTCCGAAATTTCCGACGTTCTTGACCATTGACGTCTATGGGGCTGGTCACGGTGCCGCGAAAGCGTCCGAATTTTCGAACATCTCCGGAAACTCGGGCGTCCGAAAAAACGGCATTGACTGTATCGGCCGCGTTTTGTTGTCGTCGGCGCAGCCTTCGGCGCTGGCTGTGAGGGCACCGTTGGCGCCATTTAACTCAGATCTTTTGATACAGCAGAGCGTAAAATAAAGCAAGTCTCAAGATAAAAATGAACGCGCGCGCAAAACTTTACAGCAGACGCATTCGACCAGCGATAGCAGCGCAGCGCGGAGATACAGGAACCGGAATGTAGGATGTTCGCGATGTCGATACGATTTCCCACAGTGGACCAGTGCCTCCAAGATTGGCATTTCCAATCACAAGTCTCTGAGGCGTAAAGTAGCGATCGAAATAAAGCCTCATAGATCACCAATTAGCTTTCGTTTTGATCTCTGAGGCCATACTTTGTATGGTACGGGTGCCGGAGGAGATAATGGTTGGCGATTCGGCGTGCGCGACAGTCTCGGACAGGGTCTGGATTATTGAATGTAGATCTCGCAGCTGTCCGAAATATCGGTCGTCTTTACACATTACTTCTATGGGATCATCGGCCGTGCCGCGCGACTGTCCGAATTACCGAGCATGTCCGAATTATCGGTGTCCGATTTATCGGTCGGCGACTGTAGTTGCAGTAAAAGAAAGCACCTCCCTCCAGGCCTTGTGCTCAAGGGTCTTAAGGAGGCATTGTGCTATTTTCATAATCTCACATTTTAATCATCGTCACTTGTACAGTCAGCATCTATAGACCACTTCACATGTCACAGTCGTAATTTTATACTATATATATATTTTATGCTCCATTTGAGCGCATGTTTTTGGGTCACTCTACAGCCATACTGCATTTTACAATCGTAAATCATTGGTCAGTCACCACCACGTCATCATTCACGTCGCTCCTTGGCCAAACCTGGCCCTTGCGCCATTAAAACTACATATCTCTTGGCAGGTGTTTCGGTATGGCCTGACAATCTCCGGGTGTGCATGGTCAAGGGTCATCAAAACTGGATTGCTGTAGCCTACGCCCACTTCGTCAGCTGCTACAGGTGGGACTTGGCTCAAGAGTCTTCTGTCCAAAGTGTTCCATGTGCTGGCATTTTGAATGTGTAACCTCACTCGCTTGTGTGTCTGTAATGAACAAAGCTTGTGTGACAGCATCGGCTTTGGCTGTGGCTTCTGCACCTCGGATGGATTGAATGCTGAGCAAGTGCAGTGGGATCATAACACAACTTCAACCTAGAAACAATGCTGTGTTTCATTTGCTGTGCAGGTGCTCAACATACTGCAAAGCCTCTTACATTTCTTGCTCAAGTTTCCTGTAAATAGGTGGCTGTAGTGCAAATTCTTTTTTGTTGGGCATTCTCAAGAACAGTATGTGTCGGAGGCATAGGCCTGCAAAAGGTGGGGAACTTATTTAGACTCACTCATAAATTACATTGTCTGCTTGAAGGTCACTCAAATGAATGCAGGCTCACTAAAATTGTACTTACGAGTGAATTGGCTCATTTGGTCTCACCATCACAGAAATTCTAATTCTTCTCATCTAGACTCGGCAAAATGAAGAAGGTGGCTGTGATTCATACTGACTTGGCACAGTGTGGAAAAAATTAACGTGAGGACAAAAAGCAACCGGACTGGTTAGTCTTCTCACTTTGTTTTACTGCGAGCAAGGATTGAATGTTGGCAGCTTTATTTGTCCTACAGCCTTTAAGGCTTTTTCGAGCATTGTATATATATAAAATACTTAAACGAATTCAACATGTGGCTCATGGAGAGGGATCTCAGAAGAATATGTGCACAAAAAATTCTAAATATACACTGTTGCACATGAGACCTAGTGGCCAGAAGGCATATTTAACGGCCATTCTGGTAACATTAGATGTGTGCTCCTTATATACGAATATACCTATCACTGAAGGGATTTAATGGGGGACACTAGTCTTTCAAGATGCAAAATCATGAAAAAATCGTTTTTTTTTTAATACAGCATTTTTGTAACATACAGGCATTGCTGCAAGTACTGACCAAGTTTCTTACACCTTGGATTGATATTTCGGCCACAGCATCAATTTATACCACAAAAACAGGCTATATTCTAAATGAACAAAAAAGCACAAAAATGGAGCTGTTGATGCTATGAGGTTGTTGAATGATGTATGCTGCAGCAGTACTCATACAGGTTATATCTCTGGTGGCTACTAATCATTTAACAAAAAAATTTTAACGTTTTGTGTTGCATGAGGTTCAAAATCGGCATTATTTGCTTTTCTGCATTTTCTCAAAACCTTAAGGCGAGAGCAAACAGCGCTAAACACGGGACGGAGAAGAAGAACGACAGACACAAGCGCTGAACTAACAACCACTGGTTTATTGCTTGGATATGCAATATATACGGAAGCACTGCGCAGGATAACAACAAAAACACAGTAACTGCACAATGCGCAAAGAGGGGTGTGAAGTCATCATATTAGAACCGTCGGCAAAACAGGCTGGTTAAGTTTTGGACAAATAATTAAGTTCACACTTATGCAGATAAATGGAAGGAACGCTGACGCACGCATTTCCGTGTGCATGGATATGGTGCGCTTCACTAATCTCACGTGTTCTTTGTTGATTGTACCCTTCCAAAACGGTGCACCGCTCAAGAATTGGCTGACAGCCACACGCTTTGCAGTGCTGGGCTAAATGACTGGGCACTGAACCGTTAAGCGAGTATGCGTGCTCTCGTAACCGGTCATGAGCACGCAGGCACGGCGCGCTAGAACTGCTGGGTGTGTCGGCAGCACCCTGCTAACCCGGCACTATTACTGATGCGGCTTTCGTTGCGTGTCTGTCATGATTAAGCGTAGGACTTGTCGTCGTAAGCCTCATGGGACGAAACTTCAAAGCTTTGAATGGATGCTTGCTGCATATATGCCTTTGACAGATACTGCAAATTTTTTCTTGTAGTTTAAGCGACTGCTGGAAGGTACGCAAAATATAAAAATGAAAACGGGTTGATAGCAACACTGAAGATTCACGATATCAGTGTAATTGAGCCGAACTTATTGCTGGGCTAGTTAGTACATAACTCTTAATTAACTAGATGCCGAACGACCACCATAATCCTTTCTTCTGGTGATGATTCGGCGTCTAATTTATTCAGAGTAACTCAGCTACTCTATTGGAATTTAGCTGTGCTCAGAAAGCTGTGTGCTGATAACCTGCTGAAAGCATGCCGAAGATTTGCCGCGCGTTGGCGAAGCTGTGTGTATGTTGGTACGTGTGTGTAGGTTATATATATATATGCACATGTAAGATGTAAGACATAATATCGCAAAGCGTAGAGCACCCCCGCGCTCCTGTCTTCACTTTTGACACTAGAGATAAAACAAATAAATTATAATACAAAACATTGTCATCAAGTTTTTGCAATGGCATCAATAGAAGATCAGGAAAACAGTGCAATATAAGCTGTCCATGAAAAAGAGAACTGGTTATAGTGAATTTAGGCAGAATAACCGGCGGGCTATATTTACATCTGCGCATTTTAATATGCTTGAGATAAGCCCTGATGCATGAAGTTTGTGCCTCGGAGGTGAACGCGCATCTTCGGCTAGGCTGCCTGGCTCGGCTTCCTGGTATTTTAAGCCCTCAGCGGTCGCATAACCGATGCACAGTAACCGCGGAAGCACGCTGTTTAAACAAGATAGCCTTTCTGTATTAAAGAAACAGCGCAAAACTGGCACCGTAGAACTCAGTCGTCACTAATATAAATATTGATGTAGGGTTATTTGTACTGAGGTTACTCAGGAAACAGTCGAGCGCATCGGAGCTCATCTAAATATCAATGCTCTGGATGTCGTAGAGACTGCTGACAGAAGGACTGTAGGCTTTCATCGCTGGTTTGTTACTTCTTCGTAGTCACTGTGTTCGTAGTCACTTATCGTGTAGCACGGCTCGAAGTGTTGCTTTTAAACCGCACGGAAATCAGTGAGCAGCTAGGCATATCTGTGCTAAATCTGATTGTCGCCTTCTTTGCGGGTAGGCAGGCTCCAAAAACAGGGAATGTCCTTTTGAAATTTTGGCATGCTTGCATATTCACTCGAGCACCGTGGCGCGTAGCAGGTGTTGAGACACCGGTTAAGGCTTAGTAATGCATTAAACGCGCTCAAAACGCACAATTACACGCTTTAGTAGGCTACGACTGCGCGCGCCAAGTGCAGACACTCTCCACAGCTTCAGTACAAAGTGACTACAGCGCCACCGCTACTATCGCCCGTCCGAACATCACCGGAGATGCGCCGCGGCTGCTTTGTTCGTTCCTCTGCCCCCTTCTACTACACTATACCAGTGTGGACAACTGAGCTTTGGCTTCGGATTGTGTGAGACTAAGAAGTAACTCGAGCCATAGCAGGGCAGTCTGATCGTCGTCGCTATCAAGCAATGACGGCCCCCATGCTCAGTCAACAGCGGCGTTTTCTGGTAATGCCAACACGCGATTTAGACTTTGAATTCGTATTTTTATGTTCTAAAATGCATCAAAATATCCGTGATTGTTTTTATTGCACGGTAAATTAAATTTATGAACCTGGAATGGCATCGTCAAGTTTTGTTGAAGCGGAATGGCAGCAGAAAAAGTGTTCGTTGTGGCGAGCATATTTATGCATTGACTCCTATGGACTGTTGACGAGGAACCGAGAATTTTTCGTTGTACCGGAAATTTCATTGAAGCAGAGTTCGTTGTAGTGGAGTTCGACTGTAGCATGGGAACCTATTTTGCGCCAACATATGCCAACATTTTTTAAATTATCTCCGCTGTAAAGCCTTCCACCAATCTGCTACAAAGACGACATATTTATTATATGGGAACATGGCATAAGCACACTAAACACATTCATTGACCATTATAACAAGTTTCACCCTTGTATTAAATTTACCATGCACCATTCTTCCAGTGAAATTAACTTCCTAGACACGATGGTATCTATTCAAACAGAAAAATTAAAGACTATGCTCTAGAGAAAACCAACAGATAGCCAACAATACCTAGACTACACTAGTCATCACCCACGAAACTGCAAACAAGGCATATCTGTTCGACAGGCGAGACATATAATAAGGATCTGTAGCAACAGCGGTGACTACGTTCACCCTTAAGCAACCTAAAGGAAACATTAGTTGAAAGAAATCACCAGCACGATGCTCAAAACAAGATCTACACCGAAGCATGTAAAATAGGAAATCATCACTAGCTAGAAGAGCACAGCCCAACCAGCCGCTAGAATTTATAACGAAACTGTCAGATGCGCTCCCAAACACAAACAACATCCTCCGCAAATATTATCCCATACAGTATAACCTCGTTACAACGGATCTGTTTACAACAGACATTCGGATATTACATACCTAGTTTGCGACGTTATGCCGCCCTCCGTATTTGTTCCATTGATTGAGCTTCGTTCACAACAAATTCTGGTACAACGGACATTCGGATATGATTGACTAAAATGTCAGGCCAGCAAGGTGGACAGGACTCCTTTGCAGCGGACTTTTCTACCACGGACATACCAAATTCACTAACTTCCGACTTCAAACATCGCTTAGCATACTTTCGGGACGGGAACAGCGCGCCACGGATATCGGCGTACTGATTTAAGAACGAAGGCCGCCGACGATCTCCGGTCTGTCAATGATCAGCTGTGCCTAGCTGTAGTGAGAAAAAATCGGTGCGCAGCGTGCTTAGTGTTGCGTTTCGGGACGCTGACGCGCGAAATTGCTAGTCCGCTGCCGATGTGCAAAAATCCCATCCGCGATTCTGAGGAGCCAGCGGGCGATGCGATTCGTTGCTTGCGACGAAGAACATTGCGGCTTCTTCGCTTTCGCATGTCCGCTAGCGCGATGTTCTTGCCCGCAAAGTGCGGATTTGTCTCGTACGTCGGCACCGTGAGCGGAGTATGGCCTAGCCACGAGTAGAAAGCTCGGTTGCGATGTGCGTGGCCGCGGTGCCCGAGGTTTCAAAGTACGTGATGCTCGATTGTGAGTACAAAGAGTTGTCCCACGGTGGCCTTCGTCATATGCTCCGAAGTGCTGATAAGAGCACGTCTGTGGTGTTCTACGCATGTATGCGATGCTCGCGACGAGTGCAGCGCGCTATCGTAATCTGATGATTGAGCTTCCGCTTGCAGCTGCCAAACTAAAGCATTCTAAATTATCGTCGACCCGTGAACACAGAACAAGTGCAAACGCATCACTAAGTAGCGCAATTTTTGACAGCCACGACCTCGCGACGCACAAGCAGCAGACGACGATACCGAAGCGCGCATTACTGCAGAAGTAGCCAATCGGAGGCCTTGAATTGAACTTAAACATGTGCTTTTTGTACGCCTGTTACTGAATGGAGGAGCTAGCTGAAACGGAGAACTTGAACACGGAGATATGCTCTTTACGACGAGCCCAAAATGGTGGCGCCCGGTTGCGCCGTTGCCGAGCTATAATTTTGAAAAACGCAGTTTTTTTTTTTTGCTATTTCCACAATTTTTGCTAAGTCGGCAGATGCAAAAAAAATTTTTTATACCACTTCTACGTAGTCTTCAGTGAAGATATTTTGGAATCAGATAGAAAATGGGCCACAGAAACTGAATATGTGATTTTCCAAAATCGCATTTTTTTGGTCTCCCTTTAAAAATAAGACAATGTGTGTGACTCATGATTCTACCCGGTTATAACAGACCCATTCAGCGTTTACATAAAAGTTTGTTATAACAGTACTTGGATTTTACATACTCTTTACAACAGACCAAAATCCTCTTCACTCTGAAGGTCTGTTGTAATGAGGTTATACTGTATTAGCAAGCAGCGAGCACAAGCAGCGACCGAAGTAACCAAGGTCATCTATTGCCGCTATGGGAACTTTAAGGATGCGTTAGTGCATGCAAAAGTAAACCCTCATTCCTCTCTCTTCTGCCGACATAATACCTTGTTCTTGTCCAAGATGTAAGACTTGCAAACACCTGCTAGATAACGTTATAGTTAAAAGCACCGGAAGTGATTACATCTGTCATATGAAATTTAGTTTTACCTGCACTTACTCAAACGTTATCTACATGATCGAATGTTCATATTGTCATAAACAGTACATTGGCAAAGCAGGACAGCCCGTTAATGTTTGATTAAACAGGCATTGCATGGATACGGTGAAGAAATTACGAAAGCAGTGGCACAGCATTTTTATGTGGCAGGTTAGAACTTCGACAATTTTCAACTTTACATACTTGAGTCAAACTTCCGTTCCCCGAGAGGCAGAAAATATAAAGAGTTGCCTTATTCACAAGTGTATTAAAATCCAGCCAACAGGTATAAACGTTTCAAAGGGGGCTCTTTAATCCATCCGATATGGTACATACACAACGAAAACCAGTGAGAGTTAAGCCCCTCCTTTAGGAATTTCTAACCATGCTTATCCCCGTGAAATTATCATTGTCAGGTGCTGCTTCCTTATGACAAGAATACAGTAGAACCCCGCTGTTACGTTCCTCACTGCTGCGTTTTCCCGGCTGTTACGTTGTTTTTCGCCGGTCCCGGCATAGCTCCCATAGGATACAATGTATTGGGAACCCCGCTGTTACGTCGTAACTGTCGGACCGTTCCCGTGTGATACGTCGCGAAGTGCGCTCGGAGCCGACCCAGTGACTACGAAAGAGAGCGGCCATGGTGCATTTTCACGCAGCTTGGCCTCGTTTGACCGTAATATTAGCCGCATGAGAGGCGCAAGCAACAGAATCTTTCAATTGATGCAAACAAAAGCATGGCCTTCGAGATTCAAATTGCAAAGATGGCGTCTATGACGTAGCTGCTCGCGAAAGCAAGGCCTTCGAGATTGGCATTTACTATTGACAAAAGCATAGCCTTTGAGATTTGTATTGCACAAACATGGCGTGTATGACGTAATTGCTTGCGAAAGCAAGGCCTTCGAGATAGGCATTCACTTCTGCCATCGCGTTGGCGTAGACTCATCATCATCGTTATTTGCCGGAGAGCGGGAGGAGTTCGAGCTGGTTGGAGCTCGTTGGAGCTCGCGTGGTCGTGCGTGCGGTTCGCGGTCGGACTCGCCGCGCCGGTCGTGATTGCGTGTGCTTAGTTCTTTCATGCCTACAGCTGTTGGTGTTAAAAAAATCACATACGTTGATTACATTTCTGTGGATGAGGCCGTCCTAAGCTCCGCGTTTCTATCCATCGACTAGATCGCGGCTGAGCGCGCCAATTTTCGTGCTGCTCGTAAGAATTTAAATAAAATTCTGTACCACTAAATATTTTGCCGTTTTTCCTGTTTTTCGGCTCTTACGTTTCCCGTCTCTTACGTTTATTTCCTACGGTCCCTTCAAAAACGTATCAGCGGGGTTCTACTGTAATTCAGCGAAATGTCTACCTCCCTTTGACACTTCGACGCGAATACCACCCTACCCCCTCTCCCTTGCTTTCTTTCTTTTCACAGATTATTCATCTTTCCTTTTGACTCACCCATTTCGACATGCCAACCCTCCTTCTCTCCGCCACTCCCATTTTCGCAGGTTACTAAGGTACTTTCTATGAACTCGTACCCTTAAATCTTCCCAATCTAGGGCCCTGAAAACCGCTTGTAAGCACGCGGTGAATGGCATTGGGGAGATTGCGTCTCCTGGCATCGAGCAATGGAAAGGGAAATGATAGGTGTAACCTTAAGGGACAAGAAGAGAGCAGAGTGTGTCAGGGAAGAAACAGGTGTTAAGGGTATCTGGAGTCCAAATGAAGAAGAAATGGGAATGGGCAGGGCATGTCAAGCTTAGGCAAGATAACCACTAGTCTTTGAGAGTAACAGACTGGATTCCAAGAGAAGGCAAATGTGCCAGGGGGAGACAGAGAGTTAGGCTGGTAGATGAGATTAATAAGCTTAGGGGTATGATGAGGCTGCAGGAAGCACAGGACCAAGTTGATTGGCGAAACATGGGAGAGGCCTTGCAGTGGGTGCACTCAAGGGGGTGAGTGATGGCGTAGAGCATTAGCCTCGGACGCAAGATGTCCGTGGCTTGCATCCTGATGCCGGACAATTCCCCACTGCATTAAAAAGAATCCGCGTGGTGATGGAATTGCATAAAACGAGGCTGCGGCCTCACTGGTGACCACAGCCAGTAATGCACTCCCTCGCCAGAGAAGGATTGGCTACCCTGGTGCAGTATTTGGCGACTACCTCCCACATGAATGCACCAATCAGTCCCGAGCGGATGCTAAACAACTGACCACGGCAGCGGTATGAGCTGCGACGCAGTGGATGGTGCTAATAATCTCTGGGTCCGGGCAGGCCGCCATTGTAGCCTGAACTTGGCAACATTTAAACGCTAGAACGTTATCTAGTGAGGTGAGTCTAGCTGTGCTATTCGAGGAACTAGAGGAGGTTAAATGGGATGTAATGGGGCTCAGTGAAGTTAGGAGGACAGATGAGACCTATACACTGCTAAAGAACGGGCACGTCCTATGCTTACTTGACAGAAGAGAACTGGGGATGCAATTCCTTATCCACAAAAATATAGCTGGCAATGTTGAGGAATATAATAGCATTAGTAAGAGGGTTGCAAGTAATGTAATTAAGCTTAATAAGAGGTACAAGATGAAGGTGGTACAGGCTTACGTGCCTACATCCAGCCATGATGACCATTTAGTTGAATGCTTCTATGAAGACGTGAAATCGGCAATGAACAAGGTAAAGACACAGTATACTATACTGATGGGTGACATTAATGCCGAGGTAGGCAAGAAGCAGGCTGGAGACCAGGCAGTGGGGGAATATGGCATCGGTTATAGAAATGCGAGAGGGGAGTTAGTAGAGTTTGCTGAAAGTAATAATTTATGAATCTTGAATACCTTCCACTGGAAACGGGCGAACCGTAAGTGGACGTGGAGGAGCTCTAATAGAATTCGTACTGTGCTCAGCAGGATGTGGAAGTAATTGGGAAGATACAATGCAGTGACTGTAGAATTGCATGGTCTCGAATTCGCCTAGACTTGAGGAAGGAGCGGCAGAAACTCGTACGCAAGAAGACAATTAACGAGCTAGCTCTGAGAGGGAATGTGTAGGAATTCAAGGTCTCGCTTCAGAACAGATACTAGGCTTTAACCAAGGAAACTGACCTTAGCGTTGATGCAGTGAATGACAACCTCACGAGCATCACTGTGGAGTGTGTAGTGAAAGTCAGAGGTAGAGTCATTAGACATGACACTGGCAAGCTCTTCCAGGAGACAAAAAACCTCGTTAAGAAACATCAAAGCATGAAAGCCTCAGGCAGAACAGACAATATAGAACTCAAAGCGGTGAAGAGAAAACTGGGCATAGGCAAAAACCAGATGTACACACTAAGGGACAAGGAAGGCAAAAGTCAACAAAGTATGCGTAAATGCATATTTTCGAAAAGCCAACACACAGTGAACCGACCTTTGTTTTACCAAGTTGAGAAACTGCTTCACACAGTGGCATGATAGGCACTAGTGCTTATATTTTTGTATGTATGTAATTAACGTTTGTGCTTACTGAGCTTATACAGTCGAGCCCACATATAACGACCCCATTTAAAACAAACTTTCGCTTAAAACGAACGATGCCCGTGGGACCGTGGAAATATACATTATCTCTATGGCGCAAAATGGCACTTACAATGAACGTCTCTGCCGATCAGTCACAGTGAACGGAGTAGGCGCTCCGGCGACTTCCCGGGACACTACTTTCGACCACCGATAAGCCATCAGCAAGGTGCCCATAGATTCCTATTGTTAAACGCTGACCCTGCTTCCGCTGCCGTCTAGTTGTAGCTCTCCCCGACCATTGTTTTGTTATGCACCCCCGCCGTCCTTTGTCCCGCATCCCTACCGACTTTGACAATTCGTGATTCGTTCCGCGTGCATGCTGACAGAGCATGAACGGGCCCTAAATTTTTATGACACGCGCACAGCCGGCGCAGGCTACTCTCCCAAGCAAGCTACCCGAACTATCCTCCCTCGCAGCTCCTTCGCCAGTCTCCACCGCTCCGCGACGCTGCCGCATCCGGCATTTCTTGGATAGAAATGAGCCCAGAGAAGTTACGTGCGTGCTTGCTTGTCTTATCACATGTGCGCGTCTTGCTCACTGTTGGTGTTCGCATAGCGTTTGGTGAGAATGGCGGACGGTGGCACGAAGCGAAAAGCGCTGGACATTGCTACCAAGCGAGCTATTTTAACAGATCTCTGTCAAGGTGTGAAAAACTGCGAGTTGGTTAAAAATTATGGCGTGTGCAAGTCAATCATGTCGACGATCCTGAAAAACAAGGAAAAGATCATCAGTGCCAATGCCAACTCGACTGACAGAAAGCATCTGCGGAGGGCCACCTACGTGGATGTGGAGGACGTGCTACTGAAATGGTTCGTCGACGCGCAGGCTCGGAACATTCCGGTAAGCGGTCTTATGATGCTGGCCAAAGCGAAAGACTTCGCATTCCTGTTGGACTTTCCCGACTTCTGCCCTGGAAATGGCTGGCTACATCGGTTCAAGGTGCGCCATGGCATTGTTTCAAAATCGATAGTTGGTGAGGCGGCCTCGGCAAGCGACCAAGACGTTGCCTCGTGGCTTGAAACAAATTGAGACACCATTTTAAGCTATGCGGAGCGAGACGTCTATAATGCAGATGAAACTGCGTTATTCTATCAGATGCTGCCAGAAAAAACTCACGCCATGAAAGGCGACACGTGCGCTGGCGGCAAACACAGTAAAGTGTGCGTCACAGCACTTTTGTGCACTAATATGGATGGCAGCGACCGGCGTGTGCCCTTCGTAATCGGGAAGTTGAAGAAGCCGCATTCAGTGACTCCACTCCTGTGCCAACTGCGCCAAAGTGCGCCAAATTGTATTTACTGTGCCATCCTGATAATATCGACGAAAATTGCGCCAAACTGCGCCAAAGTCTCGGGTTTGGGGGCGTCTATCACCGGCAATCGCACGGCCGGCGCGTCAGAACATGTGCAGCTTGATCTTGGGGCTGCCAAAGTCGCAACCATGGACCAAGAATTATTCCGCTGAATAAATAGCGCTCGCGCATGCGTCCCGAGTAAGCCACGATGCCATGCACGGTGCCAACGCAGCTTCTGTTCTGCAAGTCGGCTCGACAGCAAAACGCGTTCTCCGCAGAGGCTCGTGACGTCTAGGCCTCTCGGTAGCGAGAAAGTGCGACGGCGATTCATCGGGGGACGTCGTCTGTTCTAGAAACGCTTTTGATAGCTCGTTTCAAGCATCGCACGGCACGTAAGGAAGGCAATGTTCAGTAATAACTACATGTGTGCTGCTAAAATGTCTGTCACTTCTGTTTCCGGACATCGCGGAATGAAATCTGGGATCGCTAGCAGTATATATATGGAACAATATCGAATTTTCCTTGCTTCGCGTTCATGGAAGAGCACGGGAACGGTGGAAACGCGTTCACACTTTTCCTCAGATATACTTTATCCATGGATCTTCATTCGGAAGAGCTTTTTCGTAATTGCTTATACCAGCACGTCCGAGTTTAATCACTCTGCGGTAAAAGCCCCCTAAAAGGCCCTGCCCTTTCGAGCTCACGTGCTAGGTTTTCCAATTCGAATTTCTTGCTTGCTTTTTAAAAATGTCATCTCATTAATAAAAGCATATATCCTGGTCGGAGCAGCCGCAAATACGCAGCTGTCAGTAGCGGGCCCGTCGCTGACGGCCCACAGTGAAGCGGCTACCCCATGTTACACGTCCGCCCCTCGCTTTCGGGGGTCAATAGCTGACGGGTAAAAAAACTCAGTTTCGCTTAAGGGCGAAGCAATGAATGCGATACCAACAAATTGTATTGTTAAACGAAGTAAGGCTAGCAACTAACTCTTTTGGATTCGATCTCGCGTAACTCAACAAAACGCTGGTTTAAGGGAATATGGCCGCTCCAGGAACCGAAGCGTTTTCTTGCTCTGAGTTCTCTAAACACGAAGTAAGCGTTGAGAGCACAGCAAGTTTACGAGCCGTCTCCTGATGCCTCGAGATGGCGCGCGCGGGAGCGATGGCGCCCTTCGAACGATGCGGTCCCCTCCCCCCCTCCCCCCCGCTCCCCTGGCGTCCTTTCATGCTCCTAATGAAAGACGGGCGGGGCGTTTCCTCTCTGTTTGATGAGCAATCGACGGCAGGCCCGCACGCGGGAAAATGTTCTCATGTGCTGTCCGTGCGACGGAGACAGACGGCCGGCTAGCTTAATCTCTGCTTCAGCCGCGTTCGTAGCCAGCGCTCGCGAGCTTTTACCCGCGGCTAGAGTACGCGTGGTGATGTTATTAATTTGGTCTTTATACAGAAAATTACGGCAATGGTGACGGCAAAAATCCGCGGAGAGCGTCCATATAATTGTTATCACAATAAACATTTGAAAAAAGTTGAGGAGCCATTTCACTCTGTGAAGTGGATGATAAGCGAAGCTGTTTCGCGCATGGCACGGAGGTGACATGGTGGAGGACAGTTTGGTATGTAAGGCCAGGTTGTTAACGTTCAATACGCAATATTAATGCGAAATCATCAGATGCTTTAGCAAACACGAAAATCGACCGTCGGCGGCGTCAATCGATTGATGCAAAAAATAATCATGTGATGGCGTCATCATCACGTCATAGATCGTCAAAACTTGTGACGTCATCATGGCGTCATATATCGTGATGTCACGTGATGATGCCATCACGACATCGTCGCTTTACGCTGCTTCCGTAATCGGTGCGCCGATCATGGAGCGAGCGCGAAACCAGGTGAGGTGCAGAACGCTTGCAGAGAAGGAGGGGGGGATCAACCCGTCAATCGAGAAGAAAAAGAACCTGGCTTTCGCGTAGGAGTTTTCTTAGAGGCAGTGTGGCTCTTTGGTATTGAGGTACTGCCGTACATCACGGCGCTTGTCTACAATGTCTGCTGATAACCACATAGATGTATTTGGAGTGTTATTTCATAAAGCGGAATTTTATTGATCTGGTATTCTGTTTATTTGCTAGTGTCGAAAATAATCGCCGAAGAGGTTAATTCAGAACAGTCAACTGCATGAGCCCTTATTTTTTCATTAGCGAGTGAAGTATGGAGTTCTCCTGAGATGATTTTTTCCATGAGATTTGCAATGAATCGAAATATTTCTAGCCTTCACAAGGGCCCCATAGTAATATTCCGGTGCTTGAATGTTATTGCAATATGCCTCTGTAGTGCACTCCAGGATGTAAATTTCGCTGCTCCAGAGTGCTCCCAGATGCAAAATTATCTGCTCCAAAGTGCTCCAAGATGAAAATTTTGCTGCTCGAAAGGGCTCCAAAACGGAAATTTTGCTGCTCCAAAAATTGCTCCAAATCAGAAGTCCTCAGTAGCATCACTGCGCATTGCTTCGGGGCTGTGTGCCTGTGTGTAACAGGCATAATGATGCATGATTTATTCGTAGAGTGACGGAGCGAATTTGACCGCGACATGCACAGGCAAGGCAGGTGCGTGCTGCTCGTGGTGGACAACTGCTCCGCGCACCACGTACAAGCCTCTCTGACGGCAGCGACCCTGCTTTTCTTGCCGCCCAACACGTCTAAAGTGCAGCTGCTTGACTCGGGCATCATTCGCGCGATTAAGAGTTATTATAGGTGCCGCGTTGTGGAGCGCTTGCTCATAGCTGTTGACCGCCCGGCAGCCAACCTGCCGCTTCGGGTGACTTCGTTCTCAGCTTTGGAGATGCTGAAGGCTTTGTGGACGGAGGTGACGGCTACATGCGTGGAAAATTGTTTCCGCAAGGCCGGCTTGGTCGACGTCGAACCCAATGCCGAGCCTGAAGCTTCCGATGAGGACCGATCTGGCGGCGATAGTGCATCGTCGACTCCGACATGGGAGAACGGGACATCTGCTGGGAGGACTTCATTACGGCCGATGATGATGCTGACACTGCGGGACCGTGCACGGATGAGGGCATAGTGAATGAAGCGCGCGGCAAGAGCGATTTGGAGGAATCGGATGACGACGACGATGACGAAACTTTGGAGCTAGCACCTACTAGCGTGCCTGTGGCAATTGGCTACATAGATAGGCTCAGGCAGCTTGTATATGCCAAGGGCCCCGGCGAAGAACACGCTGCCGCCTTAAATAAACTCGAGACTGTACTTATCACATCTGTGTGTGTGTACATGTCGCTCCAAGAATGCCGACGCCTCGGCGGCTGCAACACCTCCTGGGTATGTTTCCAGTGTACCTTGCCCCACTTCCCTGATGACATTTTTCATATCCCACCGTCGCCTTCCATCTCAACACCCGGTCACCCGCCATCCCCGACGGCCTCGCGTTCGAGCCACTCGGCGTCCGCCCCACCTACATTCAGTCCCCGCGCGAAGACGCTAACGTTTTGGTACAACAACTGTCGAAGCGTCCGTAACAAAATAGTGGATTTACATGCGCATTTGTCTGCAATCCCGCCAAATGCTGTCGTGTTGCTTACAGAAACCTGGCTCGACGCAAGCGTGACTGACAGTGAACTTTTCGACACTAGCGAGTACACAGTACACAGGATAGGTGTGGCCGGGGTGGCGGTGTCTTGATGGCTTTCCCAACTCCTGCAAAAGTGAACCGCCGGCTCGACTTGGAACACGATGATCTCGAGGCTCTTTTCGTCGAGCTTATATTACCGCACAGCACCGTGCTGGTCTGCTGCGCATACTGCCCGCCCTCATTAAAGGATGAAGCGTATAAGCACCTTGATTCATCCCTTTCACTCGCCTTGAGCAAGCAGTATACCAACGTTCTGGTATTCGGTGACTTCAACGCCCATATTGACTGGACTTCCCACGACGACCCCCTCCCACACGACCGCACCGACGACCTACTCCTAGACATCATGACATCAGCCAACCTCGTCCAGGCATGCCTCGAACCCACATACTCTTCACGAGATGGTACCTCCTCCTCCCTAGACTTTGTGTTCGTGGCCGACCCAACCCGAGTAACCTCCTGCACAACAAGTGAGGGCCTGTCTAACAGCGATCATCGGGCCATTGAAGTGTGCTACGCTGCAGTGTTACCCCGAAACGGGTACCACGCTCGTCAACTGTGGAAATTTGACCAGACTGACCATACTCATCTAGCGCGCTTAGCGCACCTTGCACCCTGGTGCATGACCTCATCTGGCGACGACTGCCTTGGCAACTATGAATTGTGGTGCGACATGGCATCGGCAATCCAACGCGAGTGTGTACCGTCGTGCACCCGAACGTCCAAGCGAAGGCACCGCCCGTGGATCACCCCAGAAATCATGAAGGCAGCGAGACAAAAACGATTGCTGTTTCGGAAGGCCTCCCGAACACAGTGCCCCATCACTTTCCAACTGGCGAAGGCCCACCAGCGCTCCCTCAAGGCAGTGATCCACGTAGAGCATCAGCGCTACACCACCAGGCTAGCTGAGAAAGCTACGGAGAACCCCAAGGTGTTCTGGTCTTACGTGAATAGTCTTCGGTCATCACGTCACCGCCCCAGCTTCAACATCCAGGGAAAGCTTGTTGACCGCCCTGCGGAAGTCTCTGCTCTCTTTGCTCAACAATTTTCTTCCATCTATGTTCAAGTCCCCGCCGATGACAGTGAACTACTCGAAAAATTCTCTCCACGTGATCAAGGCACGCTTCCAACTCAGCTTCCCGACGACTCGCGTGATGACTCACTCCTTCTCTCAGCTACTTTTTCACCAGAAGCACTGTCCTCAGCCATCTCCAAAATCAATCCATCTCCCAGCCCCGGTCCCGATGGCATGGCGCCCACCTTCTTTTGACTGCTTGCGCCCCAAGTGCTTGTATCCCTGTGCACTGTGTTCCAATCCCTACTTGACCATGGGACTGTGCCCGCCACTTGGAAACGTGCCCTGGTTACCCCTGTTCACAAAGGGAAATCCAAGCCCTCTAACGATCCCAAGAACTATCGTCCAATCTCCATTACGTCGATCATATGCCGCACGTTTGAACGTGTACTGAACAGCCAACTCCTTGACTTTCTCGAGCGGAGAAAGTTTTTTCCTGCCTCGCAGCATGGCTTTCGCCGTGACCGCAGCTGCGACACAGCCCTGGCTACCCTGAACCAAATCGTAAGTCACAATCTTGACAACCGCATAGAAACCGACGTCATTCAGCTCGACCTGAGCAACGCCTTCGACACCCTCAACATTTCCCTCTTGCTGGACAAGGCGAAGGAAGCCTTGTCTGCTCGGGTGGCTGGCCACCTTCTTGATCGGGCGCAGCCAACGTGTCATATATTGTGGCGCCCACTTGAAGAGGATACCTGTGCCCTCAGGAGTGCCTCAGGGTTCTGTCCTTGCGCCGACCCTCTTCCTGATATACGTCAACAACATGCCCCAGGACAACCGCTTCCCCCTTGTGCAGTACGCGGACGACACGTCCATCCTTGCCCCTATCCTTTGTCCCTCCACAAGTGAGGATCTCCAGGAGTACCTAATGGTGATTGACTCCTGGATCACTTCCAACCACCTGAAGCTATCCCCCGAAAAATGCAGTGTAATGAAGTTCTCGAGTGCTCGCCTGCCTGCCAAGCCCTCATACACTATGCGCGGTATCCCTCTTCCCACGGAGGACTCACTGAAAATTTTAGGTGTGACGTTCACCAGCACTCTGGACTTAGCCCTCAGGTTGCAAGCGTCGTTGCTAGGGCTCGCCGCGTCCTCGGCTTCGTGTCCAGAGTCTCTAAACCATGCGGTCCCGCTACATTTGCCCTTCTGTACACATCACTCGTGCTGCCTATCCTTGAATATGGCTGCGCCGTATGGTCACCCAACCAACAGCACCTTATCGCCCGCGTCGAAAGCGTACAAAGAAGAGCCTCGCGCATCCTCTACGCACGCTCCGTAAAGTCTCCGCCGGCGGACTACGCTACACGCCTGAAGATGGCCAAGTGGCGTCCTCTGCGACAACGTCGTGCTGTGACCCAAATGCGCCTGCTCTGTCGTCTACTCGATGGCTCCCTGGCGGACACCCCCTTATCGTCAGCAGTACGTGTGAATAAACGCTCGGGTCAACCGGAGCCTCTGCATACACAAACTAAGCATCACGGCTCCTCCGCCATCCCAGCCGCCGTACGCGAGTTCCTCACTCTTCCCATGAGTGTTCGCGCACCTCCCCCTCGCACCAGCGAAGACTCCAAACAGCTCTGCTCTCTGTACAGTCGCCATTTGTCCAGCGATTCGTGATGACCTCACCCTCCACACCCTCCCCCGCCCCCCCCCCTTTTTTTTCTTCCTTCTTTCTTTCCTTTTTTTATTTTTTCTCTCTCTTTCCTGCCTTCCGGTGACGGGCTAGCAGACGCACGCGCGTAAGGGTCTTTCCTTTCTGTCTAGCCTCGCACGCCACCGGAGGGCTCACATTGTTGTGCAAATAAAAATTATTATTATTATTATTATTATTATATGCACTGTCGAAACAGACGTGCATCACGGACTTTTTCACAAAAAGATAAATTGTTGGTTTTCATTTGCAACTTTTTAAAGCTGTGTTTCATTTACTCTGAACTTCGGGATATAACGAACGGATGCCGCGTCACGCTCAGGTTCGTTATAAGCGGGCTCGGCTGTACTTGCAGCATTATTCTACGAGGGGTTTGTGTTCAAAACGTATATATTTTGATTTTTTTTATGTTTACCCTGTGCAGAGTAGCATTGATGTTCTTAGGAATTTTTTACTTTTGGCTGCATTTTTCTTTGTTTTGATAATTTTTCATGATATTCAAAATAAATTTGTAGTTTAAAAATTAATACTGTTGGAAAAACCAATTCTTCATCTATCATTGGGTACCCTACACTTCAGCATCAATCAACTTATTTTGCGAAAAAAAATATTTCCTGGACTACCCAAAAACAACAAATTTTTTCATGGTCACAAAAGTGTTAAGGGCTTGACTTCTCCAGAAACTTGACACTTCTGGTGGTCTTCGAATGATGAACGGATTATTGACTTCTGACAAAGAAAGATCCTTTTGCAGTTACTGACCTAAGCAACGCTGCCAAGTGGCAACTTCAGAGACAATCACCCATAAAGGGCAACCATCTTTGTGCGTTTTCACAGGGAGGAAGGCAGGCAAACACAGCTTTTTGGAGCTTTGTTACCTGTAGGTAATAAGCTTGAGTTCCTAGATTTAACATTGAACTTCGGAACCAAAAAACACGTGTGCTGGATGTACAACCTACCCTCTAAGAAGTCTCTCTTGCCGTACGACAGTGCCTACTCTAAGTTGGTAAAAATGGGCATTGTGTTCATGCGTTTTAGTGTTGCACTGGCAGAGTCATGCAAGCATAATGTATAGAATGCGCATTGGTTTTAACTGCGCTAAAGCAAGGAAGATAAGAGAGCACTGCGTACGTGCTGTCTTCTCTTCCTCTATTGTCCTTGTCTCGTCACAGTTAAAACCATTACGGAATGGACGTCGACCAACTAGCCCAGCCTATGCTCTTCTGTTATAACGTGTTGAGCTGCCCAAGTGGGCAGCTTTTGTCGTGCAGGCTATCCGGTTGCACTTGTGTCTAGCATGTGCAAATCCATGCTAAAGAAATCGAAGAACACTAGTAAAAAAGAGCGTACCCGGGAAAGGTACCCTTTCAAGGCTATACCTTATGTGCATGCCTCGCTGCACAACCTGAAAAAGATTGCCAATAGACACGAGGTCAACGTTGTAATGTCAGCACCTTGGAAACTGTTGCAGATTTGTACCATGTTGAAAAAGAAGCAGAGTGCACACTTAAGCATCATACAAAGTTTAGAGAATGTGCGTCGGGCGTTGTGTACATCATTCTGCTCAGTTGTGCAGGGGTGCAACAGCTGCGCCAATTGTGCTAATTTGATGCAATTCCTTATTTTTGTGCCATGCTAAGCCAAAACTGTGAAATTTGTTAAAATTTTGCAATGTTGTGCCAAAATGCCCGACCAACTTCAAAATTTTCTCAGTTGCACAAATTTTAGTGAGAAATGGAGGTCGTGTTGGTCATGTGCGGTGTGGGCATCATCATCCAAAACAGACGCGCAGACTCTAACCCTAACCCCACCGCGAAAGAAAAGAAAAAAGTCACAGCTTCACCACAAGGACAAAGCAAGAATGCAATAGCAACAAATCGTAGTGTTATACGAAGTGAGGCTGGCAGCAAACTTTTGTATCCGATCTCGTGTAACTCTACAAAGCATTGGTCTAAGAGAATACGGCCGCTGCAGGGAAAGATGCTCTTTCTGCACAGTGTCTTCGCTTTGAGTGCGCAGCACGTAGCAGGATATACGAGCCGCCCACTGATGGCTGCCGAGATAGCACGTGCGCCAGCGATTGCGACTGCGCCCTTAGAATCAAAGTTCAAAGTTGCTGCTCGAGTGACAGCCCCCCCCCCCCTCTCGTCTTTTCATGCTCGTTCAAGACGGGCGGGGTGGTGTCATGCTCGTGCCCGAGCGGAGTGGTGTTATTGCATGTGCCCTCTGAGCGACAAAGATGCGCTGGCTCGTTTGATCTCTGCTTCAGCCGCTTTCGTCACCCAGACTCGCGCGCTATTACCCGCGGTAGAACATACCATGCGCGGGGGGATGTTATCAATTTGGACTTTATATGGGACATGATGTCAAAAACCCATCAAGAGTGTCCATATAATTGCTATCGCCATAAAAAAGGATAGTCGTTTTCATATTTCCTTGATGCTTGTTTTATTGCGTGCAGAACGCTTTATAAGCCACTTTTACCGCAATACTCTGGTGTCCTGCAAAAGAGCGTATTGAGATTGTAGCAGAGCTGCACCAGCATGACGTCACCAGGCCAAGCATCAAGCACGATATACATGTGACCTTTACGTCATGTCTCTACTTATATAAGATCACCGTCGCCTCAGCAATAAAGGCTTTTCACTGTTCGACTACCTGCTTGCTTACATGGTGGCAGCGGTGCCCCTACGCCATGTCGATCCCGTCGACACTGCTTCCCCCTCCGAAGCCCTTGGATACATCTGGTGACCCATGGCTAGGATGGAAGACATGGAAAAGTGAGTTCGAACTGTTTCGCACCGCTACTCATTTAACAAAGCAGCCAAAAGAAGTGCAAGTAGCGACATTACTCGTAATTGTGGGAGAAGATGGCAGAAAGGCATACGATACTTTCAAGTTTGAAGAGGAGGTGCATAGGAACGACATCGATGTACTGCTGCTGAAGTTCGAAAACTTCTAGAAACCTGCGACTAACCTAACCTTCAATGAATTTCGCTTCGGCTCGAGAAACCAGAAAGAAGGTGAATCCTTTAATGAGTGGCTGACAGAGCTCAGGATATTAGCGAAAAATAGTGAGTTTGGGAATTTAGAAAAGCGCTTGCTTCGCAGCCGTATAATCCTGGGCAAACAGGACAAAAACTTGCAACAGCGGCTAATTGCAGAAAACCCATCGTACGAGAAAACTGTTGAAATTTGCCGTATTCATGAGCTAGGCCAGGAGCAGTTTCGCCAGATCTGTGAAGGGGCGGTGCTGTCACAGAACGCAGCCATCTGCGCAGTTGCCATGCGAACACAGCCATGCTCAAGGTGCAGTTATCTGAATCACTGCGGTGAAAGCTGCCCAGCGATGGGAAAAGTATGCAAGAAATGTGGTGGGTTGAATCACTTCGCGCAGGCATGCAGGTCGACAGCGCCACAACGAAGACAGAAAGACCCGAGAAAGAAGGAGCTACGCGAACTGCACGTTGAGGATAACGAAGACTACTTTTTGGAAACTTTGGCAGTCGGCACAATAGCAGCAGACCACTGGAGTGCGGTCGTTAACATTGAAGGGAAAGCATTCACATGCAAATCAGACACGAGCGCGAACTGTTGTGTGATTTCGCAAAATAACGGCAGGGGTCTACCACCTCTGTCACGTGGCCAGGAGGTCACTACCTACAGCGCCATCATGCGGTCCTGGTCGCCAGCGGTCTTCCTGCGGCCAGCGGGCGAACCGCGCTCCGCGGGTTTGCAAACTGAAGACGGTAAAGAAATTCGTCGCACAAGAGAGCATGTCAGGATCATGCCACCTCAGGAGGCCACTGCCACCATTGCACCGCATCAAGAAGCCGCAGGACCCACACAAGCCGTACGCCGCAGCACAAGGCAACGACGCGAGCCTTGCTGGTACCCGCAAGCTGAAAGACGTTAAGGCTTGCTGTTGGTCCAGAAAGGGGAAGATGTAGCAGAGCTGCGCCAGCATGACGTCACCAGGCGAAGCATCAAGCACGATGTACACGTGACCTTTACGTCACGTCTCTACTAATATAAGATCACTGTCGCCTCAGCAATAAAGGCTTTTCACTGTTCGACTACCTGCTTGCTTACAGAGATTTATAGGGGCTATTGGTTCTAGCTGTCAAGGACACAGCATATTTTGTTCCTTAATTACTCATTCGTGCATGCGCCATGTAATTACGAGTACTAGTACGATCGCTGACATCTAAAAAATTATTGGCAATAATTTGGAGCTGCTGTGTATGGTATTAGAATAACAGAGAGCTGAGCTAGTTGGTAAGTATTCATTCTAAAAAGATAGGGCGTGCAAACATGGACACAAGGAAGAAGTCAGGACACCACAAACGTGTTTGTGATGTCCTGACTTCTTTCTTGTGTCCGTGCTTGCACGCCCTATCTTTTTAGAATGTGTGTGGCATTTCTGCGGCCTTGAAAATCAAGGAGACAAAAACGTACACCAGTTTTCTTTTTTCACCACCCCCACTTGCTCCTGCTTTACGAATCTCCCGAATTTCGAGGTTGCCAGGTTTGCAGGTCCACATTAGCATTTGCAATGCCTGTCAAATTATTTGACAGGCCCTGCAAATGCTAATGTGGAATTAGTCATTGTTCACACTGTGGAATGGCTGGCTCAACACACTGCTTTTATTGAAATAGCAGTGTTCGCGTGCACTGTGCACGAGTTAGCTGTTGAGTGGTTTGTACGTATTTTTTTCTTTTCTAAAAGCAAGCCTTCCTTGTTATACTGCTCCAAATTTGGGAGTTCGTGCTTTAAAAATTCAGGTTTTTTTTTTCGTAACCTGCTCCAAATTTGGATTTTTGTGCTTGAAAAGCAACATTTTGCTGCTCCAAAAATTTCTCCAAATGCTATTTTGGCTGTTGCACCCCTGGTTGTGACAAAGAATATATAGGGCAAACTGGTGGCTGTTTTAACCAGAAAGCAAGAGAGCATCGTACTTAGGTGAAGAACGGCTATGGTAGCCACTTGGCCGTACACGTAAAGAGCTGTGGGTGCTACCCACAATTCCAGGTTATAAGAGTTATCACTAACAGTTGTGACAGGACTGAATGAGAGGTGATTGAAGCTTTCTATATAAATCAACAAATCTCGAAGTGTATCAGCAAACCATCCATATCAATAATAGATAAAGAAGTGTCATTTTTGGTTGGACATACACATTTTTTTTTTTGCAGGAATACTGTAGGAAGAAAATAGTGCACTAAAAAATAAATAAACTATATGTTTTGAACACAGAGCCCTTATGGAGTAATACTGCAAATATAAGCTCTGCAGGTACAAAAGTTATTTACCTACGCACATACAGGAATATAGGCGCTAGTGCCTATCATGCCACCGTGCAAAGCAGTTTCTCCATGCTGTAAAACAAGGGTTTGCTGCATGTTTCACAGAAAACATTTTTTTTCTGCTTAGCTTTTCTTTTTTCGTTGCATAGTTTGCAGTTCTGGTCTCTTTCAATTTTTTGTGGTTGGAGCTGGGCACTCTGAGGTGCCTTTCCATGCATACGTTGAAATGTACTGTGTACCCACTTTCCGAATCTGCCAAAACCCATAAATTGTATCCTCATTTGACTACTTTGCTCCTCACATCCTGCCGAATACCAGACCGACCTTTAGATTTCACCATTTTCTCGTTCACAAAAAGGTTCTGACATTGTTGAAAAAATTGCGCGGATGAATCGTTCCTGTGTTGCAGTAGAGAAGACGGGCAGTGAAACTTCCCGCCTGTCTTAAATGAGTATCCGCAATTTTTCAGAACAGAACCTGAGAGGGTCTAGCGCAATGTCTGCAACGTTTCGCACGGAATGACCCTTCTACCTTGAGGGGCCATAGTTTGACCTCACTGAACAAAACTGGTGTGCAGGCTGAAAGACTCAACTGGTTGGCAGCTGGCATTCACTAGTCCCTACCTGGAGCCTGTGATTGAACGCATTGCACTCAATGCCAAAGTGGTGACGACAGCTTCAGCGCAGGCACCCGAGAGTGGGGCCAAGATGCTGGCTGTTGCATACGGGTCCCAAGTGCGACTATGGAGCATCGCTCAGGAAGGCAACGGGCGTGCTGAGATTGGTATGCACTGTGCTTTGTTTGATATGTCCTGTGCTTTGTTTGATATGTCCTGTGCTTGAATAGTGATCTTGCTAATAGGGGATAATAATTTGCTGCAAAGCTTGTTTCAAAATTCTTGATTGATTTTGATGAAGCTTCCCAAGTTCATTTAAGTCATGATTTCAAATGTAGAAATATTTTACTGGTAGACTGTGCAATAATAAAGACATGAAATATGTTATGTGCCTTGTTAGGAGCTAGCTATTTTTCTAAACTGAGTTATAAATTAAATCAGCATACCATAATTATCTGGAATGGTAACTGTATACAATATATGAAGAATGGATGTTCTAAACCCATTTGAACAAAAGTTATGTCATGTTGACCATTTGCGAGTCAGTCACTGTCAAGCTGTGATTTTGCTCACAAAGGTTATTGTGATATACCTGCCTATAACCAACCTCCATTCAACGAATTCCTCAATATGGCCGCACGGACTTCTTTTATTTTAATATGATGGGGCTTCACTTACAAAAACCTGTTACCATCACTCGTTGCAGGCCGTGGGGCAATGTTTGGAAACTTCGCGATTTGTTGTATCTACCACCATGCCTTGCCCGATTAGGCCGGAGAGCCACGAAGTAAACAGCACCAGCAACTATTTTTATTATTAGTCTGTGATATACAGATGCATGTGTCAGCTGGTGTGGTAAAGCATGTGCATTGCGCCATCTATGTTATATAAATGCAACTGCTGAATACTCCTCAAGAATAGTCACCTGGCAAAATAGCAACTGGGAACATCATAAACACTGAATGTTTTCGATAGACTTTAAACCACAACATTGGTTTTCCTTGCCTTGTTGAAAGAGTCAGTTATGGAATATCCCTTTGAATTGTTGTCAGAATAGACAGGTGCCATGGTTTGTCATGGCTTTCCTGTTGTGGCCAGCCAAGCGATGTCACTACTTCAGGCAAACAGCTTCTTGTAGCTGTAGGTGGTGTAAGTGGTCGAGGGCAGGGTACCAACCAATTCCAACTCCAGATGTGGCCTGGCCACATTGGTCAGTGATGGTGAACGGGCTTGAGTAGCTCACAGCGCCCTTAGGCTCATGGTCTGGCAACCTGACTTGTCTGTAATGGAGAATGCTTTGCAGCTAGCCAATGGTCGGTGTAGGTCTTGCTCGCTTGTTGCTGTTTTGCTAGCCTGCTGACAGACTTCGTCGCTGCCTGTGGATCTTCAGTGATTCCACTCCTGCACCAACTGTGCCAAAGTGCTCCAAATTGTATTTACTGCGCCATCTTGATAATATTGTGTACGGTGCGACATGGACTCTCCGAAGATAAAGAAGACAAGTAAACGTGAAGTGCTTGCGCGTGGGGCTCATCAGCCATATTGTATTGGCTGCCGATTCACTGGTATAGGTCTCTATTAAGGGGAGATGCGGGGGTCCAAGACACTTTTTCTTTAATATTCATCCTAGAGCAATGAAACTTGGTGTATTTGTAGCGATTTGTATGCTGATTTCAAATATATAATTAGTTTTCTTGTAAGTTGCATACTTTTTGTTCTGCACCATGACAAATGTGTAAAACATAGGCCTTTTAGCCCCCCTATTTCGATCCGCAAACTTCTATGCATTTTGACAATTAATGGCTCATATTGTTCCATTTGAACTGTAGAGGGCCGAAAACTATCCAGAAAGTGCATAGAAAATATTTGCTAGACGTGGAAAATTCAAAGATGGGAAATCTATTATTACCCAGACCCCGGTAAATGTTTACTTGCGAATTTTCTAATATGCATAAAAAATATTGAGATTTGGAGGAGATAACTGCACTCCTCACACCTTAGAGAAAATTTGGGCAAAATTTCATGCAGATACGAGCACCAGAAGTACCAAAAACAAGAGGGGCACGCTGAAAATTTTGCCAAAAAGTGTGTTTTGAGAAAAACGAATTTTAAAGTTAAAATTGGACGTTTATTTATGAAAGAGGTAACGAAATCCGATCAAAATTTCACACACAAGAGGCAAATTGTTCTTCTAGTAGCCACTGCCACTAAAATGAGCCGGCGCCATAAGTTTCTTCTTCACAGCGCTTTCGAGCAGAGTAGCTATTGTGCGAGCTCCCGCTGCCGTAGGTTCTGCTTGCGATCGGTCCGTCACTCGCCGCCCCTACGCTGGCCTCCTCGCTTGGAGCAACTCGCCGCAACGTACACGTCATCGAAAGAATACTTTCGGGGCACTCGCTGTTCTCGCATTGTAGTTCCAGAAACGACGCCTTTACGTTTGTATGCTGGATCTCGGACGGGTATTCACGAACGATGACACGTTGGACACACTGCACCGATCACGAGGATGTTCAATGCTGTTATGTCAGCGATCAAGGAAGAATCTTTCTACCGTGAACTTTCTTCGTCGTCGAAGAGTCCGATCTTCTCTTTGAGAGGCCCTGACATACTTGAACGCCGCGGCAAACTCGTCGGAAGCATCGCCATCGCCGTCGCTAGGCCTCGCAGCAGCAGACGCACTCGCCGTTCGGCGAGTGTTTGGCTTCGATTTGCGCCGGTGTCCTCGAAATTTGTTCACCGAGCGATACTTCATTGGCCGGTGACTGCGCTTGCTACGGTTCTCTTCATCCATGATGAAAATAAATACGTGAGAGAAACATTCAGCTGCGCAGCTCGGTGAAACACGGACCCTGCAATCAGGCTTCACAACACGCAAGGTGTGCAGCGGCCAATGGCGGTCCCCGATCCTTACCACGTGATTTAAAAGCCAGTCGCAGCGCTCGAAAAGCGTGGCAAAAGCATGCTTTCTTTAATATTTCTTGCGCTTCTGTGGCGCGGGAAACCATGGTTATTTGAAGATCTCCTCATGCGATCCCCAATGGCGAACGGCCGCGCGTTATCGGCCCCGAGGCGCTAGAAGACGTCACACTTTCGGTCAAGATTAACAGCCACCTTGTGCTCTTTAGACGCAATTTTAACGCATTTCCAGTTGAGTCTCGACTTTGATTTTTATTTTCGAAACAGCAGAGATACTAATCTTAACAAAACAGGTGAAAACAAAAAATCGATAATTTTTGAAAAAACTCACGTTTTTCGACCCGCACCTCTCCTTAAATCTACATCTCGCCTCCGTCACATTTGGTGGAGCTGCTGGGTACGACACGCCTCGCAACGGAACTCCGCAGTGGCCGTCGTTTAAGGGGCTTTTCTGCTACAATGGCGGAAGATACGGCGCCTGCATCTGCACCCGGTGTCTCTCAGGATGAGGATGACGCGGCGGCTGCATTTGCACCTGCGACAACAATGGTTGTGCTGGAACAACCGCGAGATCCTAGCACGTTTAGCGGTTCCGGCGATCCCAATGAGGTGGACGCTGAGGATTGGCTGACAGAGTATGAACGTGTGAGTGCTTGCAACCGATGGGGCCCGACTCTAATGCTGGCCAACCTGATGTTTTACCTGAAGGGAACTGCCAAAATGTGGTATGAGAACCATGAAACTGAACTCGGGAGTTGGGCAACATGCAAACAGAAAATGTTGGACTTGTTTGGGAAACCCGTCAGGACGAAAGATGGCCGCGAACAAAATGCTCGCGTCTCGGGCGCAGACATCCACAGAATCGTACGCCTTGTACACAGAAGATGTGGTATCATTGTGTCGCAAAGCCAATGCCGAGATGCCGGAGGCCGACAAAGTTCGGCATATTCTTAAGGGGATTGCTGACGACGCCTTCAATCTTCTAATATGCAAGAATTACTCCACAGTGGACGCCATTATAAAGGAGTGCCGTCGCTTTGAGCAAGCTAAGAGCCGGCGCATTGACAGCGTGTTTGCCCGACTTCCGAACACGGCTACAATGTCGTCTTGCGAAGATCGCGCGAGAACGCAGCCGCCAGCTCCAGTTTCCCCAGACCACGTCACTCGAATCATACGCCGCGAACTTGAAGCCATGGCCCCTGCTCCAGCTTACACTGGTGCCAGTGATAAACACCGATCACTGCGCCCATGGTTCAAGCCATCGTCCGTCTGGAACTCGCCAGCATAGGCATTCACTCTGTGTGCACTGTGACCAGCCCACAGCAAACTTCATGGCGTTCACCCTCGTCCTATCCCGTGCAGCGGTTTCCGGCCTGCTCTCGCGACCCTGCTGCTTGGAGGACTGCCGACAATCGACGAATTTGTTTTCACTGCCGTCGTATCGGGCATGCAGCCCGTTACTGCGATACGCACTGATCCTCGCCACCTCGGACGTCGTCTGCCCCATACCGCCGACGTGACAACACCCGCTTCACACCTCCGACCGAGTTTTCTTAGTTTTCTTCCCCCTACGTCTACCCACGGTTTGGCAGCCGCTCTCCGTCGCCGCATGGTCATCAGTCGCGTTTGCCTCCACACCGTCGCCAGTCGTCTCGCTCAGAATCGCCGCCATCCTCCCCGTTTAATCCTGCTCCTGCCTATACGGAAAACTAAATAGTGCAGCGCCCGGAGGTGACACGGCATTGTCGACTTCCTCCACAAGTCCTCTCTTGACGCTTTTGACGAGATGAAGTTTACTAGACGTTGACGTTGATGGTGTGCCTATTTCGGCCCTTATCGACACCGGAGCTCACATTTCTGTAATGGGGAACCAGCGCTGGAGTTTCCGCGGACAGGGTGCGCCGCCCTGCCGGGCACCGCCGGAAACACTCGGGCATACAAACAAATACGAGTGGCTGCTAACACGAACCATGCCGCCGTGCGCGATCGTCGAACGAGGAAAAAGAAGCGTCGAGACCGGCGGTCTTGTTGTATACATAAATGCCACAATCAAGAATGTCTTTAATAACTTAAAAAAAAGTAGTCTAGAGCATAGTTGACTCCGTTCGGCTTTGCTTTCCACCGATACACATGGGTTGGTGCTCTGGAAAACATCACAAATCTTTTTGAAACTGGCCTTGAGAAAGTTAAAGAAAGCACATGACAGCTAAGGTTGCGTAAGCATCGCGCCGTACATTACACATACCGTATTTACTCGATTGTAATGCCGGGGTGACATTTCATTACGTCCAGGAAGAAAAAATAGAATTTCGGTATTCGATTGTAACGCGAGGGTTGACTTTAGGTTGCAAAAATCTAGAAAAAAAAGAACTCACGTTATATTAGAGTAAAACGGTATTCTACGTCACTGTCTAGTGCACAGCTCTAGGCCGGTTACAAATTCATGACCGCTAAAAAAACCGTGTTGCCTACGCATGTTTCATTGCTGATCACACACTGCATGTCAAACTCGGAGCCACCACGAAGTCAATTACCACTAGGTTCCTCAAAGGCATTTTTTTTAAGTATAAGGATTAGACGACGGCCGATCGCAAATTTGCAAACGGTCTGCAGACGATGGAGAGTCGACGTTGTTAAAACACGAGACCTGCGACATGTTTGTATTTCCGCTAACACCACTGATCTCCACTTTACACCGGTCTTTTTACATTTATTTCACGCTTCACCGTCAGCTTCAAAAATGTTTTTTAAAGAATGGAATACGAGCATTTAGTGGGCACATGCAAGCCGTTAAAAACACCGTAAAGGAAAGCGTGTAGCGAAACAGCTTCTGTAATATAGTACGAGAGCTGTAACTACAGATTACGTAAATTACAGAGGTGTAACTACAGATTACGTAAATGTGACATGCTTGCTCAAAACAGCTGTCACTCACTGGGCTGAATGTTCTCAGTGCTGCCTGAGGCACTAAGTTATTTCAAAGCGGGTGCACAACGAGCACAATGCATGCACCGTCGAGCTTGCTAGCGCAGTTTGAACACACTTACCTGTGAGTTTACATCGTACGGTGCTTGACACTTCGCCGAAAGGTCACAATCGCTGTCTCCGCGAAAAACAGCTTCTTCCACGTCATAGACGTACTTGGCATTGGACAGCTTCCATCCTTTCGACAGCACACTCTCGCGAAGGTACCCGTCTGCACACATCATATCACTGAAACCGCAGCGGAGAATAATCGGTGACATCGCTGCTCACCCTCTGCGCCACAGTGCAGCGAAGTGCCCCGATCTTCGCTAGTCTTGTGCGTTCCAAAGTACCAACAAAATGACGCATATCGAGCAAAAGCCGCAGTAGTGTCGAATGACGTTCAGCATGCGTTTGAACGTGCCAAGAGGTATGTGAGAGCACGTTGAAACGTGCCGGCGTACGCCTCGCGGCGGCTCTGTATTACTGGATGTTTCTCAGCTAGCTCGCCAGGGCGGCGCAGCTTGTACATTTTAGGCGCGCCACCTGGGCAGTGCTGGCTACCCATGAGCGCAAACCTTTGCCACCGCCTGCATAAAGTACTCACGCCTGCCGATTCCCGCACACTCCGCGTCGCTGATGGAGGCACTCCTGCCATTCAAGGGATGTGCACCGTCCGTATTGCCGGTCATCCTACATCAGTTCAATTTGCCATCATTGAGCAGTGCCCCCACGACCTCATCCTTGGCTTGGATTTTCTGTCAAGTCATTCTACACTCATTGATTGTGCGACAGGTTCTGTTCAGCTTGAGTTGCCGCAGCTTGCTGATTTGTCAGCCAACCTCCCTCCACGCTTACACTCTCGCCATCACGCCCGCTTGCCACCACAAGCTGCTACGTACGTCGCCTTGTTATCTTCACATGATGTGCCCGATGGTGACTACCTCGTGTCTCCTATTGTTGACGTACTGATGGCCCAAGACGTCGCTCTTGCTCACACTATTGTTTCTGTGGTTGATAATACGGTGGTCATCTCTCTTCTCAACGTCAGCCTGATGACTGAAGCTATTCCACAAGACATGTCTTTGGCCACCATCTCTCCGCTTGAAAGTTGTCAGATTGCCGCTCTGGACGCCCATGTTGTGTCATCTTGTCGTGATGCTAATTCCACACCGCCTGTTGATGACATTGACAAGATGATCGCTCCCGATCTAACCCCAGCGCAAGCTACAGATCTCCATCATCTGCTTGCATCCTATCGTGATATTTTTTACTTCGACGACCGCCCTCTGGGCCAAACATCTGTCGGACGCCATTCCTATACGCCGGTGTCCATGTCGTATATCTCAACAGGAACGCCAAGTAATTCAGCGCGAAGTTGACAAAATTAGGCTTGTGCGAATAGCAAATTTTAGGTTCGAAGCGAATTCGAAGCGAACAGTGATTTTGGTCGAATAATTTCGAATCGAATTCGAATAGTATGTCACATATTATAAAGAAAAATGACCGTATTTGTCATGACCCAACCAACCGGCACAATGTTTTAAAATTGTAACAAGGCATGTGCAAATGTCATTCTTTTTGGTTCAAAGGAAGAGGAAGCAACCTTGAATAGTAGCAGGATTTGGCTTTCAGTAGAATGCAGGTGATTACCTGTAAAATATGTGACGTTTTAAAATTGACTATACTTGGAGCATATAAGCTGGTACAACAAGCTTTTAAACTTAAAAAAATTCGGCAGATCCCACGTACCGTGGGAGTCGATGTTATGCGAAGATGCGACGGGTAGGTGACTGTGGCGTAACTTTTTTTACAGAGCGACACGTTACAATATGACGCTAATGATATGTTTAAATTTTATACGTACACATATATATGTTGAAGAGCCGCATATGTGTCCCGAGAACGCATGCACGTTTCACGAACTCGTGTGCATGTGTGGAAGAAGTTCTTGACAGTTCTTGAACAAGGGCATCATCACCGTGATCAGTGAGCACCAGCAGCTGGTCATGACTTGTTATAGGATCCGGTCGTGATCGTGGTGACGAGGGGTCCATGTGTAGTGAAGTATGTGGTATAGTAGAGCTGTTGGAACTCTAGGATGCCTCGGTTCCTACACCTACACCCGTTCATTATGTCACATTTTAGCATAAAAAAGCGACACACGGCTCTTGCCTGCTTAGTGTGAACAAGGAACCCGTATGGGTCCCGAAACGTCTCTGTTTTTCACCTTGACTTGGTCAGTGACCGCATCTACATCCTCCTGCCTCAGTCATTTCGTCGGCAAATCGGCTGTCGACAGAGCCGGCGACAAGTAGGAACCTGAAGCCACCCATCGCGTTGGTGAGGTATAGGCCGTCGAGGCTGGTAGGCCTGGATAGTGCTACGTGGACCAACATCAGTGGATGGTGTTTGTCGTATTCGTAGACTACCTGGGTGTATGTGGCCTACGTAGCCTAGTCTACAAAGCGGCTGTCACTCAATCTGGCATCATCCTCGGTCAGCATGAGGCCATCGCCCAGCCTCGTAAGAAATGAAGTGGACACTGCGTCGTTCTTGCGGACTAAGTGCAATTTACGGTGCGGTGATGTGGATATCATGTGTAACTTTCGTTAATGTATTCCTTCGGGGTCGAGCAATGCTTCAATATAGCTTGCTGAATCATATGAATACAAACGTAATGTTTATTAGACTGCTATAAAAGCGGAGCCAACACTGGAACTACAGACGTTAATGTGATATGATGCTTGTATCGTAGGAGTACACATCGTAGGAGCATCATGTAGTGTTTATTGCTTTCTTGTAAAATTAGATAGCAAGCGCCACAACCACAATTGACGTTGCACCGATATTACGCCTGCGTGGGCTGTTTTTCCAAACCAGTTTATAAACCTGGAATGGCTCGGTGGTAGAATACCTGATTGCCACGCAGAATGCTTGGGTTCGATTCCTGCAGGGATCCTAATTTTCATTCATTCCATTCGTTGAGTCAACGCTGCCATTGTTGGTTTTCCTTAACGCTCTAGCATTTAAGTTACCAATGTCCGTTCTCGCCGTTCCTGGGTACATATAAACTGTCAATCACCTTTGGCGCATACCCAAACACCGCGGCCCGTGGTAAACGGGTATGTGCCACGCGTGTCTAGTGGAAAGGGTTGGACGACGTACGCGACAGGATTTTAACGTTATTCATGTCATGACCCGGCAATCATATTAGTCAAATCCTCTTACCCTCCCATGCAAATTCTGGTCTTCACCAAGTTAAGGAGGCGATCATGAGAGCGCCCAAACGTAGGCGGCTAGATAGATAGATAGATAGATACGTAGATACGTAGATAGAAACGCTCAAAGTGCCAGAGGTTCGCTAAGAAATGCTTCGCATTTAAAAATGATGAATCGATGTGAGGGTAATCTGTTCATTTAACCTTGAAAGGGGGCTTCGCGGCAGTGCGGATTTTTCCTGGAGAGGTGCATTCACGGCATAGCACTCCTCCACTGCAGTGAAACCACCTTTACAGGGGGTTACATGCGGACTAATATACATTTATTCGTTCATTTCGAATACTTCGAAATTTCCAATAATTTAAATTCGAATCGAAGCGAATTCGAATACTGTAATATTCGTTCGAATATTCGAAGAACTTGAATATTCGCACAAGCCTAGACAAAATGCTTACTAAATCTTACTAAAGATGTCATAGAGCCGGCGTCCAGCCCGTGGGCCTCTCCAGTCGTGCTCGTCAAAAAGAAGGATGGCAGCTGGCGCTTTTCTGTTGGTTATCGCAATTTGAACAAGGTAACTCGTAAAGAAGTCTACCTTTTGCCTCGGATCGATGGCGCCCTCGATTGCCTCCATGGCGCCCAATACTTTTCATCTATCGATTTCGGTCCGGCTATTGGCAAATTTCTCTCAACCCTATGGACCGCGAAAAAACTGCCTTCTTATGCCCGATGGTCTGTACCAGTTCAAGGTCATGCCGTTTGGACTTTGCAATACCCTGGCAACCTCGCATGATGGACTCTCTGCTGCGAAGATATAAGTGGTCCATCTGTTTATGTTACTTAGACGATGATATCGTCTATTCACCTACGTTTGACAGCCACCTCACACGGTCTGTCTGCCGTTCTGTATGTTTTTCGACGAGCCGCTCTCCAGCTGAATTCGGCAAAGTGCCGTTTCGGACGGTGCGAAATGACTATACTCGGCCACCTTGTGAGTGCTGCTGGTGTCCAACCGGACCCCGACAAAATGTGAGCAGTGCAAGAATTCCCTATGCCGTGCTCACCTAAAGACGTCCGCAGTTTCGTAGGATTATGTTCCTATTTTCGTCGCTTTGTCCACAACTTCGCTGACATCGCTCGACCACTTACTGATCTCTTAAAAAAGGACGTTTCCTTCACATGGGGCGCCGAGCAAGCAAACTCATTTTTCTGCGCTTATCTATCTGCTGACTACACCGCCAATACTGGCCCATTTTAACCCTGCGTAGCATACAGAGCTTCGGACCGATGCTAGCGGCCATGGAATTGGGGCGGTTCTCGGCCAACGACAGCTTGGCAAGGATCAATTAATCGCTTACGCCAGCCATCTTCTTTCGCCCGTCGAACGGAAGTTCTCCATCACTGAGTGTGAATGTCCGTGACCACGGACATTTTAGTGACGGCCCACACTTTAGTGACGGCCCACACTTTAGTGTGGGCCGTCAGCAAATTCAGGCCCTACCTGTATGGCCGAACTTTTTCCGTGGTCACGGACCACCACGCTCTCTGCTGGCTCTCATCACTCAAGGACCTGTTGGGATGTCTCCGTCGCTGGGCTCTCCGTCGCTGGGCACTCCGTCTCCAGGAATACTCGTTTGTGGTTCATTACAGGTCGGGACGACTGCACACAGACGCCGACTGTTTGTCCCGTCATCCAGTTGAAGCGCCCGACCTAACTGACCTTAAATCAGACCCCTGCATGCTCTCCATCCGCGCTTTGGTTGACATCGCCACCGAACAGCGACGGGACCCATCATTACTGGCCATCATCGACCGTCTAACGTCCCCATCACCAGACCCTTCTGTTCACCTGTTCGAACT
The DNA here is from genome assembly GCF_013339695.2 of Rhipicephalus sanguineus. Lineage (NCBI taxonomy): Eukaryota > Metazoa > Arthropoda > Arachnida > Ixodida > Ixodidae > Rhipicephalus > Rhipicephalus sanguineus. Next base: position 140,397,553 of record NC_051186.1, on the reverse strand, counting down.
GCACGACAACATTTTGTACCGTCGTACCTTCAATGCCGATGGCCCGGAACTACTTCTTGTGCTACCCCACCATCTACGTGACAGTGTTCTGTAACAACTCCATGATATACCGACAGCCGGCCACCTTGGTGTCTCTCGTACATACGATCGTGTGCGACGTCGCTTTTTCTGGCCCGGCATGTACCGTACTGTGGTTCGCTACGTCGCTTCTTGTGACCACTGCCAACGCCGAAAGCGTCCCTCTGTGCTGCCTTCCGGCCACCTGCACCCCATTGACATACCTACGGAGCCATTCTTCCGTGTTGGACTTGACCTACTAGGCCCTTTTCCCACGTCTACCTCGGGCAATAAATGGGTTGCTGTCGCCACCGATTACGCCACACGCTGGCCTATCGGCAGCATGAAAGGGTGGCGGCGATTCATCGGCAGACGTCTGTTCCAGGGACGCTGCTGATAGCTCGTTTCAAGCGTCGCACAGCATGCAGTGAAAGCAATGTTAAATAATAAATGTCTGTCACTTCCAGGGTGTCTACTGACCGGGAAAACCGGGAAAACCGGGAATTCTCAGGGATTTTTGGCAGTCTGGAAATTCTCAGGGAAAACTCGGGGAAATTGTGCTCCCATCAGGGAAAATCCACAGTAACTTTATTGAAAGGCAACGAAAGTCACGGTAGCGCTTGCTCGATATTTTATGAGCACATTTTTTAAATCAAACGGCCGCTGCGGCTGCGGGGAAGTGGCGCACCTCGATGCTGTCATCGCCTTCGGAGCGGGGAAGTGGGAGAGAATCCGGCTAATGCGTGGCATGCGGGAACCGCGAACCACGACACATCGTATTGCGCAATGTTGTCAGGGTGTTCTGTGAGTACGCGGTGTAGTTCTGTAATTTTTCTCGCGCGTGCTGTGCGTTAGCGCCCGATATGGTGTTTTTGTTATCGCCACGTGTCAAGTAACAAGCATGATTAGTTGTAGAAGCGGTAGCAGTAGATGTAACGAGCTTGAGTTATGTTGCAAGCGATCGCGATCGTGCAGGAAGCGGATGTCTTCGACAAGGCTCGTATCTGGCAAGCCATCCCGATCGGCGAGAAAAAAGACGCTTGTTGGCTGTTATCGGATAGCTCACTCGCTTCGAAGATGCTATTTAGGACTCTGTGAAGAATATAATAAATTTCCAGGTGAGAGCTAGCGTAACTAACGGGCCCATTCACAGCAAGTGAAAGCTTTTTTCTTTCTTTTTTTCCCGATGAGGGCACTGCTGAAACAAGTTTTAGGCAGTCGACTGAAACTTTTTGGGGCTGCAGCTCGCAGTTACCAGGCACACCACGTGGATGTTTGCTACAAAGCCGAATTACAAAACTTTTCAGAGCCATGGCATAGCGGCGACCGAAATTCACGAGACCGGCACGGGTCCCACATGCTCGATTCGGCGCGCGATGTCGGAAAACAGTAACGTTTCCACCACAATCGAATGTGCCGTAATTCAGGCTGTTGCCGTGCTTTCTTGCGATCTTAGCCCGCAGCTATATTGCTTTGTTTTTTTTGCGATAGCAGTTATATACATTCCGATGCGAATTTTTTGCCTTCGCCATGATCTTCAAATCGCGATTACATCACCCCGCGCGTTGTATGCTCCATGTGCGAGTGAAAGTGCTTAAGCAGAGATGAAATGAGCCGACCGTCTCATTCGCGCGATGGGCACATGGAGATAGGAGCCGGTGCGTTGGGAAGGGGGGGGGGGGCGCTGCAGGAGTCCGACAGGAAGTGCGTACTTTGTACCAGCGGGCGGGGTCGCGTGCGCCACGGTATCTTCAGTGGGGATCAGCAGACGGCTCATACCTTTGTAGGTGTTGTGCTCTAATTGCAAAACTTCCGTTGAAGCCATAGCAGTGGCAGATCCCAGGGGGGGGGGTAGCGGCGATCCCCCCCCCCCCTAAGCCAGCCCCCGCCCGCTCCCTTAAGTGCCTGTCGTCCACCTCCTTTGTCAGGCTGCTTGTCGAGTTTGCCCCCTTTGTCAGGTTGCTTTGCCTGCCACTGTCCAAAAGGGGTAAAGAGAATCTTGTCCCTGCTCTCTACCTCTCATTGCTCTACCCTTTCCTGCTTCCCTATGCACATTTCCAACGAAGGCTTCTTAGGCACCGCCATAATCCCCTCTGGGCTGTTGTAAATATGCGTGACCCACCAAAATGCACAGCTGAGGTGGTGGCTTCAGCCTTTGCCCCCCCCCCCTCCTCAAAGTAGGCACCTGGATCAGCCCCTAGCCATAAATAGGGCACTTCTCTTAGTGCAACGGCTGCGTTTCCTGAAGGAGCGAGCTGCTAGCCTATATTCATATAAAATTCCTCTTTGTTGCTATCGGATTTACCATTTTGCTCTTGCGGTGAAACTGTGACTTTTTTTTTCTAACGTGGGATGGTTTTCAATGTTGTGCGTTCGTGGAGAGCAAATGGTTCGGTTGGACAACATGAAAGCAAAGGCGTTGCATTGCTCTGGGCAACGCGCGAGGATATGACAACAACCCGCAGCAGCAGAACAAGCGCCATTCCACAGTGCATTAAACCTGCATTTGTTTCGTCTTTACATGTGACACTCTGGCAAGGCATCTAACTGTGATTGCTGCATCTCAGGCCCAACAAAATTGATTTTTTTTTCACGCAAAAAATAAAAAAGTTTTTCATGTTGCCATATTAGTCGAGCATTCTTGTGGCATTTCCAGTTTAAGATTAATCCTTCAGTAACTATGCCTTGCATGAAAGGTCGAATTTCAGTTAAACGAAATTTCGATATAACGAAGTGAGTTGCCGCTTTTACTAACTTCACTATATTGAGGTTTATCTGTTCTAGGTACTATTCTAATGGGATTATGTTGTTTTCATTTTCTAACATGCGTATTAGAGAGTGACATCACCGAGCGATATGGTCTCTACCCATCTTGACATAAAACAAAGTTCTGTTTCACTCAGGGAATTTTAGCAAAAACACTCAGGGAAAACCTGGAAAACTCAGGGAATTCAGAAATGTCAACTCGGTAGACACCCTGCACTCCTGTTTCTGGACATAGCGGAATGAAATCTGGGATCGTTAGCAATAGATATATGGAACAATATTGAATTTTCCGTTCTTCGCGTTTATGGAAGAGCACGTGAACGATGGGAACGCGTTGACACTTTTCCTCAGATACACTATCCATGGATCTTCACCCAGAACAGCTTTTTTGTAATTCCTTCTACCAGCACATCCGCGTTTGTAATCACTGTGCGGTAAATACCCCATCAAAGGACCTGCCCTTTCGAACTCGTCAGTGCTAGGGTTCGAATTCGAACTTTTTGTTGCTTTTTTAAAAACGTAATCTAATTAAAAAAGCGTGCCTCCTGGTTGGAGCAGCCGCAATTGTGTTTTAATATGCGCAGCTGTCAGTAGCGGGCCCATCGCTGACGGCCCACGTTGAAGCGGCTACGCCATGTTACACGTTCGTCCCTTGCTTTCCAGAGTCAATAGCTGATGGTTAAAAAAACCCGTTTTCACTTAAGGGTGAAGCAATCAATGCGATACCAACAAATTCTATTTTTTATACGAAGTAAGGGTGGCAGGTAACTCCTCTGGATCCGACCTTGCGTAACTCATCAGAACGCTGATTTAAGGGAATATAACCGCTCCAGGAACCGAAGCGCTTTCGTGCTGTGAGTTCTCTAAACACGAAGTAAGCATTGAGAGCACAGCAAGTTAACGAGCCGTCTCCCGATGTCTCGAGATAGCGCGTGCGCCAGCGACTGCGCTCTTCGAGCGATGCAGTCCCCCCCTCCCTCCCCTCCCCTGGCGTCCCTTCATGCTCCTTCCGAAAGACGGGCGGGACGTTTCCTGTCTGTTTGATGAGCAATTGATGGCAGGCCCGCATGTCGGAAGATGTTATCGCCTGTGCTCTCCGTGCGACTGATACGGCCGGCTCCTTTAATCTCCGCTTCAGTCGCGTTTGTTGCCAGTGCTTGCGAGCTTTTACCAGCGGCTAGAATGCGCGAGGTGATGTTATCATTTTGGATCTTATACGGAAACTTACGGCGATGGCAAAAACCCATCGAGTGTGTCCATACAATTGCTGTCACAATAAAAATTTTTAAAAATTACACGAACTCCCGCTAAAGGGAGCCATGTGTGTATGCGAAGCAGCGCGGAGATGGTTCGCTTGAGCGGGAGATGGTGTAAATTTTTTTTTCTTGCATTCTCAAGCCTTCCTCTTGTGTAGAATCAGCACTGTCTTCCAGTCTCCATCCAGCTCCCGCTGCGTGGAACTGCCGGCATCCGATGTATTCGACTCCTGCAAAGTCCCAAGATCATGCGCGTCTACCTCTCTGCAGTCCATGCCATTGGTGTCGTCGTGGGATTCTTCAGCGAGGGAAGGAGAGCACGAGCGCCCCGCGTCTAGAGCCAGAGAAGGAGAGGTGGCCGACGGTCGCTCGTACCACATCAAGACGCTGGAGGCATCGCTGCTGCCTACTTGGTGCAGGAGAGAATGAGGCGCGCGAGAGGGGGGGAGCGCAGGAGAGAGATGGGAGGGGACCCGCATGCGCAGTGGGGGTGTGGATGCCTAGGGAGAGATGGACAAAGCCCCCGCCTTAAGCTGCTTCGCATCTAAAGCAAACAAACAAACAAAACAGACACACTGAGGAGCCATTCCATTCTGTGAAGTGGATGATAAGCGAAGCTGTTTCGCGCATGACACAGTGGTGACATGGTGGAGGACAGTCTGGTATGTAAGGCCAAGTTGCTGACGGCCAGGCTGTCAACCTTCAATACGCAATATTAATGCGAAAGCGTTAAATGCTCCATTAAACGCGAAAATTGACAGTTGGCGGCGTCAATCGATTGATGCAAAATATAATCATCACGTGATGGTGTCTCTTCATGTCATAGATCGTCAAAACGTGTGACGTCATCATGATGTCATATGTCGTGATGTCACGTGATGACGTCATCACGTGACATCGCCGCTTTGCACTGCTTTTGTGATAGGTGCGCCGACTATGGAGGTAGTGCAAAACCAGGTGAGGTGCAGAAAGCTTGCATATCTAGAGGGAGGGTGACGGTCAACACATCGACCGAGAAGATAAAGAACCTGGCTTTCATTGTGGAGTCGTCTTAGGGGAATGCATTGGGGACAGTGTGACTCTTTGGCATTGAGGCACTGCTGTACGTCACGGTGTTTGTCTACCACGTCTGCTGATCGCATCAAACTGATGCATTTCCAGTTCTCTGTCAAGTATGTCCCTGGAAAACTGCTAGCCACAGCTGACACACTATCGAGAGCACCCTGCGACTTACCAACTTCCAAAGCCGTCAGGAGCTTGAAAATCTATATATGGGCAGTTCTAAGGATCTACCTCGCAACTGACAAGTCAGCTTCACGAGATCCATCATCTTCAAGCTAAAGATATTGAGTGTTCATGCCGGCAAGGAAGAATAAGCTAATTGACGGGGCACTCTGGTAGCGACGACCTGCGCGTACGTCAGTTGCCTCTTCTTGTATAACTTGTGGTATTCTGGGGCCTGATGGTGTGTTTGGGCTGCTTCGGGCATGCTGGATAAAATGGAGAGCTGCCGAGTGACCTCCTCGCGCACAAACTGTTTTATCTGAGCCAACATGGTATTTTGGTCGCCAAGAGTCAAGGCCACGATCGAGTCATGCTGTTCCAGAGGCAACGTGTTTGGGCGCGTTGCTTGTGCAGCTCATCGAAACTCTGGAACAGACTGACTACTTCGGCTACAGTTTGTGGGTCTTTGGCTAAAAACATTTGAAAGGCGTCATTGGCTATTTCTGCTTGATCTTGTCCAATTCGTGCATTGATGCATTCACAATTTTAGAAGAACTTCTTGCTGGGCGAGTTGGTGCATGTCTGTGGTGGGAATCGTTGTGCATTCAATCGGACGAACAAAGGAAGGAAAGGACAGAGTAAACGGAAAGAGCGCAAACTATCAACTGGCTTTATTCATTTGGTCGCTGTATAAACGCGTGTAAGGGCCGCACTTTTTTTTTCGAGAAATGAGGGCCAATTTTCAGGGTGCGGCCCATACACGCGACATTTTTTTTTAAGTAAAAACGCACCAGTTAGCGAACGAAGAGTGTTTATTGCAGTATACGACATTTCTTGCGACATACGTGCTCAATCGTTGTCACTCGGCGAGTCCTCAGACTTGGAGTCCGAGATGAGATGGTGTGCTGCGAAGCGCCGTCACCCCACAAGCAGTCATCTTCCGTGCCATCCAAGCTGTTAGATATCCCGGTGACTTTAAAACTTCAGGACACAATGTCCGTCGACACCGAGCTCCACGCAGATAGGATCCACCCATGTACAGTCGCCAAGGCTAGTCCCTTCACACGCAGCATGCCCGTTGTGAATGCAAGACCATCATTCCACACTTGAGTCACATAGCGGAGCAAGTCTTCTTCCAAATCGGGAAAGTTGCACTGCTCTCCTCGGAAAGCGCGCTTAGTGCTGTTGGTGTTTCGCAAGGCTTCTTTTTGAGCACACCAACGTCGAACACACTTGTCGTCAACGTGGAATTTTCTGCCGGCGGCACGTTTCCCATGCTCGAGAGCATACTCGATCACCTTCAACTTATAGCCAGCAGTGTAGCTATTCAGGTACTTGCCCATCTTGCCAAAACGTGAACGCCGTGTAGAAAACAAGCTAGCATGAAGGTCATCGAACAGTGCAGAAAACTACAGCAAATGGCTGGCTGAACTAGAATATTTTCTAGGGAGCGTAGCTGAACTGCACAAACCGAACAACGCGAACGCCATGCCAAAGTTGGTGTTGCTAATGCCTATATGGATAGCGCCGATAGCGCGTTTGTATAGAGATGTGAGAAGCTAAAGATAAAATCCTGCTTTAACCTTTAGTTCGCGGGTCTATGAATACTAATAAAAAAGTTAAAATTTTTAGCCCACTTCACGAACCTCTTAACACGAATAAAATCCAAAAATATATATTTACACTCTGGTGTTGATGATGATGGATGGATGGATGGATGGATGGATGGATGCTATGAGCGTCGGACGCCCTTTATAACGGGGCGGTGACAAGTGTGCCACCAGGCTCGAAAAAAAAAAAAAAAAAAACCTTTATTCCTTTTTTTCTTAGCGTTGGCCTAGTGCCTTTACTTCAATTAAAACTATTTTACTCCAGAAAAAAAAAAGAACTTTAGTTTTCAGCTCCGTTCTGTGCCCTTTATGGCAGAACGTCCTTATTTTTTTTCAATATTTATTTTTGTCCTTTCTGATGGTTGCGTTCCCTTGCGCCATCTATCGACTACGCCTAGAAGCTTACGCGTGCGCGCATTTTGAATACGTATTGGTTGAGGAAAGTGTGGGTGCGGCCCTTACGTGGATTTTTTTTTTTTTTAGAATATGCACTTCAAAAAAACGGGGTGCGGCCCTTACACGGGTGCGGCCCTTACACGCGTTTATACGGTATATGCACTTTGTTTCCCACACGTCCCAAATAAATCGAAAGAAGGGGGAAGAAAAGAGGAGGAAACACATGACAAGGATACCTCATGTCAAAAAAAGCTGCGCAGAAAATTGCTTTCTGCGCTATACAGAGCAACAGAAGTGTCACCAGTTGTCGCCCAATTCCTTAATATAAAAAGCTTCTAACAGCTCATGACCGACTCTCTCCTTGCTCCTACCTAGAATTTTTACCTTATTGAAGACCGGCTCACACTCCATGCATGAGCTGCAATGCATGGGCAAGTTTGCTCCTTCTCTTCTCGTAATCGATGCAGCATGCTCCCCGCTCATTCACGCAGCGCCCTGTTTGGTCCACGTACGCACGTCCGCATGTGAGAGGGATTTGGTAAACCACTCCTGTGGCACATTTCAAGAACGTTTTGGCATGCTTTTTTCTGCAGCTGCTTCGCCATTGTCCGTTCCCGCAAACCCTTGGGCATAAGCCGGCGAGCTTTTTTGGCGCAGAAAAGCCACTTGGACGCCGTGCCTGTCTGCCACTTTTTTCAAGTGATGCGCAACTTTGTGCATATATGACACAACTGTGAAATTCCTCTTACACAGGCACTCTGTGTTGCTGCCAAGATATTAGATTTTTATCTTTTTTAGAAGGTTCTTGGCCACAGCCGTGATGATCGCGGTGGGGAAGCCTACAGAAAGCATCCTATTGATTTGACTATGGAAGCTCTCATGCATGGCATGCGGGCATGATTTGGTAAGGGCTGATTCCAGGCACGAGTTTGCAGTTGCCCGCTTAACTGTCTTCGAATGCGCAGATTCAAAAGGCAAGAGCTCATTCTGCGCCCTTGGCGCATATCGCCATCAGATGTGATGCGAACCAAAGCTCAAGTTAATATCTAAAAACTGCAGTGATGCGTTAGACTGGGTTTCATGCGTGAACACTAAACCTTTGCCACATTGTCTGAAGCTGGTTAAAACTCTACTCACTGAATCAGCATGGGTCATGATTATTTGCTTTCAGATAAGAATGAAAAAATTATCTACATATCGGAAGGCCTTAAGAACCCCTTGATTAGCAAGCTCACGACTAAGAGAGTGGTCCACGGCGGCTAAGAGAGAGAGAGAAGAAATAGTAGAGAAGGAAAGGCAGGGAGGTTAACCAGTATAGGACAACCGGTTTGCTACCCTACACAGCCGCTAAAAATATATTACATAGGACTGGGGCAATACAGGATCTTATACATATGCTCTGCCGCTGAATGTAGAAGTCATCGTTAAAAGAGGTAAATGTGGCTTGTAAATAAAATTCTGACAGGCCCATGAAACTGTCGACCGTCACTCCGGTAGAGTTTTGAAAGCTTATCGCACCATTTTCCTCGATGCACACCCTGACTGCCACGAACAATTGATCATGAGGCACTGAATAAAACAAGTCTTCTATATCCACAGAAAAGGCATAGCCTACATTATCACTGGCCTTGAAAAAATCGTCTCCAGGGTTTTTTTTTTTTTTTGTGGCGAAAGGATCTTCAACCTGTAGAGCACTCAAATGCTTCTGCAGATAGCAGCTGATTAGGGACTGCGTTGTTCCCTTTTCACTAACGATCGTTCGAAACAGCACAGCGTCCTTATGAGTTTTTGCACTGAAGAAAACCGAAAGCGTTTTCGTCCTACAGCTAGTTATTGAACTAGCAAGCTTAGTCAACTCAAGATTCTGGCACGTAGCTGCAGCTCGGCTCTTGATTCTTGTGGCACTAGGCTTTACGCGCACAAAGTTCTTGGCGATTGCTTGTCCCACCTTCCTGTTGAATTCCTCTTCTCTTAAAACGAGAAAACCTCCAGTCTTATCGGCCTGAAGTAGCCGTAGATTGTTTTTCTCGAAGAACGAGACGACACTTTTTGTGGGGTCTTTCGCACGCTTGGTCATTTTGAGTAGTGAGAATATCATAATTACTACTGTGTTAATCATTGTCAGGATTTACTTGTTTAAACCTTTGCGGTCCATTGTCGGGCAGCGCCCGACAACGCAACACGGCCGTAGCAGTCCGCTGTCGTGCACCACCCGACGAGGGTGTTCGTGGTATAAATTTCGCTGTTTTCTCACTGTGAGTTGCGCACATTTTTTGTATACATGAAGTGCCATCTTTTGAGGAATAAGTGAGCTTTGTTTGTTGAGGTTTACTTTTTTTTACGCTAGGTTGCAGCACCGTGTTCAGCACGGAGCCTAGAGCGTACGCACTCGTGCGCGGTTTGCTAAGAAGCATGGCCACATTTTCACTGCGTGCGTTGTATGGTGGTGCTTTTAGCAAAAGTGAGGATGACTTTAGTGAGGAAGAGAATAACATGCCTCCAGCAGACAGTGATGACAGTAATTCGACAGAAGCGAGTGATGAAGACGACGACGGCAGTGGAAACCTGCAGTAACAACCCTGGCCTGCACCCACGAGAATGCTTTGAGCGGTATCATACGCTGCCCAAATATCACTAAAGGATTTGCCTGCAGAATGCAGGAGCAGGAATAAATATCCTGTTAGTTTTTCTTCCCCAGATTGTGATTTTCTTCGCGGTGCCAGAAACTTGCAAAATAGATTCGGACCAGTACAGCCGGAAAGTGGGTAAAAGTTTTGGACCGCAAAGGGTTAACAAAGAAATTGTTGAAAGCATCAGCTAGTGTTTCTCCAGATAGCAGTTCACCTTGCGGGTGAAAGTTATCGGGAATAATATGAGGTTTAGTTGGGCTTAGCAGTGAGTTTAAATTTTTCCATATAACGTCTGACCGCGTAGCCGCAGGTTCTTAAAATTAGTTTTGTAGATATGTATTTTTTGCTGTTCTCAGTTTACTAGTCAATTGATTTCGATATGACTTATATTCTTCAAAACTACCTGGGTTTTTATGTTTAATAAAATTTGCATATAGGGCGTTCTTATGCTTGATCATGTTTATTAATTCGTAAAGGAAATTAATTCATAAGTAACCCAAGGTTTACGAGCTTTGGAAGACTTTCTTAGCTTTTTTAATTGGAAATGTTCATGGTATATCTTTTTTAATGTTTTTTAAATGTCGTGATGAAAGAGGAATTTGCAATAGTGCTGCTCTTTGAATTAAAAACATTGTTCCACTGCTGCAAACTAATAACGAAATTCATCTAGAGAACATGGTGTGTGTGACAATTGATACTGTGTGCTGCACCAGCTGTAGCGCCGCCAGCTACTAGCGCCACCTACTGCTGCGAGTGGAAGTGGGAGTGAGGAGAACAGGGCTGGGGTAGAGTGAAAGCAATAAACAGTTCATGTTGTGTTCTCGCCGAGCTCGGGTCTCGGCTCCACTTATTCCGGCAACATGTAACAGCTGGCAACGAAGATGGGATCCGAATCGCGTGAACAACGATGCCTACCTTCGGTAGGATCGAAGCGTTCGAGGGGGAGGGCGACGCCTGGCCTGTGTACGTGGAGCGTGTCTAAGAGTTCTTCGAAGCCAACGACGTCATGCCAGCAAAGAAAAGGCCAATATTTTTAAGCTGCTGCGGGCCTCGTACCTATGCACTACTTCGTAACCTCGTAAAGCCGGAAACGCCCCAAGATAAAACGCTCGATGAGATACTGGACGTACATGGCAGGCACTACGCCCCCACCCCATCCGTCGTGGTGCAACGGTTTCGCTTCAATTCGAGGGGACGTTCCGAAGGAGAAGCAGTCAGCGACATTGTTGCAGCGCTCAGATGTTTGTCCGAGCACTGCAACTATGGAACCAAACTTAACAACATGCTAAGGGACCGAATTGTATGTGGCATAAACAACGCAGCGATTCAGACGCGGCTACTCGAGATTCCCGATCTCATATTCGAGGACGCAGTGAAAACTGCCTTGGCGATGGAAGCCGCTAAAAAGGGTGCCGGTGAACTGTGTCGGGCAACTGCAAGTAGTTTACCGGGTTTGCCAACTCACCGGATATCGTCCGTCGCCAAGAGCATGGTGTGTTACCGATGCGGCGACAGAGGTCACTTAGCGTCGCAATGCAGACACAGCAAGTCGCATTGTCACTACTGCAAGGAAGTGGGGCACTTGGCAGTCGTCTGCAACTTGCAGAAGGCCGAGACATTCGCGAAGGGAAACGCGTCTGCTGCGAGAACTGTACTGCCACGATCAACACGTACCGCGCAGGTAAACGCTGTCGACGACGCTGACGTGCTTCATGTTCCTCGTAATGCTGACGTTTTTGACATGTGGCACCTAAGTGCTGAGCCGTCTGTGCCGCCTTTCCTTTGCACCATCGAAATGTTTGGGAAACCGTTTCCAATGGAGTTGGACACCGGGGCAGCGTCTCCGTGATGCCGGTAGACAAGTTTCAATGTGCCTTCCCAGGAGTGAGTCTAGAACCTTCAAACGTATTTTTGCGCGGGTTTAGTGGGGAGCTTGAGCAAGTGAAGGCCAAGGCAAACGTTCGCGTCGGGTACAAGGGGCACAAACTGGTTCTTCCGTTGTATCTCACGAGTGGCACTGCTCCAACGTTGCTTGGGCGCAACTGGTTCCAAGCTTTGGGCATTGGCGTCGAAGGATTCAAACAAATTAACCAAGTTAGTGATGTCCGCGAGTTGATTGCTCGTTTTCCTGACGTATTTGCAGAAGGCATTGGCACGTTCAAGGGATTTTCTGCTAAAATTCTTGTGCCTCCCGATGCAGTGCCGAAATTCTGCAAACCACGCCCACTGCCGTTTGCATTGGTTGACCTCGTAACGCAGGAGATCCTAAGGTTGCAGAGTGAGAACATTCTCATTTCCGTGAAGTCAGCCAAGTGGGCAGTGCCGATTGTGCCTGTTCAGAAAAAAAAAAACGGCACAATAAGAATTTGTGGAGATTTCAAGCAAACAGTCAATGCTGTGTCGCTCATGGAAACCTACCCAGTTCCACGTGCTGAAGAGCTGTGGGCAGCCATGTCGGGAGGTTAGAAGTTCACAAAACTGGACCTGCGAGACGCCTACCAGCAAATACCTCTGGATGCAGAAAGTCGTGAATACGTGACCATCAACACACACATGGGTCTCTTCCAGTATACGCGCCTACCTTTTGGCGTTTCAGCCGCACCTGCTATTTTTCAGCGAGAGATGGAAACTCTGCTCCGTGGTGTGGCGAAAACAGCTGTGTACTTTGATGGCATAGTTATTACAGGCATCAACGACAAAGACCACGTGGCAAATCTGACGATTGTCTTGCAGAAACTTCGGGAAGTAGGCCTTAGGTTGAAGCTGGAGAAGCGCGTTTTCTTCGCTCCTGAAGTGGAATACCTGGGCCACATTATATGCAAGCTGGGTGTAAAGCCCAATCCCAAGAAGGTAGAGGCCATCATCAATGCGCCCGAGCCACAGAATGTGAAGGAGCTTCAGAGCTATCTTGGCCTGCTTAATTTCTACAGACGGTTTTAAGTGCGAATGCACTTTATAAGCGACCCTGAATCCGCCGTCCCATAGCAACGGCGCGGGGAAAGGAGAGGAGCGTCTGTAGCAACGGCGCAGCGACGTCACACCCCACGTGACTGCGCGCGCTCCGCCTCCTCACCGCGGTTTGCGCGGGCGCCCGCCGGCTCCGCACCGCTCTTCTAGGTGGCATTGGGTGCAGTGCTTCGCCGCTCCTTCTCTCGCCGTTCGCTCTCTCTCCTCCCTGCGCCCCACTCTCCCGTCCGCTGGCTGGGCGCCTCTCGAAATGTGTGCTCGAGACGCCGCTGTGAAAAGCCAACGGCGACCACAAGGCTGAGATTATGGCCGTCAGGTACAATGACAACACAAACAGGTGCTGATGAATGTGTAAATAAATGGTTACGGTACAAATCCTCGTCTCGTCATTAATTTACGCCATTAAAATTACTGCGCCGTGTACTCTCGGCGCAAGAAATGCATTCGCATTTCCTCACGATTCCCTTCGGGGAGGTGGGGGCATTTTTTGCCAAACATCTCGGCAAGACTGCGTCCCTTGCATCAGCTGCTTCTTGATGGGGAAAGGTGGAGCTGGGGGAAAGAGCGACAGGAAGCATTCATCACAAGTAAAAGGCTCTTATCAACTGCACCTGTTTGGCTCATTACTCTTCTGAGAAACCGCTTGTGCTCTGTTGCAACGTGTCGCCGTATGGTGTGGGTGCAGTCCTGGCACAGACCGAAGCAGATGGAACCGAAAGACCTGTAGCTTTTGCTTCACGTACTATGCTTGCTGCTGAGCGGAACTACAGTCAGACTGACAAGGAAGGCCTTGCTTTGGTTTTTGGTGTGCGCAAATTTCATCAGTACCTGTGGGGACGGCCGTTCACTGCTGTAACAGACCACCAGCCATTGCTAGGACTTTTTGGTTCAAGTTTAGGTGTGCCAAGCCAGGCATCACGAAGAGTCCTCAGGTGGGCACTCACTCTATCAAGCTATCAATTCAAGCTCGTCTATAAGCCAGGCAGTATGCTAGGCCATGCTGATAGACTCAGTCGGCTACCTCTTCCCGCAACTGAGGTTCAGGACTCTACGCCTGCCAATGTCTTCATGCTAGAACAAGCATACCCTGATGTCTTGTCACCTGCAGTCATTAGACGTGCTACGGTAAGAGATCGCATACTCTCACAAGTGGCTGTGGCGGTCCTGACCGGGAGTCCTCTTCCGGAGGGTGGAGACCGGGAGCCTTATACTACAAGGACCCATGAACTTAGTCTGCACGAAGGATGCCTCTTGGGGGGAGCCCATGTCATCGTTCCCAAGTTCCTGCAATCCCAAGTCCTTAAGCTGTTGCATCAGGCCCACCATGGGTACTTGCTTCTGTTAGCGGTCCTACAAGCTTCACCTCATCTGTGGTTGTATTACAAGATGGAACTGTATGGCACAGACATGGGGACCACATCCGTCCCAACCTCGTACAGACGCCGCCACCTGCAAACACTGTGCCTCTTGTCCCACCACCTGCAAACACTGTGCCTCTCGACCAGCCAGATGAGCAGCAAGCAACAGATCCTGTGGAGCCTGCAGGAGCTGCTGCTGAGTCAGAACAGCCACAAAGTCAGTCCCACCACAGAACTGGGCTACCACAAGCAGTCACTCCGTCGGGAGGAAGCCCTGTTCCACTGTGAAGAAGTGGTTGAACAAGACGCCCTGTGAACCGGTATTCTCCATAACAAGAACTAAAGGGGGAGGAGTGTGACAATTGATCCCGTGTGCTGCACCAGCTGTAGCGCCGCCGGCTACTAGCGCCACCTACTGCTGCGAGCGGAAGTAGGAGTGAGGAGAACAGGGCTGGGGCAGTGTGAAAGAAATAAACAGTTCATGTTGTGTTCTCATTGAGCTCGGGTCTCAGCTCCACTTATTCCGGCAACATGTAACAGTGTGATGTCTTGAACGTAGTGTGTAGATGTGATCTTTTTTATCAAACTGCAGGTAGTGCTCATCAGCATAAATATACCTAAATGGTTGCTAATGTCCGTATAAATAACATCTGCTACTACATCATCAATGTAAGCATTCGTAATAAAGAGGTCTAACATCGTTGCAGTTTCTTGAGTGACTCGTGTTGGCGCTGCAATAACATTGCTCAGGCTGTTCGTGATCAACAGGTCTTGTAGTTCTTGCCTATAGCGCGTGTGCACAAGCCTGTCGACATTGCAGTCCCCTCCCAAAAAAAAGGTTTAGATTTTCTTCTGCAGCAGGATTGGAAAGTTTGCCGATGAAGTTCAGGAACACATTAAAATCACCTTCCTAAAGGGCTGCCTTGAACGAAGCCCTGTTGGCAATATTGGCTTCGTGATTGCCTAACCAGAGACTGACGATGCCGGCCAAGTAAAAGCTTACATAAGTCAGCTTAGCTCCATCGTCCCACTTGTTTCCTGCGCTCACCCTCTGGTGAGTAGCCAGCCAGTCCTCAACGTCTTGATCGTCAGTGCCGCTGAATGTCAGAGTGTGGCAGCACGTTGGGACATGCAGGGGCTGAAATCTGGGAGGTACCTTGGGTGGTGAATTCTTCTGGCATTGCTGATGCTGAAGTTAAGGTGCGTCTTTGTAGTTCCAGCTTCAAAGACTACCCAGCAACTCCACCAAATTATAGGAAGGTTTACTTGCAAGATGAACAGCCTGGGTAGAAAAGCGTCAGTCAGTGTCACGTGCTGTCCGAGCTCTTTGTCTTCGTCT
Organism: Rhipicephalus sanguineus; assembly: GCF_013339695.2. Classification (NCBI taxonomy): domain Eukaryota; kingdom Metazoa; phylum Arthropoda; class Arachnida; order Ixodida; family Ixodidae; genus Rhipicephalus; species Rhipicephalus sanguineus. The sequence continues at coordinate 140,381,950 of NC_051186.1, read as the reverse complement.
TCTGTGCCTATCAGATTCTGTCTCTCTTCCGCACTACACTGGCAGCATCATGGAGACCTCAGTGTCTGCGAGGGGCTACCTCTGAAGGGAGTCCGCAATGTAGTGCCTTTCGCTCTTCTGCGTTTTCTACTGGACCTCATTCATGACGAGCACCCAGGAATGCAAAGCCATCGCTCGAAAGTCCATGGGGTGGCCGGGAGTCATCAGACACATCGAGGTGCTTGTCTCTAATGAAATCCAAGGTATGAAGGAATCCCGTCTGGTCGGGAGGAGGCATTGAAGAAAAGGAATAAACGCCGACCACAATAAAAACCCTTTAGAAACAAACAAGACGTTTCGGCTCCCGCATGGGAGCCTTGTTCACAAAGAAGTGTAAAGTCAGTTACGGTTCAATAGGTGCCGCAAGCATCGCGCATACACGTGAGGAAAGTTTCCGTCGTTGCGGTTGAGTGTGCGCTCTGTCGTCTGTATCATCAAGGATTCCAGATTAAGACGCGAAGACAATTTTCTTTCTTTTTCAATGATGCTGGCGCTGTCCCAATCGATTACGTGGCCAGTCGATTCATCGTGTTCTGCCAAAGCATTAGATGCAGTGTTCTTTTTCTTGACGTTGTAGCGGTCTTGTTTCACTCTCTGCTTGAAATTTCCCGTCTCGCCCACGTAAACATGATCGCATCCAACACAAGGGATGCTGTATACCACTGCGGGAAAGGTACCCCATCGATGTACCGGACCTTCGAAGGCTTTTGAAGTTTTGTTTCAACAATATGTATTTCGTCTTCGAGGGCACATTTTACAGGCAGGTGCACAAAACAGCGATGGGGGCCGCTGTATCAGTTACAGCCGCCAATTTAACGATGGAATTGGTTGAAAAATGTTCCCTGAATTCTTTTACCCCGAAGCCAAAAGTTTTTCTTCGTTATGTTGAGGATTGTTTCAGCATAATTAAGAGGGACACTCTCCCAGCCTTCACGAATCATCTGAATAACATCAATCCAGCTATTAAGTTCACTGTCGAGGAAGAACAGCATGGCCAATTTCCTTTCCTTGACGTACTGGTCAAGCGCAACAACCATGCATTATTGTTTTGCGTGTATAGAAAAGCCACTCACACTGGCCGTTTGTTGAATTTTAATTCTGTGCATCCAGCCTCCCACAAACGGTCAGTTGTTTCTTCACTTCTGCTTCGAGCAAACCGCATCTGCTCAGACCCAAAAGACGCTTCGGCTGACGTAATGAAGGCGCATCACGACCTTACTTCTAGTGGGTACCCGGATTCTTTTATTCGCTCTGTTGAAAACGGACTGTCATGCTCTGCACGTCATGTTGATGCGCCCCCAAAAAAGCGAGCAGCGGTACCATATGTGCCTAGAATCAGCGAATCTTTGGCCCGGGTATTCAGCAGATACAACGTGCAAATCGCCCATGTTCCAGCCAACAAACTAAAACACTCGCTGGTGAATGTGAAAGAAAAATTGGCAAAAGAAAAGTATCCCGGAGTGGTATACAGCATCCCTTGTGCCGGATGCAATCATGTTTACGTTGGCGAGGCGGGAAATTTTGAGCAGAGAGTGAAACAACACCGCTACGACGTCAAGAAAAAGAACACTGCATCTAATGCTTTGGCGGAACACGCTGAATTGACTGGACACGTGATCGATTGGGACAGTGCCAGCATCATTGAAAAAGAAAGAAAATTGTCTTCGCGTCTTAATCTGGAATCCTTGATAATACAGACGACAGAGCGCACACTCAACCGCAACGACGGAAACTTTCCTTATGTGTATGCGCGATGCTTGCGGCACCTATTGAACCGTAACTGACTTTACACTTCTTTGTGAACAAGGCTCCCATGCGGGAGCCGAAACGTCTTGTTTGTTTTTAAAGGGTTTTTATTGTGGTCGGCGTTCATTCCTTTTCTTCAATGCTAGCCTCCAACTTCACCAAGTGTGCAGAAAGGTGCGCCCAATATGCAGAGCCAATGATGCCTTCTCAAATACCTAGTCTTCGCTGAGAGGAAGTTGGAGTAGACGTTTTCCACATGAAGGGTCAAGATTGTGTTGCTTGTTGACTATAGATCACGCTTCCCCGAAGTCATCAGTCTGAATGAAGCAACTCTGGACGTTGTGCAGCATTGCAATTTCTCGTATGCGGACAACTGTGTCGTTGGTACCGAGATGTCAGATGAGACGCTGCCGGAAAATGTCTGATATTCTGGTGACAACAGCAGATCTTGACATGTAGATTCATCAAGCTATTTGCCTTCCACGAAGGAGGTGCTGGATGCCATTGACGTTTAATGTTGCGCCGCCGGCTTGCTAGACGATGGTGAAGTGTCGTGTTGATTGATGATGATGACCTATGAGCATTAAGCGTTGCTTTCCCTTATGAACAAGCAACGGAGGAAAATAACTCAGTTTTTTGCCACTAAATAAATATTTTACGTGATGTCCACCTCCACTTCTCTCTTTCTTGAATTTGTGTGTTTAATTTTCCAATTTTCAGGTTAAAACTGCATACAGTAGAAGCCTCTTTCTAATGAAAATTTTGTAGCATTTGTTCATTTCTTTATATCTAAGTTTAACTGTATTTAGTTCGTAACTCTCTCAGTTAGGGAAAGAATGTTGTTTCTAAGAAGGCGCATGAAAGGTTTCATATTTTAAAAGTGCTAGTAAAAGGCCCTAGTAAATATAGTACCATATTTACTCACATAATCATTTCATTCATGTAGTGACCACGCCCCTAGGTCTGTGACCAAGATAAGTTTTTTTCTTCTTGCATAATGATCACTCCTCATACTTGCCAATGTGGCAATGACAGGTATTATTGTAGATGCTGCCATCTAGAACAAGCCAGGCGAAGCTGGTGACAGCGTGTGCTCGAGGTGCGCGTGGCGCGTGGCTTGGCTCCTAGGGGAGAACGCCATTTGGAATAAACCAGTGTCCATGTAACTCAGCCTCCTGCCTTCTCGCTCGTTTCTGACGACGTCAATGTGGTGTCAGAAGAACAGGTGCTACCAGTGGACATCGGCTTCTAGTCATCGTCCTTGCGAAGGACGCCGCAAGCAAAAAAGCACCGGTGAGCTGCTCCCTATGCGCATACTCTCGGAACTCAAGCAGAGTGACCTTCTAACGTTCTAGGTCACGGCGTCATTCGTTATTCAACCGCCGGATGCCTTCAACTTTTCGTCGCCGAACAAGTGGCCGAAGTGGAAACAGGGTTTTGAACGTTTCCGAACCTCTTCAGGCTTGTGCGTGAAGCCCGAGCAACATCAAGTAGACGCCCTGCTCTACATCATGGGTGAGCAAGCCGAGGAAATCTACGCCACCTTCGCTTTATCTGAAGAGAACTCCAAGAAATTTGACGCCGTCGTGGAGCAGTTCGACAAGTATTTTATTCCGCGATGCAACGTAATCTTCGAACGAGCCAGATTCAACACCAGACTGCAACAAGATAGCGAGTCGGCCGAAGATTTCGTCACTGCGTTTCACACGCTTTCGAAAGATTGTGAGTTCGGTGCTCTTCGAGAGGAGTTCGTGCGCGACCACCTCGTGGTTGGGATAAAAGACAAGCAGCTATCCGCCAGGTTACAGCTCGACGCGGAGCTCACACTACAAAAGGCTCTCGATTCCGTCCACCAGATTGAGAGTGTCCGTCAGCAACAAGCGGAGCTCCACCAGGAAGTGCCATCTTTGAACAAAGTTGCATCCGGTGCGCAGACCAGTCGACGTGCTTCAATGCAAGACAAAAGCGGTAGTTATCTACGCGGGGCAAGCAAGCCATCTTCACCCTCCGGTAAAAACAGAGAGCAGAAACCGTGCCGTTGGTGTGGTCAAGAGCGTCACTCTCGCACTCTCTGCCCAGCACGCTCGGAAGTCTGCAGGAATTGCCAGAAGAAAGGTAACTATGCCTCCGTATGCATGTCGTGACGCCTCGATTGTGTCGAAACCGAGCACGGAACTTTAGAAGCAGGATTTCTTGGAGCAGTCAAGACGACGGATGCTGGAAACTGGGAAGCAACAGTCTTGGTTCAAGGCCAGCCAGTAGACTTCAAAATTGACACTGGTGCCGACGAAACCGTCCTCCCGACGCACGTATTCCAGATGCTCAAGGACAGGCCGCTTCTATCAGCTCCTCCTCGTCAGCTGCATGGCCCAGATGGAAAGCTTCTTCCAGCAGCAGGAGTGGCACAACTCCAGCTCATCTATAAGGTTGAGAGCTGGGCTAGTTGGTGACTGATCAGTCCCAGTCCCAGTTTGTCCCAGTCGAAAGTGCGCTACCTAACCATATAGGCATAATGTCCAGCTCATCTACCGCAACCACGCGACTACTCAGGATATATACGTCCTAGATGAGACCTGCACTCCGTTGCTAGGCAAGCCAGCCATCAAAAAGCTACAGATGCTGACCTTCGTAAACGCTGTTGCCGACAAAGTGAACCCGAAAGAAGAATTTCCAGCGGTGTTCCAAGGACTCGGCAAGCTGCTCAAAGAACACAGGATTCAGCTTCAACCAGGAGCAAAAGCTTTCGCACTCAGCTCCCCGAGGCGCATCCCAATTCCATTGTACGAGAAGAGAAAGTTGGAACTTCAAAGGATGCAGAAACTCGGTGTCATATCACCTGTTGATGAGCCGACCGAGTGGTGTGCACCAATGGTAGTCGTCCCAAAGCCCTCCGGAGACGTGAGAATATGCGTCGACTTTACAGAGCTGAACCGCCACGTTCTCAGAGAATGGCATCCTATTCCTTCCGTGGAGCACACTCTCGGACTTCTTCATGGAGCTAAGGTGTTCTCCAAACTTGATGCCAACTCTGGATTTTGGCAAATTCCACTTTGTGAACAATCAAGGAAACTCACCACCTTCATCTCACCTTTTGGGCGCTTCTACTTCAACCGACTACCATTTGGCATTGCGTGAGCTCCTGAGCGCTTCCAGAAGCAGATGGCGTACATTTGACAAGGCATTAGTCGAGTTGTCTGTCACATGGACGACTCCTCATCTGGGGTTCCAACAGCCATGAGCACAATGAGACACTCCGAAATGTGCTGCAGGCACTTGCAAAGGCTGGAGTGACACTGGACGACAGCAAGTGCGTGTTTAATGTTCAACGCTTTGCATTCCTTGGACACTGGCTCGATGAAGACTGAATAAGACCCGACAAAAAGAAGGTTGAAGCCATACTGAAAATGGAGAGTCCCAAAAACAGGACTGAGCTGCAGAGAGTTCTCGGAATGGCAACATACCTTGCGAGATTCGTTCCCAATCTCTCTGATATTCTGCAGCCACTCACACTCCTGTTGTCAAAAAAGCAAGAATTTGCTTGGGGTGCTCCACAGGAGCAGGCATTCAACAGGTGGAAGTCTGTGCTCTCATTTCGTCCTGTCCTTGGAGTCTACGACCCATCAAAAGAAACAGTCGTCACCGCCGACGCATCATCCTTCGGACTGGGAGCATTAATCCAGCAGAAGCAAACGAATGGCAAGTTTTCTGTCATCGCTTATGCCTCGAGGTTGCTCTCAGAAACCGAGAAGTGCTACGCTCAGATTGAAAAAGAGGCTCTTGCTTTAGTCTGGGCATGCGATAAATTCAGCGATTACCTTGTTGGCAAGCTGTTCAAGCTAGAGACGGATCACAAGCCGTTGGTTCCAATCTTCACTTCGAAGAGTCTTGACGACTTGACGCCTAGATTACAGCGGCTAAAGATGAGAATGATGCGATATCGATATGAGGTTGCATACGTTCCAGGCAAAGAACTTCTAGCCGCAGATGCACTTTCGAGAGCGCCTCTGCGAGAGACGAAAGACAGCGACCTCGAAGAAAGCGTTGAAGCTTTCCTGTGCTCTATGACAACCTTTATTCCGATAAAGCAACATTGCTTACAATGGTTAAAGGCATCCCAACAAGCAGACCGTTTTGCACACAACTTCGTCTGCTGTGCGAGAAAGAATGGCCCTCCAGGAGAGGCTTAGGACTTAACCTAAAACCCTTCTGCGACCACCGACACCAGCTCACTGTCGAGAATGATTTACTCCTCTACGCCTTGCGAGTTGTCGTCCCCGACTCATGCCGGAAAGAAATCCTACGATTCTTGCACGAAGGACACTTTGGCATGACAAAGACATTTGCTCGAGCCAGAGACTTTGTCTGGTGGCCCACCATAGGATCTGACGTCTCGTCCCTGGTGAAGCGATGTCAGCAATGCATCGAAACAAGAGTCAACAGGAAAATGCCACTAATAAGCTCCGAATTCCCTGAGAGGCCTTGGCAACACATTGCGATGGATTTGTTTCACTTCAAGAACCAGTGGTGGTTGATAGCTACAGACTATTATTCAAGATACCCCGAACTAGTTCGACTTGAGAAGCTCACTTCCGCAGCCGTAGTCAACCACTGCAAGTCCATTTTTGCACGCCACGGAATTCCCGAGGAAGTGGTTTCCGAAAATGGCCCGCAGTTTTCGTCGACTGAGTTTTCACTCTTCGCCCAAGACTATGGTTTCAAGCACATTACATCTAGCCCTCACTATCCTCAAAGTAATGGACTTGCAGAGGCTGCAGTGAAAATCAACAAGGCATCCATGACGAAGACCAAGGACCCTTACCTGACACTTCTAGCTTACAGGTCGACTCCTTTGAAGAATGGATATAGCCCTGCCGAACTGCTCATGGGTCGTCGGCTGAGATCCAGGCTTCCTCTTTGTTCCACCAAGCTGACACCCCAATTGCCAGATCAAGACAGCCTTCGGAATTTTGAGGAAAGATACAGAAAACGTCAAAGGAAAGACTTCGACAGACGTCACAGAGTCCGCGACTTGCCGGAACTTCTTTATGGAGATGCCGTGTGGGTGACAGACCTCAAGAGCAAAGGGCAGTACAAGCCCCAGCCGATAAGCCTCGATCTTATTGGGTCAACACCGACACTGGTGCTGTACGTAGAAACCGGACACAGCTAGTTCCATATTCCCGAAGTCACAACAACACAGATAGCGCCAGTACCAGTGATTGTGCTATAGACACTCGCTCGCGTTGCCAGGACACTTCCCAAGGGCATACCAGAAGTGGCAGGTGCGTGAAGCCGCCTGCTGCAGCGAACTTCGCTTGATTGCATTGGGAGATGTTGTAGATGCTGCGATCTAGAACAAGCCAGGCGAAGCTGGTGACAGCGTGTGCTCGAGGTGCGCGTGGCGCGTGGCTTGGCTCCAAGGGGAGAACGCCGTTTGGAATAAACCAGTGTCCACGTAACTCAGCCTCCTGCCTTCTCGCTCGTCCCTGACGACTTCAACAGGTATATCCATTGTGAGGGTTATGATGGCATATATGCATTGTTTTGGGAGGTGGCGACTGTGCAAAGCAGAATGGTGTCATCTTCCTTTTTACTGCATTGTCACAAATGCATTATACACACCTGCCTTGAAAGACTTATGCGCTTGAGGGCGGCACTATCCCACATCATTTCTCTAACGTTAACGTTAGATGCACCATACTTCGAAACAGTCAGCAAGGATGTGCGTAGAAGCACGGGAACAAGAGCATCGTTAATTCTCTCACCTGTGTCACCTTTGTGTTGCCACATGTAATGCGTGACTCGCTGACGCAGGGCTCTGCTTTGTTGTTGCTAAGCTACCAATGTGGTATGGGATTGCACAACTCACTTGGCTTGACCACCAGCTCGTCTGAGCTTTGCAATAAGCCCTTCTTCTCTTTCATGGCATATTGTAAGATAGAGGTTGTATGGCCGCAGCAATAAATCTCTCGAAAAACTGCACTAACCCCACTGTGAAAAGAAAATGACGACTAAAATGTTATGCTTCGAAGACACCCAACAGCTTTCCTGAGGGGCCACCGAAGGGGAGTCTTTATTTCTGCCTTTATTCAAAGTAACACTGCCACTGTGTTTGTGTGGGGCCTTTGTTATTTAAGGTGATGTGTGTTATATTTAATCTTAGTGAGGAACTCTGAATAACACATAAACAGACATGCGATTTTTTGCTGGGTCATGCCTACCAACCATATGGCAGCTGTTTTAGGCACCGTAGTACGTACACAGGGTCATCATGCACTCAAATATCAGAAACGTGCAAGTTTAGTTAAATTTTCTCATAGAGTTTCATACTATAAAACCTAGAGGGGAATCTGGCGCTAGTGTCTAAGCAGGCTTCTTGAGCAGTGCTTCCACCACCATGGGAATGATGGGAAGTACAAGCTTCGGATCTGCTTCGGATGGATTAGGTTCTTGAGATTTGCGTTGCTTGTTTGCTCAGTGTAGAACAAAGTGATATGAAATTATTTTCAATTAGAACGTGGTTCATTCTTTCGTACATAAAACTTATTACAAAAAGTTTGCGTGACCCTGAGATGGGAGTGAAACCTGGACAATTTCAACCGCGAGGGTATGCGTTGCTCTGCAATTGTGTTCCAGGTTTGGCATCACAGTACAATCAATTATTTTCTTTACAACACCTAAAACAAACACGCTTGTTTTTCCCTCGAAAGTACGCATTATCTATTTATGGAAATAACAGTACTGTATTGAGTGAGAAACATTTAACGTGTCATCTGCTGCGATGCCAGGTGCGTCTGTCCAAGTGGTCTGCCTCCAACGCATCTCTCGTTTTGTTGTGAAGTCAAGTCAGAGGAGCGTGACGGTGCGTCCACTTAGCTTTGCTGTTGTTTTTCAGCCGATTTGAATGGGCTTTCGCAAGATGCGCTTATCAAACCAACGTGAACTCTATGCAATTTCCTACACTGGCATGGGACGCTACATCTATGCACAGTGGTGGCTGCACGATCCTTTGCTAAGACTGTCATATACAACCTGTAAAGCTGCAATGTCACAGCAAACCAAGAGATCTAGCGGTCTTCAGCCTCTTCGAACAACAAAGGTACTGCTTGTGTGCTCTGCAACGCATTCCACTACCCACGCGTCCCGAAGAACGAAACTGAAACTGTAGAAAAAGATCCGTAGACAGTTTACTAGCTAACGCAATCCACTCTGAAGCCTGTACTTCCCATCATTCTCATGATGGTCGAACGATCGCAGCGCCCGTTTCCTCTCTAGGTTATTGTATTAAACTCTATTAGTTTTGAACGTCAATTGCACTGCGTAACGATTTTTATGTCAACTTCGCCATAGTACATCAGTGTCATGTAATAAAGCGTATTAAGATTGGCAAGTGGCTGCTAGCTGTCATGGGATATAGCACATTTTGTCTCTTAATTACACAAGCGGCACACGCTGTGTAACTGACAGTACCAGTATGATTGGCAATGTCTGAAAAATTTACCGGCAATAATTGAGTGAATGTAACAATCCTGAAATTTTCTTTTGTTGTGCCTTTCTTGCCCCCCCCCCCCTCCCTCTTCTCCCCCGCCCCCCTTCCTCTTCACCCCCCTGGCCTATGAATCTCCCATTGTTGAGGTTCTCAGGTTGGCAGGTATGGTATTGCCTTGTCTGACATTTGTGCTTGACTGTGAGCGATGCTTGTGTTCTTTGTGTTAAGGTGTGTTCCACCTGAGTGTTCCTGTGGACAGCCTGTTCTTCATTGGGAGCCAGCTAGTTGCTTTGAGTCACCTGGGCAAAGTGGGTGTTTGGCACGCCATGACTCAACACTGGCAGGTACTGTGCAGTGCTGATATTGCAAAAAAGAAGAAGGAGAATGCTGTCTGATTGATTGATTGATGATTGATTGATTGATTGATTGATTGATTATTTCATTAATTGGGTTGTCTAAAGTCCTAGAACAAACTGGAGTCTCTTTAAAGGGGTACTGACACCTTTTTTCGAAGGCAAGTTTACTCTGCCATACAAATCTCCTGTATTCAGAGACGACTGAGCAAGTGTAAAGCTCAGCAAATGCTGATAAGGTATTTTATTTGATATTAAAGTCAGTTTTTCCATGGCGCACCTATCGCGACATCGACACTAGCTTGACGTCAGGCTACAGTACTAATTGTGGTGACTTCCCCGCCACGGTGGTCTAGTGGTTATGGCGCTCGACTGCTGACCCGCAGGTCGCGGGATCGAATCCCGGCCGCGGCGACTGCATTTTCGATGGAGGCGAAAATGTTTGAGGCCCATGTACTTAGGTTTAGGTGCACGTTAAAGAACCCCAGGTGGTCGAAATTTCCGGAGCCCTCCACTACGGCGTCTCTCATAATCATATCGTGGTTTTGGGACGTTAAACCCCAGATATTATTATTAATTCTGGTGACATCACGCAGCGGTCTGGCTAGTTCTGATGACGTCAGGTACCAAAACTTCCAAGATGGCCACTTGTGCGTCACCAAAACATTCAAAATTTCCCGCTTGTGCGTCGCCAACGGAGCCACGGTACGGAGTGGCCGTGGAAACGTCGCTATGTATTGTGCGAGCACGTGGCGAGAAACTCATACCGTGTTGTGACATCAGGGTACAGTAGGAACCGAAACTAGCTTTTAAAAACATAATGCAATTACTTTTTCAGGGTGCACTCACGCTTAGCACTACCTTTCCAGGGCTCTTGAGGGCTTGGGCTTTCATTTGATGCAAAAAAACAACTGAAAATGTTTGTGTCAGTACCCCTTTAAGACGCTTGTACAAGTACTCCTGTGAAATGGTAACTAACTGGAGATGTTTAAATTTCACCCAAAGTTTTCTACATAAATTTTGTAGGTATAAAAGTCTGGCACGGTGCTCGTGTGTTGCCTTTAGATAATGCCAACAAACCCGGGAGTCATTATATAAATCATACGTAAGATCAGTGCTGGAATACGCGTGCTGCCTGTGGGACCTTCAACAGCATCAAACAAAGATTAGGAAAAGTTCAGTCCATTGCGGCAAGATATGTGCTTAATATACCCATATATGACAGACAGTTTAGTGCAATGAAATCCGAGGCGATATTAAAATGGAAGTCTCTGCAGCATCGAAGAACGTCATTTTGACTGAAGCTATTACACAGCATATATTATTTTCATACTCGAATTCCCCGTGACGGATACATTAACCGGCCTCACTACACATCAGCAAGCAAAGATCACGAACACAAGATAAGGCAACATAAATACAATACATCGTCCTTCAGCAACTCTTTTTTTTTTTTTTTTGAGAACTATCAGTCAGTGGAATCGACTTCCTTCCACAATCGTCTAATGGCACTTTCTTTTCCACAATCAAAATGATTGAATCTTTCGACCACTAAGCCTTGAAGAAATCATGCCTGGTAATCACCATGATCTGTACTGTATCCCATTTGTAAACTGTGTTGTTTTCTTTCCTTTGCATTTTGTACTGTACTATTTCCCACTGCTGCGCCTTCTTGTAATTATTCTTCGCATTGCCATTAACTATTATCATTGTGCTTTCTGTTTTTTTATCTCATTTTCCCAATACAGTCGAACCCACTCATAATGATCCCAGATATAACAATCTATCGGTTATAACGACCATATTTCGGTGCACTTATGTTTTTCCTATGCTACTCATCGAAATTTGAGGAGAACTTTTGCTTTGCCTAGTTGGTATTGCTTACTGCATGACATACTGCCGCTTTAAAAAAACATACACAGAAGAGAGACATGACCAGGACGGCATATGGGCTCTTACCCATGGAAATTGTGTCCACATATGGCGAACATTTTTCAAAGCCTCCTACTTTTACAACACACACTTAAGACATGGTCACGGTAAAAATATGGCATATACGAAGAAAAAAAGTTAAAGCAGGTCTTCTAAAGCATGAGAGGCGCACTGGAGCGCTGTATGCTCGCGCGTGCCCCGTTCCAGTTTACTTGTGACGAAGATGACTTAGATCGGCGAGCACTGCTCGCTGATTTCAGACGCTGCGAGCGAGGTCGCTGATTTCAGACGCTGCGAGCGAGGTCGCTCACTTTCCTGGCATTTCTTAAGTGGCAGAATGGCAGTGATGAATAAAAAAAAAAAAAGCAGGGAATAGGAGGCATCATGAAGCCTTGTGGTCAGCTTTCGCACGGCAAACTTTCCTGGCGCTGTTCTCTGCAGCTATGACCGCCTACGATGAACCTATGCCTTGGAATGCAAGAAGCCATAAAATGCAATAAGCGATGATCGCGATAACTTTTCAGCGCTTAGAAGTTCACTTCGTCGGCGCCACAATGTGCTGCAAAATGTCTTCCGTCTTTTTGGTATCGGCAGAGACTGGCTGATCAATCAATATGACTTCCGCGCGATTGCGGCGATGCCTTCATGGATAAGCATCAGAAGAGAGCGAAGACGATGTGGCAGCCGGTGATGAACGTGCCATTATGACTTATCGCCGACAACCTTATCACAGTCATCTGCAGCTATCGGGTCGGCTGCACATGTGGCGTACACTGTTCGGATTAACGTGGTACAAGCAGTACAAGCATGCGATACTGCTTTTTGCAAGTTCGCTGCCGCCGCCCCGTGCGAGATAAAGTGCGCGTCGCTTCGTAGAAACGAAAGTATCTCGCTGGTGTTGAGCGGCACGGGCACCGAGAAACATGGATGCACTTACAACGAGCGTATACTACGTGTTTTATTAGGCGACAAACCAAACGTGCGGCGCCTGTTGTGCAGGACCGTCAAAGCATCGCGGAGATGTAGAGTGCACGTTGCTTGCAAAAGTATATTGTTACATGTAGCCGGAACAAGTGGAGCCAAGACCCGAGCTCATTGCGAACACAACATGAACTGTTTATTCCTTTCCAACTGCCCCAGCCCTGCTCTCCTCACTCCCCCTTCTGCTCGCAGCAGTCGGTGGCGCTAGTAGGCGGCGGCGCTACAGCTGGTGCAGCACATAATATCATTTGTGACACTCCTCCCCTTTAGTTCTTGTCATGGAGAATACCTGTTCACAGGGCGTCTTGTTCGGTCACTTTTTTCGCAGTTGAACACGGCTTCCTCCTATCTGAATGACTGCTTGTGGTAGTCCAGTTCTGTGGTGGGACTGACTTTGTGGCTGTTCTGGCTCAGCAGCTGCTCCTGCAAGCTCCACAGGCTCTGTTGCCTGCTGCTCAGCTGCCTGGTCTAGAGGAACATTCTTCGCAGGTGGTGGGTCTAGAGAGACAGGGTTTGCAGGTGGCGGCGTCTGTACGAGGCTGGGGCGACTGTGGTCCCCATGTCTGGGCCATACAGTTCCATCTTGTGATACAACCTCCGATGAGGCGCAGCTCATAGGACCGCTAACAGAAGCAGGTACCCTTGGTGGGCCTGATCGGAAGTTTCTGGCGAACACTGGGGCACCTGGGTCCATTATTGGTGCAATGCGGCAACCCTTGTTCGCATGTGGTTTTTGCGTTATCTGCTTCAGTTGAACAGACTATCGAATACTTGGGTGCATTACATCCAAGGGTGTCTTGATTCTTCTCCCCATGAGCAACTCGCACGATGCATGGCCTGTTACTTCATGAGGCGTTGAACGGTAGTGGAAGAACACTCTGGCCACTTGTGTCCTGAATTCACCCAGTGTGCTTTTCTTCAGTTTATCTTTGATATTCTGTACCACCCGCTCTGCAGCCCCGTTGGAAGCAGGGTGATAAGGAGGCACCAGCGTGCGACGGATGCCGTTCCTGTTCAGGAAGTATCCAATTGAGTACACACGTGTGTCAGTGTCTCAGCAGACAGTGATGCTTATTATCAGTAGCATGCTTTTATACATTTGTGGCATGCACAGTGCTGCCATTTTGCTACATGCTACACGCTCATTTTTTAACAAAGGAAAAACATTGTTATTTACAAGTTAAACAAAGAGCAACTTAACAGGTTAATTTATATAAGGAAATTGTTCATCGTAGTTCAAACGGCAAGGTTGTTGCCTCTCCCCTGTCGACCTGCATGCCATGGGGCTGGTAGAAGTGGCACGAACAGCCTGCTCATCCGGAGACTGTGGCTGCGCCCGTAGAGCTGCTGGCATCACTCTCTTCCTTCTGCATGGTGTGTCATTGGATTCTAGAGGGGGACCTCCACCCGTTTCACTTCTTCCTGCTGGCACGCACACGTGTCACTGCTTTCCAGTGGCACACCCACAGATGTATCGTTGCTTTCCGCTGGCATGCGCACAGATGTTTCGCCGCTTCCCGATGGCGATCCCACTAAAGTTTCACTGCTTTCTGAAGATGAGCATACTATGGTCGAGGCTTGGGCTAGTTGGTTCATGGTTAAACAGGGGAGAAAGCAGCGCAAAATTGAGACAGGACACAAGACGAAGAAGGCACGACAATAGCGCTGACTTACAAGTGATTTTATTTTGACATGTGGGCACATATATATGGTGTGTATATGGTGTATAGTGTTGAAACTCGGGCAGTGATGTACGAAGGTTTCGGTGCATCAAAAGCTCTGCAGGTGACCTGCCGTCTTCAAGTGGTAATTTTCTGTAGTTTTAAGAGCCCCAGCCAGAAGTCATTTGCTGCTCCTGCTTTCTTCATCAATTTCCTGATGACCTGGTCCTTTCTCTGCGATGCCATTTGATCTAGGAAAATGGGGGCTGGAAATAACATGTTCAGTGTCAAACATATGGGAAAAATCTTTGAACTCTTTCGCGTGAACTGTGGCCCTCCCTTCATGCAGAGCTGCTTGGGTATCTCGTATCCAGTAAAAATGCATGATAGCTTTCGGACTACTGCTCTTGCAGTAATTTCTTGAAGCTCGTCAAAGTCCGGAAAATTTCAATACGAGTCATACACAACGATATAATGTTTTCCAGCATATTCAGACAAGTCTGCTCCTACTCGCTTCCATGGGTGATCAGGTGTATCCCGTGAAAGCAACGGCTTGTTGGCTTGTCTGTACGCATGTACAGTCGAACCTCGTTAATACGTACCCACTTTAAGCGTACTAACGGTTAAAACGTAGTTGCGACGAATCCCCGACCGAGTCTCATAGAGCCTAATGCATTCGCTGACCGCTTAAGCCGTAGTGCTTCACCCTACGCCTCTCGGTTAGCGCGTACCCTGCGTACCGCGATAACCTTTTGTGTCATAAAATTTTACTGCGCCGCTGAACTTCCCAACGCCACAATGTGCCGCCAAAGGTTCTTAGTCTTTTCGAGAAGTGCGTAGATCGGTCGATCACCAATTCCGACTTCCGCGCGATTGCGTCGATGCCTTTGCGGGTAAGCATCAGGAAAGAACGAAGGTGAGGCGGCGGCCACCGACGAACGCGCCAACATGACTTATCGCCGACAACCTTATCACAATAAGTATCTTCAGATATCTGCTCGGGCACGCGTGCGGCGCAGCACTGCTTTAAGCCTACTGCACGCTTTTAATAGGCGACAACCTGAACGCGCTGGGCCGCCGATCGCTGCCGCCTCGTTGTGCAGGGCCGTGTTCAAGCGCGCGCCTCTTTGTAGAAACGAAAGCAGCTCGCTGTTGCGGAGTTGAGCGTTGCTGGTCGTGGGTGACGAGAAACCTCTTTGCATAGACGCTATCACGCTAAACGCACGCGTACAGTACAGCAAGCGTTAAATAATTAATTAATATCTGGGGTTTAACGTCCCAAAACTACGATATGATTATGAGAGACGCCGTAGTGGAGGGCTCCGGAAATTTCGACCACCTGGGGTTCTTTAACGTGCACCTAAATCTAAGTACACGGGCCTCAGGCATTTTCGCCTCCATCGAAAATGCAGCCGCCGCGGCCGGGATTCGATCGCGCGACCTTCGGGTCAGCAGTCGAGCGCCATAACCACTAGACCACCGTGGCGGGGCGGTACAGCAAGCGTAGCGCTGTTGTAACCATACTACACGCTTTTATTGGGCGACCACCCAAACGCGCTTCTGTCCACTGCCAGGACCGCTAGAGCGTCGCGGAGTGCGCATCGCTTGCAGGAAGTTCGTCATCGCCACGTTAACCGAACAAGCTCATCTGTGCTCATCGCCGCATCTGTGCACGGTCTGGAGCGAAGTGGGTACGAAGAATACTCCCACGACAAATGCGCGCGTGCGGTATGTTGTGTAGGACAGGAGCGCGGCGTAACCCGCGGCGGGCCGACGGAGAGGCCGAACAACGGGAGGGCGCGCGGAGTGAAGACGCAGAGACCAAGCTTCGGCGAGACTGACGGGAGACTGCTCTCCCGCGTTTATTGCAGGCGGTTTTAAGGAGAGAGAGGAAAGGCTATTGGTCAGCGAGGCACGGGTCACATGACCGGCATGACCACGCCGGATTGGTGGTAGCACAGAGGCATGGCAGAGACCCAGCTCCCCCCAGTAGCATGAATAGAAAGCACAACAGCACTGGTGTCTCAGCATGGCACCAGGGGTCGCACGACACAACATCGTCCCGCCCTGGGAAGAATTGCATCCTTATACAATTGTAACTGTGGTACATCAGGAACCACTAAAAAAATCACATTCAAGTTCCCCTAAAGATGGCACCTGCAATACGCAGAAGTTCAGTCCTATATGTACATATTACAACCTATGTTACACACACACAAAAAAAAAAGTCACTTCACCACGCCAACACAAGTGCCAGCTTGCACTATGCACGAAAAGTTCACACAGACACACTAGACCTCTGCGGCTATACTGCGGGCCTCTAAGGCAGTATAGCCCCAGAAGATGCGGACTACTTTAGTCTGTGATGTAGTCCTTCAAGTGGGCTGGGGTCTTGCGCGTCCGCTGTGGGCGACGTGACCCAGGCCCTGCAGGAAGACTTTGAGAGTTGCGGCTGTCGGGAGCCGACTTTGAAGACCCGTCCCCATCTCTCCCAGAAGAACTTGGCGGATTGTGGCTGCCATGAGCCAACTCTGAAGACCCATTCCCATCACTCCCAGGCAAAAAACTTTGTGGGCTGCGGCTGTCTTGAGCCGACTTTGAAGACCCATTCCCATTTCTTCCCTCCCCCGTGTTGGAATTTGGTGCATTTACTGTAGGTGAGGAGGAACAGCCAGGACTTTCCTCCTGAAGTCCCGATGGTTGATCCTGGGTCGCAGGCATCGGAGTGTGCACTTCAGCTGGTGCGCCGTCGCACTGGGCAGCCGGGGCACTAGGAATGGATTGCTGAGGCAACAGCTCTGTATTGGAAGTAGAGGGAAGATTACCCAAGTCATCGTAACAAGAGAGGAGATCTGCATCAGTGATGGGCTCAGAATGAGGCATTAACGGAAGGGATGCTGTAGCTACATGTGGAACGAGCGTTAACTTTGAAGCATTCCACTTCCTGCCATCGCTGAGGAGGAATGTGGACGGATTGACTTGTTGTAGGACTGTAAGGGGTTTGCTGAACCTGAATGGACCTTTCGTATGTAGCTTAACCTTTACCTTGCCGCCTACTTTAATCCGAGTTTGTTTGGCGCCCTTGCGCACATCTACATAGGACTTAGTATTCTGCTGCTTTTGCTGAACCTTTTCACGAAGTGCTGAAGGAGAGGTTTGTGGCAAACCCGGAAGCTTATGTTTACTGATGTCTAAGGTTGATCGCGGTTGGCGACCGTGAAGCAGAACAGCTGGTGAACAACCAGTAGTAGAATGAGGAGTGATCCTGTAAGACCCTAAGAACTCTGTAGTGCTCTGAATGACATCTTTCTGTTGCATTTAGCTACCTGAATGTGTTCCTTGAGAACACGGTTAAATCTCTCTATTAGCCCGTTTGCCTGCGGGTAATAGTTGGATGAGAAGTGATGGACAATGCCTCTTTCCTTTAAGAAATCGTGAAATTCTCTGGACGTAAACTGGGGTCCATTATCTGCAACTAAGGTTTCAGGGAGACCTTCACGGCTGAAAGCAGCATTGAACAGCTTCATGACGTCTTGCGTCGTGATTGAATTGGTAAAAAGGACTTCAGGCCACTTAGAATAATAATCCATTAAGGTGATAGCATATGTAGGGTTAGGAGCTGTACGCAGAGGACCTATGATGTCCATACCTATCTGCTGCCATGGCTGCTCAGGCCACTGTACTGGCTGAAATGGAGGTGCTGTAGTTTTAGCGGACTTATCAGCGAGCTGACAGATGTGACATTGCTTTACAAACTCTTCCACACACCTATCCATGTGAGGCCACCAATAGCGCTCACGTAGCAGCTGCTTAGTGCGAACAATACCCTGATGCGACTCATGGGCTAACTGCAAGAAAATCTGTATTAGGACATTTGGAATAACTACACGTTCGCCCCGCATCAAGAGTCCGTCAACGAAAGAAAGCTCTTCCTGTACGTGGAAGTAGGACATCAGTGCCGTGTCTAGAGTTTTTTTTCTGGGGCCATCCTCGAGTTACGTAGTGAATGACCCGTTGCAATGCTTCATCAGACGCAGTAGCTGCCTGAACAGTCTGCTTGTCGACTACAGTGGTTACAAGGGAGACAATGTCCTCTTCCTGAACAGTGGAACTATCATTTTGTAATGGAAGTCTCGACAATGCATCAGCCACACGGTTCTCAGACCCTTTGTAGTACTCTATGTGGAAGTTGTAATACATTAGCCTGGCCGACCACCTGGAGATACGGAGAGGACGTCTGCCCGAGTTACCTGCCGCTAGCAGGGCAACTACTGCCTGGTGATCCGTCCTGAGCGTGAAATGCCTTCCCCATAGATAGACGTGCCACCTCTCACATGCAAATAGACATGCTAATGCTTCTCTCTCGCCCACAGAGTACTTTCGTTCTGCAGGGGTTAAGGTCCTAGATGCAAAGGCGATGGTGTGTAACTGAGAACCGACAAGTTGCTGTAACACTGCACCCAGACCAACATCAGAAGCATCTGTCGTAACAACCACTGGCAATGAAGGGTCAAACATTTTTATAACAGGAGCACACGCAAGGCGAGCTTTCGCTTGTTCAAAGCTGCGTTGCGCATCTTCTGACCAAGAGAATTGTTGGCCCTGTCTGAGCATGTTGCGGAGTGGCTCAACGAGATCTGCGTAGTGGTGAAGGAATTTTGCGTAATACCCTGTAAGGCCAAGGAAGGACTGAAGGGTTTTCAGGCACGTAGGAGGAGGAGCATTAAGGATTGCCCGAACTTTGCTTTCCATGGGCGATATACCCTCTGCAGAAATTTTATGCCCCAAGAACGTTAACTTCTTCACCGCAAAAATGCATTTATGGTTCAGTTTCATGCCACTCTGCGCAATGCAGGTTAACACTTTCTTCAAATTTGTATCATGCTCAGACTTTGAGCTTCCCCATACTAGTATGTCGTCCAAGTAACACGCAACATTGTTACAGCCTTGCAAAATACTAGACATCATTCTTTGAAATACCGCAGGTGCGGAGGCTAGACCAAAGCATACTCTTTTAAAACGAAACAATCCTTCATGTGTAATGAACGTAGTTAAATCTCTACTAGATTCCTCTAGGAGCAGTTGGTGGTATGCTGATGCTAAGTCCAATTTTGAAAAGTATGACGCACCATTCAACATTTGCAGCAGTTCATCCACATGGGGCAGTGGGAACCCGTCGACGACGATGGCCTTGTTCGGTTCTCTCAGATCGACGCAGAGGCGGATGTCCCCGTCCTTCTTACGGACGACCACGAGTGGCGACACCCATTCGGATGCCGACACCCGCTCGATGACGTCGTTGTCCTCGAGTCGACGCAGCTCGCTGGCGACTTGTTGCCGGAGCGCCAGAGGCAGGCGACGTAGCTTGGCGGACTCTGGTACGATGTCCGGCCGCCTCTTGACCCGGTGGACGTAGTCCCTGACAAGTCCCAGCTCCCCGTCGAACAGGTGCTCGAACCCCGGAGGCACACCTGCAGGAAGCTGCGAGGAAACGGGTGAAGCCAGACGACACGTTAGCGTTGCGCCGTCGATCAGGAGTCCCAACTGCTGGATGGCGTCGAGCCCCAGCAGTGAAGTGCCGTGTGCGGTCACGTAGAAGGTGACAAAGGCCCGCTTGCCATGGTGCTGCAAGTCTGTGCGGAAATACCCTAGGACCGGTATGCGGTGCTTCGAAAAATTCTGCAGTTGGATAGACGTTTGGAGCATTCGGTGCTTCGAAGCGAAAAGCATGTCGAAGTCCTTCTTGGTCATTAACGATGCAGTGGCTCCGGTGTCCACCAGCAATGACATGTGGCTATGTCGTCCGACGATAACAGGGATGCGCAAGTCTCTTGGGCTAGTCGGCGCAGCTTGCACGGACAGGACTGTGGTCGTGCCGGAGTCAGCGTCTTGGACGGGGGCAACTTCTTGCACCGACGCTTGCCGTTTACGGCAGACTGCCGCGAAATGCCCCTTGATGCGTCAAGATTGGCAAGTTTTGTTTTTTGCCGGACAATTTCTGGAATTCGCCAAATGCCCTGACTTGCCGCAGCGAAAACAAGGGCCAACTAGAGGCTTGGAAGCAGGCTGACCATCTTGGCCGCGAACGCCGTCCTGGAGGCGCGCTGACGAGCCCGCGTAGCCATCTTGGACGCGGCCACCCGAGTTGGGGGGGAAGCCGCCGCCATGTTGAGTCACATGCGGGGCCGCCGAGGAAGCCGACCCGCCATTTTGTGAAGCTGCTGCGTAGCCACGTGCGACGCGCTGGACGCTACCGCCGTCCCCGGCGAGCGAGCCGAGTAGCCGTTCATTCTCTCCGAATGCCGCGTTGGCTTTGTTGAGCGCCTCCAAGTCGCGTCCAACTTCTTCGGCTTTCTGCAGCGTAAGGGCTTCCCCGTACGACAGTAGCTTGGCCCGTACATGTGCGTTGGCGACTCCGTGAATTACTTGGTCCCGCACTCTGTCGTCGTAAGTGGCGCCAAACTTGCACGAGAGGGCTTTCTCTTTGAGAGCTGCGACGAATTCGAGGAAGGTTTCGCCGGGCAGTTGTTCGCGGCTCGTGAATAGGTGCCGCTCGGCTAGCACGTTAGTCGTCTCGGCAAAGAGCCCGTCTAGGAATTGTAGCAACGTGTCGTACTCCGTCGCCGCCGCCGCTTCCGTCGTCGACACCGCACTTGTGCCCAACGCCACCGGCATGCTGGCTGTGTGTGGAGCATTTTGGACGCCTTGAGCTTCGAGCTGCTCCTGCGCGGCGAAGTATTTCCGCTGGCCCTCGACACCGAGCGCGCTGAGAAGTGCTGACGCGCGTCTTTCGTCCTCCCAGCCGCTTCCGCCGGCCGCCTTCAGGTGTACCTGGAAAATTTTTTTCTATTTATGCCACGGAATAGGAGGCGTGCCGGGCACGTCGAGGAATGGAGGAAGGTTGGCAAAAAGGGCCGCCATGTGTGCAGGAGGTAGGCAGAAGGCTCAAGCAGGAAATTGGCGTCGTAGAGGGAGCCGGAGCGGGAACAAGAAAAGTCAGGTCGACGCCAATGTAGCAAGCAGGAAGGACAAAGCACCGACGTGCAGGAGAAATGCGACTCGAGGTGAGTGTCACTTACGTCGTGCTCTTCCTGGCGTCGCCTGTTGAACCGGGTTCAGTAACTCGTCGCCATGTGTTGTGTAGGACAGGAGCGCGGAGTAACCCGCGGCGGGCCGACGGAGAGGCCGAACGACGGGAGGGCGCGCGGAGTGAAGACGCAGAGACCAAGCTTCGGCGAGACTGACGGGAGACTGCTCTCCCGCGTTTATTGCAGGCGGTTTTAAGGAGAGAGAGGAAAGGCTATTGGTCAGCGAGGCACGGGTCACATGACCGGCATGACCACGCCAGATTGGTGGTAGCACAGAGGCATGGCAGAGACCCAGCTCCCCCCAGTAGCATGAATAGAAAGCACAACAGCACTGGTGTCTCAGCATGGCACCAGGGGTCGCACGACACAACACGGTACAGCAAGCGGGACCGGCAGTGACGGCGCGAGCCGAGAAGGCGACGCGCTGCACGCAACTAGCCAGGAGACGATTGGCTCCACGCAGCCGTACCGCGTTTCACTGGAACTGTGTCAGTTTTCATATAGTAGCAGATCGCGGTAGAGACGCACACACATATATCGCGGAAAGCCGACACTTTCCGTTCTGTCGCTATGTTGGTCATTGCGCATACCGGACCCTGTAACAGTTCCGAAATGCTCCTTGGCGTCGCCAACGCGTGCTATCGGCACTATCGGACGGTCGTGCGAGAGTACGAGAATCTTTTCTCCAGTTTGGCAAAAACAAAGAAAAGGCCTTGCAGTGGGCACTTTAGGCAATATTTGCTGTGTGCACTGTATTTATTGCTTTGCTGGCGGCGATTGCGTATGCGAGGAGATGAAAATTTTTACCTGGTGGTTAATGCGTACTACCGTTTAGTGCGTAGTTATGCGGCGTTCCCGGCAGGTACGCATTAACGAGGTTCCACTGTAATTTGCAGGAAGGGCACCGCTCAATCATAGCAGTTATGTTGTCATTCATTCGAGGCCAGTACATGAGCTGCCGCGCTCGAGCTTTTACACTTTCCAATGCCCAGGTGACCGCGGTGCAGGCGCTCTAACATTTGTTTGTGCATTGAAGTGGGAATGACAACTTTTGTCCCTTTGAGCAGTATGCCCCTGACAGCAGATAACTCATTTGCGCATCTTTTCAGCTCACCTTCGATGGGCTGCGAAGCTTCCAGTCTTTTTATCACGATCTGCAGTTCAGGGTCTGTTGCGATAGCCTCAGCTAGCTCTGCCATTGTTTTAGGACTTACTCGATCAGACAAGATGCTTATAGCATGAATTTCAACATCCTCGGAGGAATCTTCTGGCAATTTCTGTCCCTGAATGCGAGAGAGCATGTCCGCTATTATCAGCTTCTTCCCAGAAACGTGCTGCAACTTGTAGCTATATTTTAACATGCGCAAGAAAAGTCTTTGCAGTCTTGGCGGTATATCACCGAGCCCCTTTTTAGAAATGGCTATCAAAGGGCTGTGATCAGTTTCTATGACTATCTGCCTGCCCACGACTAATTCGCTGAACTTTTTGCACCCAAAAAATTACACCATCTCCCACTAAAGGGAATCATGTGGGGATGCGAAACAGCGCATGGGTCGACTTAAAGTTCCGTTCATCACGGGCACCTTGCCTGATGTTAACGCGTCCTTGCAAGTGGAGCACACCATGAATTCACTGTGGTTGCTGTTGCTGTTACTCGTCCCGAACTCTTGTTGGAGCACGCCACGCGGGTTCATCGCCACGCCACGTGGGAGCATGTGCGTTCATCGCGCGTCTGCAGAATATCGTTCCCCAACGCCATCACGTGATTGCTGAGAGAGTGTAAGGGGGAGAGGCCACAGCGTCTTACCCAGCCCCTTGCACAGGCCCGAACGCGCTAGCGCGTGCCAGCGTGTTCTGACTAGGATACAGTGCGTTGGTTCATCGCGCATCTGCAGAATCTCGTTCCCCGACGCCATCACATGATTGCTGAGAGTGTAAGGGGGAGAGGCCACAGCGTCTTACCCAGCCCATTACACAGGTCTGAACGCGTTAGCGCATGCCAGCACACATGGTTTTGTCTGCGTTACGCCAAGCTAGGACAGCATACGGCAGCCCGGGCCCCTAAAGTGCTCTGCACGTATCACCATCAAGGCGGTCGAACAACAAGAGGAAGTAGACTTCTCCTTGGCGCGAGCGCACGCTCTGCACGTATCATCATCAAGGCGGTCGAAGAACAAGAGGAAGAAGACTTCTCCTTGGCGGGAGCGCATGCTGCGCCGCGGCTGCAGCGCGAGTAGGCGCATGCGCAGTGGAGCGTGGACGCCACCGCTGGACACTGCCCCGAGCAAAAGCTGCTTCGCATCTAAATCAATGCTCAGTGCTTCTTTCTCTGTGTGTGCGTACCTACGCTCCGTGTCTGTTAGCATTTTGGAAGCATAGCCTGCCAGATACCATTCTTCACCGTGCTTTTGAAAAAGTGCAGCTCTTATAGCGAAAGCCGATGCATCAGCGGAAAGCTTTGCAGGCATTGAAGCATCGTATATTGCAAGAACAGGAGCTTTCGTAAGCATTTCGCATAAAAGATTCCATTCCCTGTCATGCTCGTCTGTCCCTTAAAAAATGACATCGTCTCGCAGCAAGGCATGAAGCGCTTTGGTGCGATTGGCCAAGTTTGGCAGATACTTAGAAAAGTAGTTCACAGCGCCTAAGAGCCTTTGCAGGTCTTTTTTCGTTGAAGACATAGGGCGCATCACGATGCATTTCACTGCACGCATTTCACTAGGCTGTCGTTTGGTTCGATTACAGAAGAGCTGATTTTGTCACCCATGAAGTATACTTGGGACGTTGCAGTCGTGCACTTACGAGCGTGGTCTGAAAAGTTCTCGGCCTGATGTAGAAAAAAGCATTTTGGACCTTCAAAGTTATTTTTATTTGTCAACATAGTCTTCTCTCAACTCTACACACTTGGTCCATCGATATTCCAGAGCCAGGATTCCGTCCTTAAAATGACTTTGTGGAAGTCCTGAAAAGTACTCATCCACAGCAGCAATCGCTTCTTCATTTGATGAAAAACGTTGCCCACCAAGAAAGATTTTGAGTTTTGGGAACAGGTGGTAGTTCGACGGGGCCAAGTCAGGAGAATAGGGTGGATGCTCCAACAATTCGTACTTCAAATCGTGAAATTTAGCCATTGCAAGATGTCCTTTGTGCACCGGTGCATTGTCCTGATGAAAGATGATTTTCTTCTTCTGCAAACCTGGTCTTTCCTCACGAATTTTCTGATTCACTTGAGTCAAAAGGTCAGAATAATACTCCCCAGTTATGGCTTTAGCCTTTTCAAGATAATCCACAAGCAGAATGCCTTTAGCGTCCCAAAAAACAAAGGCCATCACCTTTCCTGCAGAGGGAACTGACTTCGCTTTCTTTGGTGTAGAGGACCCGGCTTCAGTCCACTGCTTTGATTGTTGTTTCGATTCCGGTGTGTAATGGTGAATCCAAGTTTCATCCATTGTTATAAATCTGCGCAAAAAGTCCGCTGGATTTTTGTTATGCAGCTCCAAAGCACGCTGTGACATCGTCATGCGGTTGCGTTTTTGCTCAGGAGTAAGGATGCACGGCACCCATCTTGCACAGAGCTTGTTCATGTGTAGTTTGTTATGCAAAATGTGACATACACGTTCCACTGAGATGCCAACAGCCTCGGCAATTTCACGCAACTTCACTCCAAAACCATATCGTGCACACGGTCAATCAATTCAGGAGTTGTTGCACTTTTTGGGCACCCTTCGCGCGGGTCATCTTCAATGCTCTCTCCCCCCCTCTTAAACTCAGCAGCGCATTTCTTGACCGTGGAATATGAAGGTGAATCTTGCTTGTAAACTTTAACAAACCTTTGGTGAATTTCATTCGGAGGTAAACCTTCTTTTACAAAGAACTTTATCACCGCACGGTGCTCAAGCTTCTGCATGCCTTCAGGTGCTTCACACTACACCCACTGTGATCGACGGGTCAAAGCCAAACTGCTAAGCGGCACGACATAGCCTTTCACCTGAGACTTGCAGAGACATGTACGAACATGCACATGAGTGCTGCAAGTTCTAGCTCGCGTGATTCTTATTGAGGCCGAGAACTTTTCAGACCACCCTCGTATCCCAGTTACGAGTTAAAGCAGCGGCTCGTGCAGCGTTCAAAGTGTTATACAGCCTCTCGGTATGCTCTTCCAGCGTGGCTCCCCAAATATGACATCATCCGCGTAGACATGCACGCCGGGCAAACTCTCAAGTATTTCTGTCATCGTCCTCTGAAAGACATCCGGCGCTGAAACTATCCCAAATGGTGGCCGTAAAAAGCGGTAACGCCTGAAAGGGCTGCTGAATGTGCAGATTCGCGAAGTATCCTCGTCAAGCGGGATTTGATGGAACCTGCTATTTGCGTCCTCTTTGCTGAAGTATTTCGCGCCGGCAAGGTCGCTCTCAATCTCTTCCCTTCGTTGAAGCTGGATGTGCTCCCTCTTGATCGCTTCATTCCAATTCCTGGGGTCCATGCAAATACGCAACTTTCCATTCTTTTTATGGACAACTACCGACGGGCTCACCCAGTCAGATGGTTCTCTAGCTTTCGTGATGATGCCAGCTGCTTCCAGGCGCTCCAGCTCTTCCTTGAGTTGGGGCCGTAGTGCCAGGGGAATATGCCTTGCAGGCTGCGCCACTGCCCGGGCGTCGTCCTTCAAGGTCACTCTGTACTCCCGTTGCAGCTTGCCGATACCTCTGAACAAGTCTTTAAACTCGATTTGTATGCGCTTAGACAGGTTGCTCTCACTTTTGACATCGTGAACGTGGTCAACACTAATCAAACCACACTGCTCACAGGCTTCAAGCCCGAGTATAGCCTGCTTTCCTTTTTTGACGACGAAGAACTCGACTGGGTGACTCTGGGATCCCAGTTGAACAACGAGGTGGACATTTCGCAAGTGCTTAATTTTGTTTCCTTCGTAGCTGTGCAGAATAGCTTTAGTTGGTAGCATAGGCTGTTGAGATTTCAATGTCTCGAATATACCAAGTGGAATTAAGTTGGCTTGAGCACCCGTGTCAGCTTTCAGCTTTATGTCACGGCCAAGTATGCGTGTGATAACCAGCCAGTCCCACTTTGACTTAATCATACCGCTGCTGCCTGCCGCGAAAATTTCGAGCATGTTGAAATCGCTATCGTTCTCCTGCTTTACATCGCTTCGCTGGTCTACGTTATCCACTTTGGCGGTTTCATTCGGCAGCACACAGCGAAATGGTTTGGTTTGTTGCATTTTGCACAGGTCTTACCATAAGCAGGACACTGCCTAGCCTTGTGCACTCTGTCGCAAAACTCACATCTGCTTTTACTTCGGTATCTCTCCTGGTGTTGGTCCTTGGCGTGCTTTACCGCAGCAACACTTCTTTCGTCGCCCCATAATTTACTGCGTGCAAGTGCAACTTCCTCTGGTTTTGCTCCCTCTATGGCCATCTCAAGGGTCAAGTCTTTCTTAGATAACAGCTTTTCACGCAGGTTCTTGCTTGCTGTTTCTAAAACTATCCGGTCCCGTAACATGGACGCTTGCAGTGTGCCAAAATTACAGCTCCCAACCTTCAACTGCAGGTCCCTGTAGAATTGCTCAAATGGCTCACCATCTGCTTGCACTCTGCTGCGAAACACATACCTCTCATATGTCTCGTTGCTTTGCGGCAGACAGTAGGCTTTAAAGGCTTCCACCAGCTTGTCGTAGTCGACTTTGTCTTCTTCGCTGATGTTCAAGGTGTTGAACACGTTGATGGCCTCTTGTCTGGCAAGGTGGAAGAAAGATAGCTGCTTTCTGCGCCATGGTACGTGGTTTCTGTGGTTCCTGCAGCTCGGTGGCGGCAAAGTACAGCTGTATAAGCTGCTTCAACTTCACCCAGTTGTCAGGAACATTTTCACCCAGCCGTAGCGGCTCCGGAGGCGGAAGCTCTGCCGTGGCTTTTGAAATGGGTGTCAACGTCAGCTGCCCTCTTCTGACACCATGTATCCGATTGAGTACACATGTGCATCAGTGTCTCAGCAGCCAGTGATGTTTATTATCAGTAGCATGTTTTTATACAGTTGTGGCATGCACAATGTTGCCATCTTGCTACATCCTACACCCGGCCGGGTCCATTATTGGCGCAATGCGGCAACCCTTGTCCGCATGCAGTTTTTGCTTTATTTGCTTCAATTTACCAGACGATTGAAGACTTGGGTGCATGACATCCAAGTGTGTCTTGATTCCTCTTCCCATGAGCAACTCGCGTGGCGCACGGCCTGTTACTTCATGAGGCGTTGAACGGTTGTGGAAGAGCACCCTGGCCACTTGTGTCCTGAATTCACCCGGTGCACTTTTCTTCAGTTTATCTTTGATAGTCTGTAACACCTGCTCTGCAGCCCCGTTGGAAGCAGGGTGATAAGGAGGCACCAGCATGCGACGGATGCCATTCCTGTTCAGGAAGTCAGCGTACTGGATGCTAGTGAATGCTGGCCCATTGTCTGAAACAGTGATGTCTGGCAGACCATGTTGAGAAAAGACAGTCCTGAACACAGAGATTGGGGCCTCTGCAGATGGTAACGGAACAGAGTGAATTCTACCCATTTGGAAAAAGCATCCACCATCACGAGGAAGTAGTGTCCCATGAATGGACCTCCAAAATCAACATGGATCCTCAACCAGGGCTTGTCAGGAAATGGCCATGGCATAATTGGTATCCTCCGGGCAGATATCTGGTGCACTTGGCAAACAGGGCAGCTGCGCACCTGGTTTGTCATGTCATTGTCGATTCCAAGCCACCTCGCATGGGACCTAGCAATCATCTTTGATTTCTCAATTCCAGGGTGACCAGCAAGCAACAGCTTAAGGACTTGGGATTGCAGGGACTTGGGAACGATGACACCGGCTCCCCACAAGAGGCACCCTTCGTGCAGACTAAGTTCATTGGTCCTTGTAGTATAAGGCCCCCAGTCTCCACGCTCCGGAATAGGGCTCCCAGTCAGGACAGCCTCAGCCACTTGTGACAGCATGGGATCTCTTGCCGTAGCCTGTCTAATGACTGCAGGTGACAGGACATCAGGGTATGCTTGTTCTAACGTGAAGTCGTTGGCAGGCGTAGAGTCATGCAGCTCAGTTGCGGGAAGAGGTAGCCGACTGAGTCCATCAGCATGGCCTAGCATACTGCCTGGCTTGTAGATGAGCTTGAATTGATAGCTTGATAGTGTGAGTGCCCACCTGAGGACTCTCGATGATGCCTGCCTTGACACACCTCAACTTGAAGCAAAAAGTCCTAGCAATGGCTGGTGGTCTGTTACAGCAGCGGACGGCCGTCTCCACAGGTACTGATGAAATTTGTGGACACCAGAAACCAAAGCAAGGCCTTCCTTGTCAGTCTGACTGTAGATCCGCTCAGCAGCAAGCATAGTACGTGAAGCAAAAGCTACAGGTCTTTCGGTTCCATCTGTGTCACGTGTTATCTCGGGGGTGCTGGCAATAATGGATCGGGAGAGAGTGAGACGGGCACAGGAGACCGTGGTAGGACGGCAAAAACAAAGTTTATCATGAGCAAAGAGATAACATGCAAAAGCGTTGCAGGCACTGAATAATCCAAACAAAAGCCTATTTACATTTTCCAAAAATCTTAGTGGATATCTAGAACTGCAACAATGTGTTCTAGCTAGGCTTAGGTAAGTCTCCAACTCAGTCTGGCCACTATGGGCCTTGCGATAACAATGTTCTTACAGTTCGTCGCGACGACTCGGTGTTCCCGTTGCGTCCATCTCTCGTCGAGACCGTCGTCGACGTACTCAGTAGGCCTCCGAGTTCATCGTCGGTTGCCTTCGTCCAGCCCGCTGCTTGCTCTCGTCGCGTGCGTCCCCATTAGTCTTCTCCGTCCTAGGTCCGTCGAGGTTAGGCCTAACTGGGCCTTGGTCCCTTGCTTTAAAACTCCACAGGTGACGGGCGTCTCGTTGACTGCACTGTGGTCTGCAGCCGTCCTGCCGAGAAGAGAAGGGCTGCTGGCAATCCCGGAACTGCTGTATTGAGGGGTGACAGTCCGGGCAGCCTCGCTTGGAGCCTTCCAAGGTCGACGGCCACTCCCCGGGCCTTGCGTTCCGCCACCTCCAGAACTGAGTACCAGCCGCTTTCGCCGCGGATGCGACGCTTGCTCCTTCCTCGATCTTCTCCATCCGGCGCCCCACAGCACAGTGCCACGATCATCCTTCGTCGTTCACCATCACGGCTCGAGTCGCATGCCACGAGCCCCTCTCTGGCCAATCCTCTGCGTCGACGTGGCTGTTGCGCGTGCCATCGTTTGACTTTGCTTCTCGCGCACCATCGCCGCGCTTCCACGTTCGGCACGCACCTCGTGCCCCTCCTTTACTCATCGCAATCTGCTTCGGTCGGTGCTGAGACTGCACCCACACCATACGGTGACGCATCGCAACTGAGCACATGCGGTTTCTCAGAAGAGTAGTGGGCCAACAGAGGCACATTTGATAAGAGCCTTTTACTTGTGATGAATGCTTTCTGTTGCTCTTTCCCCCAGTTCCACCTTTCCCCATCAAGAAGCAGCTGATGCAAGGGACGAACTCTTGCTGAAACGTTTGGCAAAAACTGACATATTTGCACAATGCTACGTAAATGAGGAGATACGAAAGGACACAACACAGGCGCTGTGTCGTGTCCTTTGATACGTCCTCGTTTACATAGCGCTGTGCAAATATGTCGATTATAAATCACCAACTAGCCCATGCTGCCGTTCTCTCAAGTGGCAAAAACCGTCTGTAGAAATTAAGCAGGCCAAGATAGCTTTGAAGCTCCTTCACATTCTGTGGCTCGGGCGCATTGATGATGGCCTCTACCTTCTTGGGGTCGGGCTTTAGACCTTGCTTGCATATAATGTGGCCCAGGTACTATTCCACTTCGGAAGCGAAGAAAATGCACTTCTCCAGCTTCAACCTAAGGCCCACTTCCCGAAGTTTCTGCTAGACCATTGTCAGATTCGCCAAGTGGTCTTTGTCGTTGATGGCTGTAATAAAGTAAAATCTCAATAATTCGGATTTCACAGGACCGGAAAAAATGTCTGAATTAACCGAATGCTGAATTAAGGAATGAACAGGAAAAACTACATTAAAATCAAGTTCGAGAAGCATACCTTTATTTGCTGAAGTATTTTGTAGTGGTCGTCTGCATTTTCACGCAGATTCCGGCTGACATTACAATTTTTCTTAACTCTTCCAAATGGCCAACAGCACGCAAACTGTCGGAAGTGCTCAGGCAAACGTCCTCTAATATGAAAAGCACGTCCGAGACTTCCTGTGAGGTGCGGTGAGGTTGCGGCTGCATCTCCTCGCATGTCTCTTCGTCAGAATCGTGGTCTTCCTGGGCACCTGTGACATTATTAATAATTTCTTGATTGGTCAGACATTTCCATGGTGAAAACATTTCCATAGTGAAAAGGAAGGGCGGCACAGTTAGCTCACTGCTTAGGTGCCACATGTCAAAAACGTCAGCACTGCGAGCAACATGAAGCACGTCGACGTCATCGACAGCGTTTACCTATGCAGTACATGTGGATTGTGGTGGTACAGTTCTCACAGCAGACCTGTTTCCCTTCACGAATGTCTCAGCCTTCCGCAAGTTGCAAACGACTGCCAAATGTCCCACTTTCTTGCAATAGGGACACTACGACTTACTGTGTCTGCATTGCGATGCTAAATGACCTGTGTCGCCGCAGCGGTAACACGCCATGCTTTTGGCCGCGGACGGTACCTGGTGATTTGGCAAACCCGGTGAACTACTTGCAGTTGCCTGACACAGTTCACTGGCATCCTTTTTAGCGGCTTCCTTCGCCAAGGCAGTTTTCACAGCGTCCTCGAATGTGAGGTCGGGACTCTCGAGTAGCCGCATCTGAAGCGCTGCGTTGTTTATGCCACATACAACTCCGTCTCTCAGAATGTTGTTGAGTTTGCTTCCATAATTGCAGTGCTCAGACAAACACTTGAGCGCTGCAGCAATGTCGCTGACTGCTTCTCCTTCGGAACGTCCCCTCCAATTGAAGGGTAACCGTTGCACTACGTCGGATGGGGTGGGGGCGTAGTGCCTGCCAAATACGGCCAGTATCTCATTGAGCGTTTTATCTTGGGGCGTTTTCAGCTTTAGAAGGTTACGAAGTAGTGCATAGGTACAAGGCCTGCAGCAGCCTAAAAATATTGACCTTTTCTTTGCTGGCACAACGTCGTTGGCTTTGAAGAACTCTTGGATGCGCTCCACATAAGCAGGCCAGACGTCGCCTTCCCCCTCAAATGCTTCGATCCTACCGAAGGTAGGCATGATTGTTCACGCAGTTCGGTCTTTGTCGCCAGTTGTTACATGTAGCTGGAAGAAGTGGAGCCGAGACCTGAGCCCACTGCGAACACAACATGAACTGTTTATTCCTTTCCAGCTGCCCCAGCCCTGCTCTCCTCACTCCCCTTTCCGCTTGCAGCAGTGGGTGGCGGTAGTAGCCGGTGGTGCTACAGCTGGCGCAGCACACAGTATCATTTGTCACATATTGTCTTTGCCACATTAAACTGGCCCCACCTGTGCACGGTACAGAGTGAAGCGGGCACACAAAAGCGCACAAATGCACGTAATACAGCAAGCGGCCCGGCAATCATTGCGTGAGCTGAGTAGGCAACGCGCTGCACACAACTAGCCAGGGATGATCAGCTCCATGTGGCGGTACCGCGGTTCAGTGGAACAGTGTCGGTTCACTGCAAAGGGGTTTAATTCGTGCACGTGGTGGGCGTCGCTTCACAAGGCGAAAAAGCCTAACTCTCACCAGGGGGGTTTTTAGCACTTTTCAATAAAAATGCGCCGAAAAAAAAAAAAAGCGGCTTGGTCGCTAAGTGCATGTTTTCGAGAGCGAGTCTATTTACAATGAACTACTGATATAACGACCAGTTTTCGCGGCACTTTTGGTGTCGTTATAAATGGGTATGACTGTATTTTCATTTTTTATTGTAGCGCAGGCTTGCAAAAACAGCGTAAATCGCAGCCCACCTTGTGGGCAGCTAATTACTGTAGACGTGAAATCGTGTTCGCAGGTGTGTACCGTCGCAGGTCACCTTCTCGTGTGCAAGGCATTAATGTGCAGTAGCTATCTGTGCACCAAATATGAAGTTCCACGGTATATTGAATACCTAAAACTGTTGTAGAAGTAAACAGCCCCTTTAAATTTGTAAATAATCTTCCGGTTCAACTTTTTTTGCATTTTACACCATCTGAGAATAGCTGTACACATGTGTACCACATTTCATGCCCTGCTATAAAGGCAGTGGTACATATATGTACCACTTTTTTCTCAGAATCTATCCTGCCGACTTTCTTGGAAATAGTGTCAAACATTTTCTTTGGTCATCCCAAATGATGTTCTGCAAATTAAAAAAAAAAGATTTTTAATTTGAAGGTAGTGCTGCTCAAAGGGTTAAGCAATTCGAAAAAGCTTTGCTAGGTGTAAGTCTTACCGCGAAGCAGACCAGTCTACTCGGTCTTTCTGCACTAAATAAAAGTTCAGGGCTGAAAAACACAGCTGGTTGATCGCTCTGGTATGTCATTATTTTTCTTTAAAAGCTTTACAAAGACCCAGTTAGGTGCTGAGTGATAATGCCAGTAGTGATAAGCCAGTAGCGATAATGCTTTTAGACAGAACTGGACTTCTCAGTGGAATTTTCGGAACATTGCCTATCTTGAATTTTTTTCCAGTTTTTACTACTTCGAGGTATGAGGTATTACTAGTGATTGGGGACACACCCAACAAAACAAAGGTTATGTGACCTCTGGCAAGAAGTTGAAGAGTATTTCGGCGATGACGGAATTGTTGGCGTTTGCCTGTTACGCCTCGGTAGCGGAGAGGCGACCCACTGCACACCTGTGTTTCTGCTTCTTTAGATTATTTACGTCGCCAATAAAACAATCATAGTACAGCTCAGTATGCTTCAACATTTATTTCCATGTGCTTCATAATTGGCTCTGCTGTGCCATAGCAACAATACTTCAGCAAACAGGTGCTTTTTCTTCTTTTATTCTAAACGGTACTGTTGCCGGCATGCATGCGTCGCTCGCATACAGAGGCGGATGTCATTTTGTAGTTCCAGTTACCAGAATCAAGTCCTTTCTCTGCCAAAACACATTCTTCGAGAACATTTTCAAAATTTTTTTTACTGTGGCATGTGTTCATGCCAAAAAGAACTCAGTAAAATCCATCAGCGCAGCTTGTTTGTGGCACCATCAAACGCTTATTTGAGCATGACCGAGCCCAGCTTGTCTTCGTGGGAGCAGTAGAAACTATGTGGAGGAGTGCAGCTCGTCTTTGGTAGGGAAAGGGTTAGAAGCTTGTGTTTGGGTCAAGAGAGCATGGCACTCCAATAAAAACAATTGCCTTGTTAAGGTGTTTATTTGACGGCACTCGGCGACGACGCGCAATGGCAACAGTCAAGGCAAAAGCACGGATTCATAGCGCGAGCGGGAGGAGCCAAAGAGGACAACCCACTAGAAGGTGCTAGAGAGCGCAACCCAATACTTATCTCCAAGGTTTCACTACAGGCTGGATAAAGTGAAGTAATTGTTATGAATTTCTGAACATCGAGCCGACAAATGCACCTCGCACAAGTGTTAAGGTTGCAGTCTAGATGGTGGTATCCCGCCTAACTTTCTTTTGTTTTGCCAATATGTTAATTTAATTACACAGGAGGTTTTACCAATGTGGCATGATACCATTTAAGATGTCCACTTATCCTTGCGCTGTTTGGTATGATGGTGTGAACGTCGATGTAAGAAACAGCAATGTTAAATACTGAGCAGGAGGCATTGTCGTCAGGCAAGGGGGAGCGCGAGAGGGCATCGGCGTCAGCATGCTGGCGTCCGTTGTGGTACAGCACGTGGATGTCGTAGTCTTGCAGGCTAAGTGCCTAGAGGGCGAGACGGCCCGAGAGATCCTTTAATGACACTTAGACGACTGTAGGATTGGGCGTGTTGGTACAACATGATTATGAGTGCAAAACAGCGCAGCTGGCAGGAGGGGACAGAAGAGGACACAGAGCGCTGACGGTCTGTGTCCTCAGCGCTCTGTGTCCTCTTCTGTCCCCTCCTGTCAGCTGCGCTGTTTTGCACTCATAATCTTTAATGACGACAGTCAGCATAGTGCATGATAATCGGTGACATCAAATGGGCGACCATACAAATATGTTCGGAATTTTGTAAGGACCCAGATGATCGCCAGGCACTCTTTTTCCTTGACGGTGTAATTGGTCTCGGCTCTAGTAAGCGTCCGACTTGTGTATGCGACGACATATTCGGGGAACCCTGGTTTGCGCTGCGTAAGAACAGCACCGAGGCCTACACCGCTGGCGTCCGTGTGTACCTCCGTTGGGGCCGTAGGATCGTAGTGGCATAGTATGGGACGAGACGTCAACATATAATGGAGCTTTGCGAACGCGTCGTCTCACTCGGACGACCCCGAATTTAGGGGCCCATTACTTCCAAGGAGCTTTGTCAGCGGCGATATGATGGTGGCAAAGTTGCGTATTGTCACGTGGTCGTGACGTCGACGAAGACAGCAGTCGGCGTTTGCACAGTGAAACTGTTTATTTGGCCGAACTTGTGGCCGGGAAAATGAGAACTAGAACTACAGCAATACACGCTGTACAATGATAGCGGCGAAGAGGGCGTCGTCCGTCGATCAACTCACAAGCGATCAAGCGCGTCGGCTTTTATACAGGCGCTATCGAACTTTCCAGCAATATCGCTGGTGGCGGCGTTATCTCTAGACAAAGCTGGAACATTCGCGTGCGGCGCGCAATCTTAACAAACCGATCTACAACAATCGCGCCGCTTCTAGAACACTACTTCGCGGACAGCGTCGAGCGTTGATAACCGTCCCTGCCGGTCAAACCCGAATACATCAAAACAAGACAAGAAGTGGGCGTGGCATTGCCCCCCTCTGAAAAAGCATCGTCCCGATGCTTGTGAAAGAACATAGAAGAGGAAGAAACAAGTGCATACACAACTAAATTACAATAACAAAGGAAAAAAGAGTCCCCAGGCTCGCTAACGCGCAAAAAACGGCTTAAGGCGCACGACATGGATGATTTCAGGTCGCGCACGGCGCCGCTGAGAGTTCGTAATGCCGTCAGGGACAACCTCATAGTCGAGTGCGCCGAGGCGTCGAAGTACCCTGTACGGTCCGAAGTATCGTCGAAGAAGCTTCTCACTAAGTCCTCGTCGGCGTATTGGCGTCCATACCCATACACGGTCACCGGGCTGGTATTCCATGTGGCGTCGTCGAAGGTTGTAGCGGCGACTGTCAGTCGTCTGCTGGTTCTTGATCCGTAGGCGGGCGAGCTGTCGTGCTTCTTCGGCGCGCTGTAGGTAGGTGGTCACGTCGATGTTTTCCTCGTCGGTCACGTTTGGTAGCATGGCGTCGAGCGTCGTTGCCGGGCTCCGTCCGTAGACCAACTTGTATGGCGTCATCTGCGTCGTTTCCTGTACGGCCGTGTTGTACGCGAAGGTCACGTACGGAAGTATGGCGTCCCACGTCTTGTGTTCGACGTCGACGTACATGGCCAGCATGTCGGCGATAGTCTTGTTTAGACGCTCGTTTAGGCCGTTGGTCTGTGGGTGGTACGCGGTGGTGCGGCGGTGGCTTGTGTGGCTGTATTCCAAGATCGCCTGAGTTAGGTCAGCCGTGAACGCCGTACCTCTGTCGGTGATGAGAACCTCTGGGGCGCCGTGTCGCAAGACGATGTTCTCCACGAAGAACTTGGCTACCACGGCGGCGCTGCCTTTGGGCAAGGCCTTTGTCTCGGCGTAGCGGGTGAGGTAGTCAGTCGCTACGACGATCCACTTGTTGCCGGAAGTCGACGTCGGGAACGGCCCCAGTAGGTCCATCCCGATTTGCTGGAACGGCCGGTGAGGTGGTTCGATTGGCTGCAGAAGTCCCGCTGGCCTAGTCGGCGGTGTCTTCCGTCGCTGGCAATCTCGGCAAGTCTTGACGTAGTGGGCGACGTCGGCAGCAAGGCGTGGCCAGTAGTATTTTTCCTGTATTCTGGCGAGCGTGCGGGAAACACCGAGGTGTCCAGCCGTCGGGTCGTCGTGTAGGGCCTGGAGGACTTCTGGTCGCAATGATGAGGGCACGACGAGAAGGTAGTCGGTTCGAAGTGGCGAGAAGTTCTTCTTCAGGAGAACGCCGTTCCGTAAGAAAAACGACGGCAGTCCTCGCTTGAATACCTTCGGGACAACGGCGGTCTTGCACTCGAGGTACTCAATAAGGCCCCCCAGTTCCGCGTCGGCCCGTTGCCTTTCGGCGAAGTCGTCGGCACTTATAGTTCCGAGGAAGCAGTCGTCGTCGTCGTCTCGCGGCGGCGCGTCGACGGGGGCACGAGACAGGCAGTCGGCGTCAGAGTGTTTTCGTCCGGACTTGTACACGACGGCAATATCGAATTCTTGAAGCCTGAGACTCCATCGTGCGAGACGACCTGAAGGGTCCTTCAAGTTAGCTAGCCAACATAAGGCGTGATGGTCACTGACAACTTTGAAGGGCCTGCCATAGAGGTAGGGGCGAAACTTTGACGTAGCCCAGAGGATGGCAAGGCATTCCTTTTCTGTTGTGGAATAGTTTGCTTCTGCCTTGGATAGTGACCGGCTAGCATAACTGATAACCCTTTCAAGCCCGTTAGTCTTTTGCACAAGGACGGCACCGAGTCCTACGCTGCTTGCGTCGGTGTGTATTTCTGTATCGGCGCAATCGTCGAAATGCGCAAGTATGGGTGGTGTCTGCAGGCGTCGTTTAAGTTCTTGAAAGGCTTGCACTTGCGCCGTTTCCCACCTGAATTCCACGTTATTCTTCGTGAGAAGCGTCAGTGGTTCGGCGATCCGTGAAAAGTTTTTGACGAAGCGTCGGTAATAGGCACATAAACCGAGAAATCGGCGCACGGCCTTCTTGTCGGTGGGTGGCGCAAATTCGGTGATGGCAGCTGTTTTCCGCGGGTCTGGGCGCACTCCAGACTTGCTGATCACATGACCCAGAAACAAGAGCTCGTCATACGCGAATCTGCACTTTTCTGGCTTCAGGGTCAGTCCAGAGGTCTTGATTGCTTGAAGTACTGCCTCAAGCCGCCGGAGATGCTCGTCGAAGGTCGAGGAAAACACGACGACGTCGTCCAAATACACAAGGCACGTCTGCCACTTCAATCCGGCCAGTACGGTGTCCATGACACGCTGGAACGTCGCAGGTGCCGAGCAAAGACCGAAAGGCATGACCTTGAACTCAAAGAGGCCGTCGGGTGTTATAAAGGCAGTCTTTTCTCGGTCTCTCTCGTCGACTTCGATTTGCCAGTAGCCGGTCTTGAGGTCCATCGACGAAAAGTACGTCGCGTTGTGAAGTCGATCCAGGGTGTCGTCTATTCGTGGGAGGGGGTACACGTCCTTCTTCGTGATTTTGTTCAGGCGCCGATAATCAACGCAGAAGCGCAGTGTCCCGTCCTTCTTCTTCACTAACACCACGGGTGACGCCCACGGACTCTTGGACGGTTGGATGATGTTGTCGCGTAGCATCTCGTCGACTTGTTTCTTTATCGCGTCGCGCTCTCGAGTAGAAACTCTGTAGGGGCTCTGACGGAGTGGTCGAGAATTTTCTTCTGTTATAATGCGGTGCTTCGCGAGGGGCGTTTGTCGGACCCGCGATGACGACGAGAAACAGTCCTTGTATTGCAAGAGCAGGGCTTTGAGCTGGTCTTGCTTGGCCTTCGAAAGGATCGGGTTGACGTCGAAATCCGGTTCGGGACCTCTATTCGCCGAAGCAGGTTCGGCAGCATCGAAGAGGGCGAAAGCATCGCTGGCGGCTACACATTCGTCGATGTAGGCAACCGTCGTACCAAAGTTGAGGTGCCTATATTCGTGGCTGAAGTTTGTCAGCACTACTTTTGCTTTACCGTCACGCAGCTCGGCTATACCTCGTGCGACGCATATTTGACGGTTCAGGAGTAGGTGCTGATCACCCTCGATGACGCCTTCAAGGTTCGCAGGTTTTTCGGTGCCGACGGAA
This sequence comes from Rhipicephalus sanguineus, assembly GCF_013339695.2. Lineage (NCBI taxonomy): Eukaryota > Metazoa > Arthropoda > Arachnida > Ixodida > Ixodidae > Rhipicephalus > Rhipicephalus sanguineus. The sequence goes on along the minus strand of NC_051186.1, from coordinate 140,343,610 downwards.
ATAATGACGCTGGAGCGCGGCGGAATGGTCACCTGCTCTTCTATCACATTCAATGCATGGTTGCCTGGCATCGCGTGGGGCGGGAGCGCTTTGTCCGAGTTCAGTGTTATCGACTCAGACCTCAGGTCGATGACGGCGCCGTGGTCACTTAGGAAGTCCATTCCAAGTATCACATCCCTGGCGCAGTTTTGTAGGATTACAAAGGTCGCAGGATAAGTCCGGTTATTGATGGTGACTCTCGCCGTGCAGACACCAATCGGCGTTATCAGGTGGCCTCCAGCTGTCCCGATTTCGGGTCCACTCCAAGCGGTCTTTACTTTCTTCAGCTTGGTGGCGAACGGTCCACTAAAGACAGAATAGTCGGCTCCGGTGTCGACGAGGGCTGTGATGCTGTGGCCGTCGATAAGAACGTCGAGGTCGCTAGTTCGTCGTATCGCGTTGCAGTTAGGTCGTGGCGTGGGGTCACGGCTGCGTCGGTGTGTTCCCCTGCTTCCATTTTGCGTCGTCGGGTCTTCTTCAGTCTGCGAGATTTCGTCGTCAGGGGTCTGTCTGGTTCGCGTCGTGTTCTGAAGGTTTCGTCGCGGCGTCGTCGTCGGCGGCGGAGGATCTTCGGTAGTTCGTCGTACAGCAACCGCACCTCCATCGGTTGCTGCCCTTAGTTTTCCGGATACGGGCTAGGCGACCGGCCCCGGTTTGGGCCAGTGTACGGCCGGCGGTGCGGTGACATGTAGCGGCCGGGCGACGGCGAGCGGGAAGGTCGTCGTTCTTGCCACTGTGTTCCGGTGAGGTAGTCGTCGATGTCGCGCGGCCGTTCGCCTGGCTGCGGGCGCGGCGCGTTGATAGCGAATCCCCGTAGTCCCATCTGTCGGTACTGGCAGCGGCGGTACGTGTGGCCGGCTTCTCCGCAGTGGTAGCAGAGCGGGCGGTTGTCGGAGGCACGCCAGACATCGGTCTTCCTCGGGGTGCTGCGCTGGCCGAGAGGTGGTCGGTAGGGCGTCGGTGGAGGCGGCGGCGTCTGGCGACGGTACTGCGGCGGTGTGGCGTCTTGGCGGGGGCGTGGAGGAGGAGCATGACGGCGGGCTGCAGCAGCATAGCTAATAGCTTGGGGCTGCGGCTCTGCTAGCTGAGGCGCGCCGAGTGAATGCTGGATCTCCTGGCGCACGACGTCGGCGATGGACTCTACTTGAGGTTGCGACGGAGGTAGAATTTTTCGCAACTCCTCTTGCACGATTGCTCGAATCGTCTCACGCAGGTCGGCGGGTCCTAGGGCTTGAACGTCGGCGTAGCTTGTAGCCGAGAAGCTGCGGTTGTATTGCCGCGTTCGCATCTCAAGCGTTTTTCTCGATCGTGGAAGCCTCCGATGCGAATTCAGCGACCGTCTTCGGCGGGTTCCTTATCAATCCAGCGAAGAGTTCCTGTTTGACACCCCGCATGAGGAACCTCACTTTCTTCTCTTCGGGCATACTTGGGTCGGCGTGTCGAAACAGGCGATTCATCTCTTCCGTGTAGATGGCAATATTTTCGTTGGGCAGCTGCACACGGGTCTCCAGCATAGCCGCGGCCCGTTCCTTGCGGACCACGCTCGTGAACGTGCTTAGGAACGTAGTCCGAAAGAGATCCCATGTTTGTAGGGCGGATTCTCGGTTCTCGAACCACGTCCTCGCGGCGTCTTCTAGGTAGAAGTATACGTGGCGCAGCTTGTCCTCGCAGTTCCAGTTATTAAATGTTGAGACCCTTTCGAAGGTCTCGAGCCAAGTCTCGGGGTCTTCACATGGCGAACCACGGAACGTCGGCGGCTCCCTGGGTGGCTGCATCACGATCGCCGTAGGGGGCACTGCGTCAGTCATCGTCTCGGCGGTCGATGTGACGATCTTCGGCTGCCTGGCGTTTTCGGGAAGGAGCCCGTACTCCGGTTGCAGTCCCTTCTGCCGGCGGCTGGTTCGAGGATCCGGGTTGTCCTTAGAGTCGTCTTCGCGGCTTGGGCTTGGGTCAGCGCTCCGCGGTGGCGTCCGGATCATGAAGCAGCACCTCCACCAGATGTCACGTGGTCGTGACGTCGACGAAGACAGCAGTCGGCGTTTGCACAGTGAAACTGTTTATTTGGCCGAACTTGTGGCCGGGAAAATGAGAACTAGAACTACAGCAATACACGCTGTACAATGATAGCGGCGAACAGGGCGTCGTCCGTCGATCAACTCACAAGCGATCAAGCGCGTCGGCTTTTATACAGGCGCTATCGAACTTTCCAGCAATATCGCTGGTGGCGGCGTTATCTCTAGACAAAGCTGGAACATTCGCGTGCGGCGCGCAATCTTAACAAACCGATCTACAACAATCGCGCCGCTTCTAGAACACTACTTCGCGGACAGTGTCGAGCGTTGATAACCGTCCCTGCCGGTCAAACCCGAATACATCAAAACAAGACAAGAAGTGGGCGTGGCAGTATGAAGCGTCGAAAATATGAGCACAGTCCTACGAAACTGCGCAGTTCTTTGACGGACGTAGGTTTGGGAAATTCGGCTACGGCCCGAAGCTTGGCCGGATTGGGAAGGATTCCGTCCTTGGACACGACGTAGCCTAGAATTGTCAGCTGCCGAGCTGCAAATTGGCACTTCTTCAGATTCATTTGGAGGCTGGTGTTGCTCAAGCGCATCAAAACGTGCCGCAGACGTTGAAGATGCGTGGGGAAGTCCGGAGCGAAAACGACGACGTCATCCAGGTAACGCAAGCAAGCTGCGCAGAACGGTGTCCATCATGCTCTTGAAGGTCGCGGGCACATTACACTGACCAGACGGCATGACGCTGAACTCGTACAAGCCGTCGGGCGTGACAAAGGCTGTCTTCAGTCGAGCGTCATCAGCCATGGGTACTTGCCAGTACCCCGAGCGCAAATCAAGAGATGAAAAGTATTCTGCTCCTTGGAGGCTGTCAGTCATGTCGTCGATTCGCGGCAGTGGATAAACATCCTTGCGAGTGATTTTGTTGAGCCGTCGGTAATCTACACAGAACCGCACGGAACCATCCTTCTTGGCAACGAGAACAATAGGAGACGCCCACGGGCCGTCCGAGGATTGATTAACGTCGCATCCAAGCATATTGTCGACTTGCTCATTAATTACCCGACGTTCTGCGGGAGACAAGTGATATGGACGTTGCCACAGTGGTGGTTGGGCGCCAGTGTCGATGTGATGCGTAACAGTGGTGTGCGGCCGAGAGAAGTTGGCCCAACATCGAAAGAAGAACGAAATTCTTCCAACAGGCAGAGAAGCTGAAAACGCTGGACCGACGTAAGGTTCTCAGCAATGGAGGGACCAAATACATCAGCGGGTGATGAATCAGACGTGGAAACAGCACTGATGGTACAGGAGCTGGTACAGTGTGAGTCATCGGGTGCATCCAGAACTTGTGTGTCTTCGAGGGGCTCCACTCTGCCGAGACATTCCCCTCGCACCAACGTAACAATGTGCGGGAATGGGTTGGTAACAAAAACAGCTGTGCTACGCTGAGTTACTTGCACGGTCGCGAAAGTTAGCAGCACCCCTTTCCTAGTGCAAACGCGGTCAGGTGGCGAAAGGAGTGCAATGGTATCGCAGAGACCGGCGCAACAAACTGGCACAGCCATTGACGAGTTTGGAGGCACTTTGGTATCGTCTTTGACGAGGTTCTTGATCAATGCCGATCGACTGTCTGCCGGCATCAAATGTGAGAATGGTGAAAGTTCGATTGCGGCTGGTGCGCAGTGAATTACAGCATCGTGGCGGGAGAGAAAATCCCATCCCAGGATGACGTCGTGGGAGCATGTAGCAATTATGATGAACTCGATGTCGTACAGAACGTCCTGAATGATGATGCGAGCAGTGCATATACTCTGGCATCTGGCGGTACGGAGGGACATCCCAGAAAGTGGCATCGTCACTTGTCAGAGTAAGCGGCTAAGTTTTGCGTCCATAACGGATACGGCGGTACCAGTGTCGATAAGGGCAGATACGCGAACACCGTCCACAAACATGTCTATGACATTCAGTGGACTTCGCTGGGGGCTTTTACAGTTCGACAGCGTTGCAGACCTTGCATCGTGGACTGCGACGACTAGTTTTCCTGCTCTCTGCGACAGAACGTGGCCGCATTGGTGACAATGAGTGATGTCGTGGAGACGGAGAGTAGCGAGTGGATGGAGCTGGGCGTGACGTCATTGACATAGGCGGAGGTGGGTCGTAGACTGCAAGGGTGGACTGGCTGGTGACGGGTGACGTGACTCGAGGCGGCTGCACGCGATGGCAGTAACATGCCTCGTGACCAGCATAACCGCATGCAAAGCAGATTGGCCGGTTGTCGGGTGTGCGCCATCGGTTCACCGGGGCAGGTCCCACCCATGTCGCAGGGTGTGATTGACGGGGTGGCTGCTGAAATGACTGCATGGTGGGCTGCAGTTTGGGCCTAGGGATGACGGCAGCATACGTAGCCGTCACGCCCGCTTCGAAGTACGGAGGTCTAGCGGCGGCTTCGGCGTAACTCAGTGGGGCAGCCACACTCTCCACCAAATTGTTAAGATGTTTATTTGACGGCACTCGGCAACGATGCGCAAAGGCGACAGTCAAGGCAAAAACACGAACTCACAGCGCGAGTGGGAGGAGCCAAAGAGGACAACCCACAAGAAGGCGCTAGAGAGTGCAACCCATTACTTATCTCCAAGGCTTCGCTGCAGCCTGGATAAAGTGAAGTAATTGTAATGAATTTCTGAACATCGAGCCGACAAACGGTTGCAGTCTTGATGGTGGTATCCAGCCTAAGTTTTTTTTTGTTTTGCACTATATGTTAATTTAATTACACAGGAGGTTTTACCAGTGTGGCATGATACCACTTAAGATCGCATGTACGCCTTGGTTGATTTACTTGCCGACTAAGGTAACATTGGAAAATGGTGTCCAAGAAGAGCACTTGGGGATGAGTTCGCTCACATGCTCTGGCATTTGTTGAGCGCATCACTGCACATCAGTGCGTAATATTTTGATCAGCAGTGCACAATATGAAGCAGCACATTTAGCTTGCCTCTTTCTGAAGAAAGGATCTAAACAAATGTGTTCAAGACCATAGGTCGGCAAACTCACTCATGAGTCAACTCGCTCAGACTCGGATCAAACCATGAGTAGGTGAGTCCAGTTGAGTAATATTTTGGTGTGTCCGAGTCCGAGCGAGTCCCATGGAAGAAAATTTTCGTGAGTGCGTCCAAGTGAGCTTTAGGCGCAAGATATATTTCTTGAGGGAGTCTAAGTGGGCTTCACTTTTTTGATGACCTATGGTCCTATCTACTCATTTTCAGCGTTACTATCAGTCTTATGTCGGCTCACGTCTATACCTATGTCTACCCACACATATTTCAGCGCAATAGTGTGCATACGACAGTTCAATGTTTATTGATCAGAGGCGTGACTTACAGGAAGGGGGTGGTGCCTTGACTTCCCCCACAATATCTCACACGGGAAGTTCTTGGTAAAAATATCTTGTGTGAGTCATGTATTTCAATAAAAATGTCCTTATTGGATTGCAACCACCGATAACACATATTTGAAGGTACAAGATCAAAAGGCGTATCGTAGAGCCCCGATTACACAAGATATTGGCTTTAAAGACCATTGACATCGTGATTGAAAAGGCTAATTATATGCTAACGCTCTCATAAATCGACTTACTCAGCCTCAGATCTAGCCATGAGTGTGAGTTTGAGTGAGTCCGTGTTACTAATGTTTTTGTGAGCTTGAGTCCAATTGAGAAAAATTTTAGTGTGTCTGAGCTTGAAGTGTGTCCGATTGAGGAAAATTTTGATGATTTTGAGTCCGAGTGAGCCCTAAGTAGAAAATATATTTCTCGAGCGGGCTACACTTTCTTTGCCGACCTATGGTCAAGACTCACTGGTGCAAGCAGTGAAATGAAGGATGGTAAGTGAAGCATTCAGAAACTAACGCGCCACGGTGGTCACGCTGCTCGACTACCAACCCCAAGGTCACGGGATGGAATCCCCGCCGCGGCAGACACATTTGTGATGGAGGCGAATGTGCTTGAGGCCAATGTACTTTGATATAGGTGAACGTTAAAGGACCCCAGGTGGTTGAAATTTCCAGAGCCTTTCACTACAGCGTACGTCATAATCATATTATGGTTTTGGGGCGTCAAATCCCAACAATTATTATTATTGTTGAGAAACTAGAGGAGGGCAATATGGATGAAGTGCAGATAGCAGACATTCTAGTTTGTCTCCACTCTCAGATCCAGGACGTGGTGCCAATCACAAGCTTTGACACAACAGGCTCATGCATCTTGCTTCTGGGCTGCAGCAATGGCTCTATCTACTATATTGGTGAGTAATCTAGTGCTCTGGAGTTTCAATTATTTATTTTGTGAGAATAATAAATGATGTTGTGACTTCCTGTTTTACATTTTAATTTTGCATAATACCACAGGTACCCCTGCTGGTGACTATTGAATGAAGCTTTATTTCTCAGGGAGGAATGTATCTTCACACTTTGATGGTCAAGGACATGAATATATAGCGATCAATTTCCATATGGTCGACATGGTGCGTTCACGACACTTTCTGTGCTTCAAAAATGCACCAATTTCTCAACTTTTTTTTTGCCGAACGATCACTGCCGTCCTGTGGGGACACGAGGAATTTTTCCTTGCATTGCTGACCTTTGTTTCCCATTCAAAGGCTTTTAGGGTGGCACAACGGCAATGGCTAACACATCTGGACTGGCTCATTGCGGCTAGTCTGCTTTCGTCTTGGGGATGGCTTCCATTTGTTGTGCTTACAAAAACGACATCTCTAAGCACAGAAATGTTCCGGAAATCGGATGAATTCATGTCTCTCAAAATAAAAGCTCCTTATTCTTGTTTTTTGTTTACAAGGTTGTGTTTTCAGCTGTTAACAGACAGATGCTGCTATACTTACAAGTGATGCCACCATGTACAAACGAGGCTACTGTGCTTCTGCATTTTGTTTCTTACGGATCACAAAAATTGATTGCTTCTCAGCTGCAATAGGATGAAGGGTTACCAGAATTGTCTCACTCGTTTGGTTTCTCTCACTGGCGTACTGCCTTGCTCACATAGAGTGCACTGTTGCGGTGCACACTGCCTTCTGTGATGCAAATGAGTCAAGCAGCAATTGCTTCTATTGGGACTACTTCTGAAGTGCAGTCAGACTCATTGGACACCAGTCGTCAATCCTTTGTGGATCGTATTTTTTTGTAAGTAAACTTTTCAAAATGGTCATATTAGTTTATTGCGGACTTTGAATACTCAAAATGTGTAAAGTCGGATGAAATTGCAAAAAAAAAAATCAGGCGCAGTATTTTAGTCTCAGCGGCGCTCTGAGCTGCAAAATGTACAATAATTCATAAACAGGAGGTGTGCTGGAGCCGATGTTTTGACAGGCGGACTTATCTTCGTCAAGGCTGCAACTGCTTTCGTTTGTTTGTTTGTTTGTTTGTTTACTAATACTGTTAACCCTGGAAGGGTCATTACAGAAATGGATCAACAATCAGATTTCCAATAATATTGTGTCTAACAAAAAAAAAACGAGGCCTTAAGGCCGCGTATCTGCGTGCTTTGCTGCAAATGTCGCCTAAAGATGATAGAAGGGGCGCTGCGTGAGATATGGACGCCATCTGGCAATACGTCGGGAACATGAGTGCTTTGTTGCGGACTGGTAGTCCCGGTGCAGCAGTAGGCGAAGACCGGCGGTGACCAACACGACCGGCGGGGACGCCAGCCAGCCCGAACACGCGGTTTGGAAAATTGCAGGAAGCTGCTAAATGTATACTTAAAACCACACTCAACACTCTACAGCACTTTAGAAGTTTTCCATATAGCTATACTTATATTCAGAGTTAAATGATTTCGTGCGCTAAAGGGGACCATGAGGCGATGCGAAGCAGTGTTTCGGCATGTAGAGCCCGCGTTTCAGAGGTGGAGTGGTGAGGGGGAAAGGGGAGAGGGGAAAGGGGAATGGAGAGGGGGAGCGGAAAGGGAAAGGGTAGAGGTGATGTGGAGAGGTGGAGGGGCAGGGGAAAGGGGGAGGGGAGAGGGGTTAAAAGTCACCTTCTTTCCTTCATTCATAGCAAGGTTCTCATTCTGTGAGACTTATACCCCTGTCACACGAACAGCCCTAACCGCGGTTAAGCTAACTACGGTTACGGTTAACCGCGGTTAGTGGTAGCTACACGGAAGACGTAACCGCAGTTAGTCTCCTAACCGCAGTTATCGCAAACCGAGCTAGGCAAGCACAGTTTACCCTCACAAACCGAGGAGCTGACAAGATGGCGGAGCTGTGAGTGCACCAGCCGTGAACCGGCGCACGTTATTCGGCAGCTTCGCAGAGGATTTTCACGGAACGCGTCTCCAGTTGACGAACAATAGCCAAGCAAAACTCGTTGAAAACGAGTTTTGCTTGGCAAAACGAGGCTCGCCATGGAAAGGCCAACAACAAAGATTATTCCGTCCAGGGCGTGTTTGCGAGAGGGTACAGTATTATCGCTACAGGTTTCTTGAGGGGAAGTGCTTTTTGCATTGTTCGTGTCTAGCTGCCTTACAGAGCTGCAAACGCTGAATATGTAGTCGAAAGTGGAATGTTCAATACACTGTCGTGGGGGTTAGCGGAAGTGTATCGTACCACGAAACTTGCCGAGGGTGTGCCCAAACTTTTTGCTGACCATACGAGCAGCACGTGGTTTCATCGGCTTGCTCAAATGAGCTAACTGAGCTCGTGTAGCAATGATAAACCCGCGTTCGCGTTAACTGCGGTTAATCCTGTAACCACAGTTAAGCATAACCGCAGTTAAAGCTGCCCGTCACGTGCTACGTGACGCCAACAGGCATAAAAAAGAGTGTTCCACACTCGCCGCCATGGCTGCGATCGACTCTGACTAACACTCCTAGGTTTAAATGTACATATATAACCCATAAAGTGGACGAGAGGATGACTGCCGCCGTAGCTCAGTGGTAGAGCATTGGACGCGTTATTCTAATGTTGCAGGTTTGGTCCCTGCCGGCGACAAGTTATCTTTTCTTCACATTTATATCCTCATTACTAGAAATAACACCCCCTATACTCTCCTTTGTATTATTGTCTGTTATTTCCCATTATTATTGTGTCTAACAAAGAAAAACGAGCCCTTAAAAGTCACCTTCTTTCCTTCATTTATGTGTGTGTGTGTGTGTGTGTGTGTGTGTGTGTGTGTGTGTGTGTGTGTGTGTGTGTGCGTGCGCGCGTGCGTGCGTGCGTGCGTGTGTGTGTGTGTGTGTGTGTGTGTGTGTGTGTGTGTGTGTGTAGATTTAGGTGCACGTTAAAGAACCCCAGGTGGTCTAAATTTCCGGAGCCCTCCACTACGGCGTCTCTCATAATCATATCGTGGTTTTGGGACGTTAAACCCCAGATATTATTATGTGTGTGTGTGTGTGTTTATGTGTGCGCGCGCACGGATGCACGTGCACACACAAACTGTGATACTTCTCATCATTCGTATATGCTAGGTGTCCCAGCTAACTAGAACCAAGATTTTTTAAAAATCCATGCGCTCTAGGTGAGTTCTACCTGCTATGTATTAGTGCTGGTTGTATGTATACATGCAACCTGTATTTTTTTATTACTCAGGACTAATTACTTAATTAGCTTTAATGAGCGATATAACTACTGAATAAAGCATTTATTTTGTGCTGAAGACCGCCTGTTTCTTTTTTCTGAGCTTGTAAGAAAAAAGAAACGCGTGTGAAACACGCCAAGTATGGAAAAGACGCGCACTCATGCGCCAATGTTCGAGCGCTTTCAAGCATTCTTTGATTAATGCACGACTGCAGTTGTTCATCGTCGCATTGTACAGGGCCTCATGCTTTTTGATGGATCTGTCAGCGGCGTGTTTTGATGCGCGTCCAATTAACAGTGTGAAGCCCTGTACAGCGAACGAACTCTGCTGTGTATCAAAAAAATCTTGGAAGCACTCAACTATCGGTGCGTGAGCATGTGTCTATTTCACATTTGGCGTGTTTTGCACGTTTTTGTTTTTTATTGTAAAAAAACAACCAGGCAGATTTCAGCACAAAATAAATGCTTGATTCTGAGGTTTGTTTGAGGTGACCTACAACATAAAAGTAAATATTTTTCTGATTCGAACACGAATAACAAAGTTGGCAAATAACATGAATTATGTAATTAGTGCTTAGTCGTAAAAAAAATAAAGGTTGTATGTACACATGTCTATCACTAATATAGAGCAGGTAGAACTACTTTGGTAGATGTGGAACAGACGAGCGCTATGAAACTCCGAGGACATAGACAAGAGGCACACAGGACAGGCGTTCAACTTTCAACTGAGAATTGCTGTCAGTTGGGCTTGTTGGTTCATGATCTTGAGGGTTGAATCGCGCAAACGAGACAGGGACTAAAAGAAGAGACGACAACACACAGAGCGCAAACTACCAACAAAGGTTTATTTCCTGAGCACACAGTTTTTTATGCACCACTCTTGCGCCACCAGGTGAGCACAACAATCAACTTCTTAGAAACGCGAGCTCTTTACCAGATAAGTTAACAGACGGCGTGCTGACGCATTCGGGACCTAATCTAACATTGTTCTCAGCTTCGATAATTTCCCTCGTCAATTTATCTTTCTGCGATGCGACAATTGTACATGCGCTGAACACAGGTTGGCACCCACGTGTCTTGCAGTGAATCGCAAGCCATCCGTCACGTCCATTTTTTACATTGTTGTTATGTTCTCTAAGTCTGTCATTAATACACCTTCCGGTTTGACCTATATATATCTTACCACACGAAATTGGAATCCGATACACAACATTACTCTTGCAAGGAACATAGGTGACTTTGTGTTTCTTAGTGCATGCATTAGATTTCATATTGCTACTATTGCGGTGGCATAGGCTCAGGAGTTTGCGCGGGGCTGAAAAAACTACTTTTACTTTGGAACGTTCCGCCACTTTTTTCAAATTGTGTGAAATCTTGTGGAAGTACGGTATGACGGCAACTTTTTTCGCGTTAGTTTTTGAAGGCTCCTCAGTTGAGGGCATCTGGCGATGCTTTCTGAGCAAAGTTTCAGCTACAGAGTATTGCACACTTAATAGATAACCTGCTTCAGATAGCCGGTCGGACTGGTGCTCAAAACTAACCGCAACTTCATGCTCGCATGACTTTGATAAAGCATTATGAAAGCAAAGCTTTACAATTGATCTCTTTACTAATTTGGAGTGCGCCGAGTTGTATAGAAGGACCGGTTTACTACATCGAGGTTCATAGCGCCAACAGAAATGATCTGTGTGGAAGGTGAACATGATGTCAAGGAACTTGATCACATTGTTATCAGGCATTTCATGCGTGAGAGTTAGGGGCTTAAAGCTATCTTTAAAACAAGAAAGAATGTCTAACGCGCATGACTGGTTACCTACGGGGTCGTTGTCAAACAGGATGAGATAGTCGTCTACAAATCTGTGAACCATGATGATGTTGAGATTCCGTAGACTTTCCGCCACCGCTTTGTCAATTTTAGCTAAAAAGATATCACTGAGAATGGGAGCAATGCATGATCCGATACAAATGCCTTCTTTTTGGATGAATGGCTTGCCTTCCCATGAAATGAAAGTGGTCTTCAGGTAAGAGGATAAAAGTTCTAAAAAACTGCGCACTGGTACGCCGCACAAACCCTGAAAACGCGTACTGCCGTACAGGTCAATGCACTCTTCCACAGCAATTATTAGTTGGTCATGAGGAATGGAGTAATACAAGTCTTTAACATCTATCGAAAAGCCATACACCGCCCTATTAGCCAAGGGTACAATAGACTGCAAGACTTCCTCTGCAAGACTTCCTCTGAAGCGGGATACATGGCAGAAAAGCATTTGATGTTCTTACAGGGCCACCTGAAAGAACTGGTAATTAATGATCCCTTCATTGTTAGAAATTCAGAGGAAGTCTTGCAGTCTATTGTACCCTTGGCTAATAGGGCTGTGTATGGCTTTTCGATAGATGTTAAAGACTTGTATTACTCCATTCCTCATGACCAACTAATAATTGCTGTGGAAGAGTGCATTGACCTGTACGGCAGTACGCGTTTTCAGGGTTTGTGCGGTGTACCTGTGCGCAGTTTTTTAGAACTTTTATCCTCTTACCTGAAGACCACTTTCATTTCATGGGAAGGCAAGCCATTCATCCAAAAAGAAGGCATTTGTATCGGATCATGCATTGCTCCCATTCTCAGTGATATCTTTTTAGCTAAAATTGACAAAGCGGTGGCGGAAAGTCTATGGAATCTCAACATCATCATGGTTCACAGATTTGTAGACGACTATCTCATCCTGTTTGACAACGACCCCGTAGGTAACCAGTCATACGCGTTAGACATTCTTTCTTGTTTTAAAGATAGCTTTAAGCCCCTAACTCTCACGCATGAAATGCCTGATAACAATGTGATCAAGTTCCTTGACATCATGTTCACCTTCAACACAGATCATTTCTGTTGGCGCTATGAACCTCGATGTAGTAAACCGGTCCTTCTATACAACTCGGCACACTCCAAATTAGTAAAGAGATCAATTGTAAAGCTTTGCTTTCATAATGCTTTATCAAAGTCATGCGAGCATGAAGTTGCGGTTAGTTTTGAGCACCAGTCCGACCGGCTATCTGAAGCAGGTTATCTATTAAGTGTGCAATACTCTGTAGCTGAAACTTTGCTCAGAAAGCATCGCCAGATGCCCTCAACTGAGGAGCCCTCACAAACTAACGCGAAAAAAGTTGCCGTCATACCGTACTTCCACAAGATTTCACACAATTTGAAAAAAGTGGCGGAACGTTCCAAAGTAAAAGTAGTTTTTTCAGCCCCGCGCAAACTCCTGAGCCTATGCCACCGCAATAGTAGCAATATGAAATCTAATGCATGCACTAAGAAACACAAAGTCACCTATGTTCCTTGCAGGAGTAACGTTGTGTATCGGATTCCAATTTCGTGTGGTAAGATATATGTAGGTCAAACCGGAAGGTGTATTAATGACAGACTTAGAGAACATAACAACAATGTAAAAAATGGACGTGACGGATGGCTTGCGATTCACTGCAAGACATGTGGGTGCCAACCTGTGTTCAGCGCATGTACAATTGTCGCATCGCAGAAAGATAAATTGACGAGGGAAATTATCGAAGCTGAGAACATTGTTAGATTAGGTCCCGAATGCGTCAGCACGCCGTCTGTTAACTTATCTGGTAAAGAGCTCGCGTTTCTAAGAAGTTGATTGTTGTGCTCACCTGGTGGCGCAAGAGTGGTGCATAAAAAACTGTGTGCTCAGGAAATAAACTTTTGTTGGTAGTTTGCGCTCTGTGTATTGTCGTCTCTTCTTTTAGTCCCTGTCTCGTTTGCGCGATTCAACCCTCAAGATTTCAACTGAGGTTTGTTGAGCAGACATGAAAAATTTACACCATCATCCAGCAAGGGCGATAACATTTGTCAATCATCCAGCCGATAACAAAAGTGCCAGAACCTCACCAAAAAAAAACCACGTCATGGCCGCACACCAACGCCGAATCAGCTTCCTACCGCTCAAAGGTGATAGATAACATCCAAGATTGAAGACCATGAAACACTTGCATTAAAAATATACCTAGAAAGACGCATGCGCAATCACCAAGCCTTAACATCAAACCCATAAGGTAGCAAGCGCCATCAACACAAAACAGGCCGTCAACGAACCAGCCTAACAATGTGGAAACAAACTACCCCACCATTCAGTAAAAAAAAAAAAAAAAAAAGTGGACTAGAGAGACTGCACATATGCTGAACGGAACTCCAATAAATACTTAACCAAGAGTCGCGTAAGTAAAAGAAACAGTTTTGACGACAGCATAAGAAACCAAAAACAAAGCTTGAGCGCATAAGAGCCGCGTCAAAAACCCTAAGAAAACCACATTCGGTCATTAACAGTGCTCAAACAACAGGGAGCTGCGTCAGAAAACAGTGGAAGACGAAGCATTAAAAAAACCCGCTCAACCCCAGAAACAAAGACAACAGCACAAAACAGCTACGCCAAAGAAGCTTACAGATAACCTTCTAGGAAGACGACTTCTGTGTCACAGAGTGTGATAGAAGGTACACTGATACACTTATCACCGGACTTGTGGATATGGTACAGTTCTACGATTTTCCTTTTTGTTCTGTCATGTGAATGCTTGAGGGAAGCAGTGCGTGCAAACTGCGGAATGCAATCACACCTTTTACAATGCTGCCCCGCCACGGTGGTCTAGTGGTTATGGCGCTCGACTGCTGACCCGAAGGTCGCGGGATCGAATCCCGGCCGCGGCGGCTGCATTTTCGATGGAGGCGAAAATGTTTGAGGCCCGTGTACTTAGATTTAGGTGCACGTTAAAGAACCCCAGGTGGTCGAAATTTCCGGAGCCCTCCACTACGGCGTCTCTCATAATCATATCGTGGTTTTGGGACGTTAAACCCCAGATATTATTATTATTATTATTATTACCTTTTACAATGCTCCGAAAGGTGGCCACCAGTGTTATTCTTGATTGACAAACTATGCTCTCTTGCCCTTTCATTGAAAACTCTTCTCGTTTGCCCTATGTACACTTTATCGCAGCGTTAAGGAACACTGCGTGGAACCCCCATTAGAAGTGAGAGAGCAAATTTTTTAGAGTTTGCACGGCACTGAAAACACAACACTGACGTGGTACTTCGAAATAACTTTTTTCAAATTATGAGAAATGCGATGGATATAAGGAGCAGCTAGAATTTTCTGTCTTTCATTAATACTATTGTCAGTTGTGCACTTCAGCTTCTGCCTACACACACTGTTGTCCAACGACGATAGGTACTCAGCTGCTTTTAGACACTCAACCTGGATTTCAAGCACTTTTTTCGTTTCATGTTGACAGGATTTTTCCAAGGCCACTTTTACACATGTGGCGGTCTGCCTTTTGATAAGCTTAGAGTGGGCACTGTCGAATGGCAGCAAGCCTTTCTTGGTGGTGGGGTAGTTTGTTTCCACATTATTAGGCTCGTTCGTTGACGGCCAATTTTGTCTTCAGGAGGGTTTCGACTTGGGCTTGTTGGTGATTCATCTTGACGGGTACTGATGCGCACAAAAGACAGGCACACAAGAAGGAACATAAATGGACAAATGAAGCGCAAACTAACAACAGTTTATTGGCGGGAAATGTGACATTATATATGCCAAAAAAACACTCATTTCGTATTACGAAGGAAGCAGAGACAAGCTAACAAACGCGTGTAGTACCAGTGAGATATGCTATTTCTTTGGCTGATAAAGAGATAGATGGCATGCTGATGCATTTGTCTTTGAGACATGAGATATTGTGAGCTTCCATGATTAGGCGTGTGGTTTGCCTTTTGCTTTCTGCGCCAGCCAAACTCGCTTCAGTGTGCAAAATGATGGACACTAACTCAGGGATGCAACAGCTGCGCCAATTTGATACAATTCCTTATTTTTGCGCTATGCTGAGCCAAAACTGTGAAATTGGTTAAAATTGCGCCACGCTGCGCCAAAATGCCCCACCAGCTTAAAATTTTCTCAGTTGCGCAAATTTGAGCAAGAAATGGAGGCCATGTTGGTCATCTGCAGTGTGGGCATCGTCATCCAATACAGGCGCGCAGACCCTAACCCTAACCCCTCGCGAAAAAAAAAAACTCAGTTTCACCACAAGGACAAAGCAATGAATGCGATAGTAACAAATTCTAATGTTATACGAAGTGAGGCTGGCAGCAAACTCTTTTGTATCCGATCTCGCGTAACTCTACAAAACGTTGGTGTAAGAGAATACGGCCGCTTCAGGGAAAGATGCTCTTTCTGCAAAGTGTCTTTGCATTGAGAGCGCAGCACGTAGCAGGATATACGAGCCGCCCACTGACGGCTGCCGAGATAGCGTGCACGCCAGCGATTGCGACCGCGGCCTTAGAATTAAAGTTCAAAGTTGCTACTCGAGCGACAGCCCCCCTCTCGCGTCTTTTCATGCTCGTTCAAGACGGGCGGGGCGTTTCCTCTATGTTTTGATGGCAGGCTTCCCGAGCGGAGTGGTGTTATCGCATACGCACTCCGACGACGGAGATGGGCTGGCTCGTTTGATATCTGCTTCAGCCGTGTTCATCACCCGCATTCGCGCGCTTTTACCCGCGGTAGAACATACTATGCCCAGGGATATGTTATCAATTTGGACTTTATACGGGAGATGACGGCAAAAACTCGTCAAGAATCTCCATATAGTTGCTATCGCAATAGAAAAGGACAGTAGTTCTGCAGAGCGCTTTTTAAGCCACTTTTGCCGCAGTACACTGGTGTCCTGCGGAAAAGCATGCTGAGATTTAGAAGGGGCTATTAGTACTATAGCTGTCAGGGACACAGCACATTTTCTTCCTTAATTACTCATTCGTGCACGTGCCGTGTAATTACGAGTACTAGTATGATTGCTGACGCCTGCAAAATTATTGCCAATCATTTGGAGCTGCTGTGTATGGCGTTACTGCGGCCTTGAGAAACAATAGACAAAAGTATGCCAGTTTTCTTTTTTTCGCTACCCCCACTTGCTCCTGCTTTACGAATCTCCCAAATTTCCAGGTTGCCAGGTTCGCAGGTCCACATAAGCATTTCCAGTGCCATTCGAATTATTTGACAGGTCCTGCAAATGCTAATGTGGACTTAGTCGTTGTTCGCACTGTGGGGTGGCTCAACACACTGCTTATATTGAAATAGCAGTGTTCACGTGCACTGTGCACGAATTAGCTGATGTTGAATGGTTTTTATATATTTTTGTTTTGCTTTCTAAAAATAAGCCTTCTTTGTTATACTGCTCCAAATTTGGGATTTCATGGTAAAAAGTTCAGGGTCTTTTTCCGTAAGCTGCTCCAAATTTGGATTTTTGTGCTCTAAAAGCAACGTTTTGCTGCTCCAAAAATTGCTCCAAAGCCTATTTCGGCTGTTGCATCCCTGCTAATTGCAAAGAAAAGAAATCATGTAAAAAGAAACATCAAACTAGATATGTAAAGTGCATCGAAGGGGTTGTGTATCGAATTCCGCTGACATGTAACCACGTGTACATCGGTCAAACAGGTCGCTGCATAAACGACCGCCTCCGCGAGCATGCGTACAACGTTTTTGAAAAACAAAACAGGGGGTGGCTGGCCATTCATTGCGAAAAATGTGGTTACAAACCTGATTATCAAGGTGTCACTGTAATTGCAAAGAGCAAAAGGGAAACCACATGCCTAATCATGGAAGCTCACAATATCTCATGTCTCAAAAACAAATGCATCAGCATGCCATCTATCTCTTTATCAGCCATAGAAATAGCATATCTCACTGGTACTACAAGTGTTTGTTAGATTGTCTCTGCTTGCTTCGTAATACGAAATGAGTGTTTTTTTTGGCATTTGGCAAATGGGTCACATTTCCCGCCAATAAACTGTTGTTAGTTTGCGCTTCGTTTGTCCATTTATGTTCCTTCTTGTGTCTCTGTCTTTTGTCCGCATCAGTACCTGTCAAGATGTTTTGTCTTGATGGCGCTTGCTTCCTAATGGATTTGTCCTTAAGGGGTGGTGATTAGGTATGCGTCTTTCTAGGTATATTTTTAATGCAAGTGTTTCATGGCCTTCAATCTTAGACGTTTTCTATCACCTTTGAGCGGTAGGAAGCTGATTCGGAGTTGGTGCGCGACCATGACGTGGTTTTTTTTGGTGAGGTTTGGCACTTTTGTTATCGAGTGGACGATTGATGAATGTTATCGCCCTTGCTGGTTGCTGGTGTAAATTTTTCATGTCTGCTCAATAAACCTCAGTTGAAAGTTGAGCGCCTCCCCTGTGGGCCTCTTGTCTATGTCCCCATTCCATAGCGCTCGTCTTTTCTGCATCAAGTATGAACCAACTTGCCCAAACACAAGTCTTGCTAATACTTTGGTTGAGCACTTGGTTTTTTTTAAATCTTGGCCCGATTAAGCTGGGACATGCCAGTATATATATATATATATATATATATATATATATATATATATATATAAATGTTGACATGTGAGCCCCCCCCCCCTGAATGAAATTTCTAGCTATGCCACTGGAAGGTGGCATAATCAAATCTCAAACACTTCTTGTAAGTCCTTCGTAATGGCAGCACCTCCCTATGATTATGGATGTCATTATGGCATGAAATTTCAAATGGAGGGACGAAAGTGTACCGCTCTTCCAAAGACCTTGTGGGGCCGAAAAACACCCCCGTACATCTACAGCAAGACCCTCAGAGGCTTAAGGGGGAATGCGGTACCTAGAACCACTGTCTTCTTTATTTTTTTTCTAAATTCACTTTAAAAGCACAGCTATGTATGTGCGTTTTTGTGCTAGTTTTAAAAGTGCAATCAATTTTTTTTTGGCTCAAATAATTATGGAGCTAATAAATAATAATTACTGTTACTTCGAGAGAAAATAATAAAGTGGGCAGAAAGTTATTTAGTTGTTAAAGATATAAACAACCAGGTGAACAGCCCGATATGGCGGCACCGAAACCCACCCATAAACTTACAAAACTTACTTAGTGCAATACAAGCACAGGCTTGCTTGTGTGCTGTGTTTGTTTTGCACTAGGTAAGTTTTGTCAGTATGCACCAACTAAGCCCCCAAAAAGTCCTATTAAGTCATATTTCCACCCTTTAAATATTCTTTAAGGATTGAAATATTGCAATCAGTTTTGAAATTGAACTGCAATTAGCATTTTAGCAGGTTACTGAAGTTTAGTGTTTTAGAGTACAGTTACTAACGATGAAGAACGGAAGCAGATAAATATATTGTAGAGGAAGAAAAGAAAGAATCTGCTTGTAGCACTTCAAGCTTTATGCATTTTGCTTGTTATAACAAAGGAAAATTACAGGTATACCTACCGTAGAGCTTGAGAAAATGTTGCTCCAAACAAGCTGGGGTGTAAAGGCTTGTCTTGTGAAAATCAAGGTAAACAGATAAAGCTCATTTTTAACTATCTGCAACACAAGATATTGAAATATTTTTGTAGGATGATTAGTAGCCACCAGGGACATAGCTGGTGTGCTTACTGCTGCAGCATACGTCATTCAAAAGCTGCATAACACTGAAGGGCCCCTCACCAGGTCTGACCGTTTTGAGCTGAAAAGCGCATTCCATACTCTGGGTGCACATGATCACGTCTGCCAAGATTTGCAAAGAGGTCAACCAAGACGGAGGGGGTGACGTACAACAAGGAATGGCCCTAGGTAGACATCGGTGCTCTGAAGTCGTTCACGTTAGCACGTGACACTTTGAGAATTATTCGAGGTGACGTGTAATATGTGTAATGCGTTGCTTGAATAGATGAATTGAGGAAATAATAGAAGACACAAAAGGAATGAGTGCTTTTTTTTTACTTCGATGTGAGAAATGCCTCCGTTTCGCATGCCTTTGTGTTCTCGCCAGTTCTCACCATTTGTGCAGGTGCGTGCCCTGACAACAAAACTGTTTAATTTTCTGCCATGTTCCACCACTCGATTAGGCTCATTTATCCTCTCACATCTACCTCAATGTTCATGCAGCACTGGCTTATGGTACCACTTTACCTGGCGACAACTTTCTGTGGCAACACAGCCAGTTTGATGGGCAGAACTTGTGCACATGTGTTACTAGGCCAAGCAGTCTGTGTTTGCAGGTGGTTTCGGTTTTGATTTTGCAAGCGTAACCACCATGTACAGTTTCTTATGAACACCAACAGCTATCTGTGAAATAGTAGGAAAGATAAGTTATCTATCGGTTTAATCGAAAGCTACCACAAGCCCTGATAGACTTATGGATGGAGCATGGCAGGAATAAATACTGTGGAACCTCGATTATACGTCCCCCAGTTTTGCAATGGCCCACATTTAATGACGAACCGGTTTGGTCCCGGCAAAATTCACATAGAAATAATGAATTAAAAATATTGGTTATACAATAATAATGAACACTTTTAGTGTTCATTAATATTGTGTATAACAAAAGAAAAACGAGCCCTTAAAATTAACACTTCTTTTCTTGGTTATACGATGCAATTTGACACCAACCCCGCATCATACGATGACTTTCTGATTTGTCCGAGAGAAAAAATCACCTTCTTTACTTGAACTGAATGCCGACCAAATATTTGTGAGCGCAAAATAAGAACTTACATTCCCCTAGGTTGACGATTAGGAAAGTAGAGAGTGAGACCATATGCCTTCTTAGATGGAAAATTTATTCTCCTGGCAGTTCATGCGCTTCTGTGGTCCAGTTTTCCTGGCTTCTGAGATCAATTCTGGATACGCCTCAATCGTATGCATACCAAGGGTCATTACCTAGACAAGCTCTATTCACACAGAGTATTCATTCTAAAAAGACAGGGCGTGCAAACACGGACACAAGAAAGAAGTCAGGACACCACAAACGCCCTGTCTTTTTAGAATGAATACTTACCAACTAGCTCAGCTCTCCGTTATTCTAAACACACAGAGTAGCTTCAGCTGGCCGGAATGCTCATCTTTGAGATTCAGACCTTTTCACTTTTTGATCCATGGAAACTTTTCCTGATCGACATCAAGCTGATCTCCTGCCTCTGTTTGCGGCACTCGCAGTCACAGGCCTTGAGCATGCAAAAGGATGCAACGCAGCTATTTTCACCGTGCAAAGCAACTTTCATAATAACAGCGGGATATCACCAGTCGCACTTCGCAAGAGAACATTTATGACACGTGACAAAAAATGAACACGCACGAAAAGTCTTTTCGTCTTGTCCTCATGTCACTTTCATAATAATGAATCTGTCCCTGTCTTTCCGCTTGTTTCTTCCTTCTTTCCTGTACCAACTCGCCCAACTGTCAGTCCTACTATCACTCTTTTTCTCTCAAGGTCTGCTAGTCAAGAAGGTATTAGACATGGAGACAACACACAGTGAAGGCATGCGCCAAGCATGGACATGGCACATTTTCATGTGCATTACAAGGTGTCACAAACGAGCACTTAATTGGGCGCGTCGCCGATTTAAAATGACGACATGAAATCCCGGTGCTGGCGGTTACCCGTAACAGAGCCTGCACAACATCAGAAGATGCCGCGCATGCGCCGGCACGCCTCCTCCCCCACTCGAAACAGCCACAGACAGCCAGCAGTCTCGGATCAAACACCTGGAAAAGTCTGGAAACATCACGAAAGAAAACATGATGCGACGCCGAGAGACGCCACGGCGAGTGGAATCGGTGAGAAGAATCTAGCCCCTTTTCTAGCTTTGGCTGTGCTGCACGCTGAAGAAGACACCTGAAGCTTCTGGAACCCAGGAGCGAGGAGATATAAAGGTGCAGTGACGGGGAGTCGGTAGTAGTCGGTCCGGAGATGGTGAAGAAGTTATGTTGAGTGTGGTTCCATCGGCCAAAGAAGACGTGTTTTATGGTGTGGTGTGGTCATTCGATCTGGAAGAATCGGGTGATGACGCCGTGTGAGCAGTGAAAGTTGTACGAGTGTTTCCCGGAAGAGAAACTTTTGGGGCCGACGACGGAAGGGAACAACGATGATCAGCACTGGAGTTTGCATGAGTGTTTCCTGGAAGAGAAGCATTCAAGATTCGTTCCAAGAATTGTGGACTGGATACGTCTGGTGAATATTCAGGGCTTTAACTGTTGTTGATTAGCGTGGAATGCATGAAATTGCATTTGTAGTGCGTGATCTGTTTGTTTGGTTCCCGTGTGTTTAAACACCATCTAAGTTACATTGTGAGTTGTAATTGATACCGGCCATGTGCATGTTTGTGTGATGCTTTTACTGCCTTAACTGAGAATATATTTTGTTTGTATTATCAACTCTTGGCTTTTACTCGATCCTTGGTCCACAACCGGCGTTCGCTGGTGCACTAAAAGGACCTACTGTATATCGTCCACGCTTTCGTTGTGCGTTTTTGGGGGCCGATACGTCAGCCCTTGGAATGCTCCCGGTGATTGTTACCCGATTAATCGGACAAGTGACAAATATATAACGGTGGTCCCCTCAAAATCATATAATTGGGGTTCCACTGTACCTGGAATCATTCTTGAGCTCTTCTGGTAATCCTATTACGTCCTCTGATAATATAATGTTAATCTTCCAGCGGTCCGCATGCAAAATGGGAACTATACAGTAATCTTTACATTTTTTGGCAAGTTATAGAATATTCTGTATTGCTAAAAAACCTAGAAAGCAGTTTTGTTGAAGCGGTCGGTTTTTGTTGTTGAAGCAGTCGGTTTTAACTACGCAATTGGAAATCCTACACGTAAAGGCAACAAATGATTTCCTAAGTAAGTTTCAATGCATACAGGGCCGGCGTTGTTGTTTGTTCACATTGAGATGCAATAACTTTCTATAGGCACTGACATTATTTTTGCTGGAGATGAGACGGCATTGAACAGAAGCAGAAATCAGCAGTTGGGCATCTCACGTTTCTAATTCCAAGGGAGGGAAACGCTCTCTATGTCAGTGGTGGCCAAGAACTTTGTTTTTGCACAATGATAAGCCTGCTGTCAACCTCATAAGAGACATGAACATGTCTGTTGCCCACGTAAAGCTTTAAATTGGTAATTTTATCATCGCAAAGCACTCTGATCACAAAGCGCCAGAAACACCTTCCGCTGTAGACGCTAATGGACCCGGTGTTACAATACGCGATATTCAACGCGATTGTACCAGCAACCAAATACCAACCATGTATAAAACACAATGTCTGAAATAGGTCATTTCTTTTACTTACTGGTTCCAATCTCAGTTTTGCTTTCAAGCAACTGGTCTTGCTGAAGACTGCCAGAGCTGTCAGGGTTGGGTACATCATCCCTGATAGCATATTTGAACTTTAAGGTGCGAATAAGACACGGGCGAAGATAAGGAAGACACACACGGAGCGCCACTTCCAACAAAGATTTATTTTGAAAGAGCATATTTATACACCAAGCACGCCGTCATCGTGCCTCAATGCGCAGTCACATTCAAGTAGCGTAACTCTTTTGGCGATAATGAAATGGAGGCAACGCTGACGCATAGATCCCTTATTAGTGACACACAAACTTTCGGTCGATTCGACTATAAGATTTTTAGATCTGAGATTGTTTTTAGCAACTGATCATGCATGTTGGCAATATGAGCCTCGTGCAAACAAACCACTGCTACCTTTCAGCTCGTCCAATTCTAAGCTTATCAAACGTAGCATCGCCAACATGTGCCTGCTGAATGCTTTTAAGAAATCCTGCCCACCCAGAGCATCTGACAGCTTCCTCAAGCAGGTTGACCGTCTTGAGGAGGCAGGCTACCGACAACACATTCTGGTGTCTGTGGCGGAGAAGATGTTGAAGTCGCGGAACCGCCACGTAAGTGAGGAGCTGCCCCAGAGCAATGTTAAGCTTGCTGTGATCCCTTATGTACACCACGTATCCCATAATTTGAAAAAGATTGCCGAATATGTTGATGTAAAGGTGGTCTTCTCTGCCCCGTTAAAACTCTCGAGGCTCTGCAAGATGACTAGAAAGCTCCGGCCTGCATTGTGAACCACCACAAGAACAAGTATGTAAGCTGTCAGAAGGGTGTGGTCTACGAGATCCCCTTGTGTGGTAGAAGTTACATAGGCCAGACTGAACAATGCCTGAATGACAGGCTAGGACAGCATAATAATGTCAGAAATGGCAGAGAGGGCCACCTCGCGATACACTGCCGAGATTGTCATTGCGTTCCTGACTTTAGTGCCTGTGCGGTAGTCAGCCAAAGTCCCGATAAATCAGTATGACTAATTATTGAGGCTAAGAAGATAATCGAATCAGGTGATCTATGCGTCAGCGTTGCCTCCATTTCATTATCGCCAAAAGAGTTACACTACTTGAATGCAACTGCGCATTGACGCACGATGATGGAGCGCTTGGTGTATAAATATGGTGTACGCTCTTTCGAAATAAATCTTTCTTGGAAGTGGCGCTCCGTGTGTGTGTTCCTTATCTTCGCCTGTGTCTTATTTGTGCCTTAAACTTCACATATGTTAAACCAACAAGCCCAGTCTGCCATTCTTATACCCTGATAGCAGTTCTAATGGTGCGACGCGGGGTGTCACAGTAAGGATCCATGATTTCGGACAGCCTTTCCAAACGCGCGGTCATTGAGGGTTCCATACTGCAGAAGCAGGCAGTACATCTCAGAGAACAATGAGACAACACAACACTCACACACATCAGAGCGATGAAGCAACACAACTACGCTCGCGTACTCGCGAATTTCATGCGCACGTAACATGACATGCGCTTCAAGTGCTGATGTGTCTGCATCATGTGGTCCTCCAACTCTGATACGGGAAATGGCAGAAAAGGAATTTGGCTTGCTAAGGCTAGACGAGCTGAGTGGCAAGGGTTTCAAGCTTGCCTGCGCGCATCATGGTTTTGCACTACTTCAAAATATTGGTTATCTTGGCTCGTAATGAACCAATTCTTGTGGTACAACGCTTTTTATTGGGCACGCAACAACTTACAGTGTCTAACTAGAATCTGGTATTTGGCCTGGCGAGGAGCGCTTTAAAAGCAATTGCAAAAATTCTTGTGATACAACGCTCTTTATTGGGCGTGCAACAACTTACAGTGTCTAACTAGAACCTTCTATTTGGCCTATCGAGGAGCCCTGTAAGAGAGCCCATTTTAAATGCAGTGATTCCACTCCTGCGCCAACTGTGCCAAATTGTATTTACTGCGCCATCCTGATAATATCGACGAAAATTGCGCCAAACTGCGCCAAAGTCTCGGGTTTGGGGGCGTCTATTACCGGCAATCGCACGGCTGGCGCGTCAGAACATGTGCAGCTTGATCTTGGGGCTGCCAAAGTCGCAACCATGGACCAAGAATTATTCCGCTGTATAAATAGCGCTCGCGCGTGCGTCCCGAGTAAGCCACGATGCCATGCACGGTGCCGACGCAGCTTCTGTTCTGCAAGTCGGCTCAACAGCAAAACGCGCTCTCCGCAGAGGCTCGTGACGTCTAGGCCTCTCGGTAGCGAGAAAGTGCGACGGCGATTCATTGGCGGACGTCCTCTGTTCTAGAAACGCTGCTGATAGCTCGTTTCAAGCGTCGCACGGCACGTAAGGAAAGCAGTGTTCAGTAATAACTACATGTGTGCTGCTAAAATGTCTGTTACTTCTGTTTCTGGACATCACGGAATGAAATCTGGGATCGCTAGCAGGATATATATGGAAAAATATCGAATTTTCCATGCTTCGCGTTTATGGAAGAGCACGCGAACGGTGGAAACGCGTTCACACTTTTCCTCAGATATACTTTATCCATGGATCTTCATTCGGAAGAGCTTATACCAGCATGTCCGAGTTTAATCACTCTGCGGTAAATGCCCCCTAAAAGGCCCTGTCCTTTCAAGCTCACGTGCTAGGGTTCCAATTCGAATTTTTTGCTTGCTTTTTAAAAATGTCATCTCATTAATATAAAAGCATATATCCTAGTCGGAACAGCCGCAAATACGCAGCTGTCAGTAGCGGGCCCGTCACTGACAAGGAGGTTATACTAAAACTTCTTTAGTATAACCTCCTTGGTCGCTGACGGCCCACAGTGAAGCGGCTACCCCATGTTAGACGTCCGCCCCTTGCTTTCGGTGCTCAATAGCTGACGGGTAAAAAAAACTCAGTTTCGCTTAAGGGCGAAGCAATGAATGCGATACCAACAAATTGTATTGTTAAACGAAGTAAGGCTAGCAGCTAACTCTTTTGGATTCGATCTCGCGTAACTCAACAAAACACTGGTTTAAGGGAATATGGCCGCTCCAGGAACCGAAGCGTTTTCTTGCTCTGAGTTCTCTAAACACGAAGTAAGCGTTGAGAGCACAGCAAGTTTACGAGCCGTCTCCTGATGCCTCGAGATGGCGCGCGCGGGAGCGACGGTGCCCTTCGAACGATGCTGTTCCCTCACCCCCCCCCCCTTCCGCTCCCATGCTCCTTACGAAAGTTTCCTCTCTGTTTGATGAGCAATCGACGGCAGGCCCGCAAACGGGAAGATGTTATCTCATGCGCTGTCCGTGTGACGGAGACAGACGGCCGTCTAGCTTAATCTCCGCTTCAGCCGCGTTCGTTGACAGCGCTCGCGAGCTTTTACCCGCGGCTAGAATGCGCGTGGTGATGTTATTAATTTGCTCTTTATACAGAAAATTACGGCAATGGCGACAGCAAAAATCCGCGGAGAGCATCCATATAATTGTTATCACAATAAACATTTAAAGAAAGTTGAGGAGCCATTTCACTCTGTGAAGTGGATGATAAGCGAAGCTGTTTCGCGCATGGCAAGGAGGTGACATGGTGGAGGACAGTTTGGTATGTAAGGCTAGGTTGTTAACGTTCAATACGCAATATTAATGCGAAATCATCAGATGCTTTAGCAAACACGAAAATTGACCGTCGGCGGCGTCAATCGACTGATGCAAAAAATAATCGTGATGGCGTCATCATCACGTCATAGATCGTCAAAACTTGTGACGTCATCATGGTGTCATATATCGTGATGTCATGTGATGACGCCATCACGACATCGTCGCTTTACGCTGCTTCCATAATCGGTGCGCTGATCATGGAGCTAGCGCAAAACCAGGTGAGGTGCAGAACGCTTGCAGAGAAGAAGGGGGAGATCAACCCGTCGATCGAGAAGAAAAGGACCTGGCTTTCGCGTAGGAGTTTTCTTAGGGGAATTCATTAGGGACAGTGTGGCTCTTTGGCATTGAGGTACTGCTGTACATCACGGCGTTTGTCTGCTGATAACCACATAGATGTATTTAGAGTGTTATTTCATAAAGCGCAATTTTATTGATCTGGTATTCTGTTTATTTGCTAGTGTCGAGAATAATCACTGAAGAGGTTAATTCAGAACACTCAACTGCATGAGCCCTTATTTTTTCATTAGCGAGTGAAGTATGGAGATGATTTTTTCCATGAGATTTGCAATGAATCGAAATATTTCTAGCCTTCATAAGAGCCCCATAGTAATATTCCGGTGCTTGAATGTTATTGCAATATGCTTCTGTAGTGCACTCCAGGATGTAAAGTTCGCTGCTCCAGAGTGCACCCAGATGCAAAATTATCTGCTCCAAAGTGCTCCAAGATGAAAATTTTGCTGCTCCAGAGTGCTCCAAAACGGAAATTTTGCTGCTCCAAAAATTGCTCCAAATCAGAAGTCCTCGGTAGCATCACTGTAAATGCTTTTATTTCAGTCACAATATAGCTTGTCTAGTTGATATGAATTGCTATTGTGGCCTACATATCAATCCACGATGTGCAAAACTTCCTTAACACTTGGGTTACAAAAATACCATTTTCAGAAAACATTATTTTGAATGCTGAAGCGGCCCCGCCACGGTGGTCTAGTGGTTATGGCGCTCGACTGCTGACCCGAAGGTCGCGGGATCGAATTCCGGCCGCGGCGGCTGCATTTTCGATGGAGGCGAAAATGTTTGAGGCCCGTGTACTTAGATTTAGGTGCACATTAAAGAACCCCAGGAGGTCGAAATTTCCGGAGCCCTCCACTACGGCGTCTCTCATAATCATAGCGTGGTTTTGGGACGTTAAACCCCAGATATTATTATTATTGAATGCTGAAGCGTTGCTCGGCTAGGATGACAAAAAGGTGCTTGCGTAGGCCATCCACAAAATCTGTGTTTAGAAAGCATGTTACCTCTCTCACAGGAAATTACGAACACTGGCGCTAACTGTGCTCCTTTCTAAAGAGGGTGTCATGTGTGTCACCATAATCCCCTGTGGGTTGTAAACATGCATAAACCCCCAAATGTGCACTTATATGACGGCGACTTTGGCCTTTGTACTCCCACGCAGCAGTCCAGAAAAGAGGTGCTGCCTCTCTCAGGTGGCCGTAGCAACTTACAGCCGTGGATTAGGAGAGGGTGATTCCATCAGCAGAAGGATCTTTGTCTGCTGTATCAATCGCCCTTCAACCTCTGTAGAAACAGTCGTAGAAGGAGGAGGAGTTTATGCCTTGGTGGTAGAGGGCATTGATCAGAAGGCCCCGGCTAGCCCATCCTTCCTCACCATCATATGTGCTATGGTGAATCTCAAATTGAAGACACCTTTTGAGGCTATCACGGCGTCGAGAAGTGTAACATAGCCAACAGAAATGCTTTCGTGCTCTCATCTCGTAAAAGTGTCTTGGGGATTCTCTGCAACTTCTTCTGCATGACTTTTTCATCTCTAATACTGTGTTTTTCATCTCTAATACTAATACTGTGTTCTCTGTTCATTATGTGCAAATGTTATATATCTCACATTGTTACCAGATGTAATAGATATAATTTCTCTTTTTCTCGGCTGTATATTGAGCGGAACCCGAATTCTGATACAAAGTGCACTTTTTGTATATGTATTGTCAACGCTGTATGAACTGAACGGGGGCAGGGGCCTCGTCAGGCTATTTCAGCCTTTAGTCTCTGTCTCCGCGGGAAATGACCTGAAATAAATTACTTTGATTTGACTTTTGAAATACCGGTGTCACACGGTCATTTTTGATTTTGATTGGGTCTGATCTGTATCGAATTTCCTTATGGTGATTGATTCCTTTACACAAACTGCAAAAGGGAAATCATCACTGTTGAAAAATTTGGTCTTAATTGGGCTTAGTCGCTATCAACAGTACACCGTGTGACACCGGTATAAGAGCAGTGTAACCCCTTAAGACAAGGATTTGCTAACCAGATTGAAATTGGAATCTGACCGATCTTCTCAGAAGTGTGCCTAGCACAACAGAACCACCAAAAGGTGTGAAAACAAAAGAGCAAGATACAAAAGGAAAGAGCACAGTTTGTGCACTCTTTCTCTTGCACAGTGCACTTAAGCTCGCTCTGGTTCTTTTGCAAAGTGCACTTAAAATTTTCATACAAACCAACTAGCTTGCGGAAAAGTACTCAGTGAGTATATTCTGACAGGTGCATAGGTGAAAAAATCTGTTGCGTGTGCTTTTCTAAACCTTTGAAATATATTTGCCAGCTCACATACATTTATCGCTTATATAAGTTTATTTGCTATTATTATTTTTATTATTCATCAATAGGCAATGCATCTGTACTGATGGACAATATTGTGTCTCAGTTTTATAGTCACTCTAAAATATGAAGGTAATTTTTTTAATAACGTTACTAAGATGACTGTAAATCTGCAATAAAAAATGAGCCTGGGGTTGCATTTTGTGAACAAAAATTTCATGGAGCAGTTGCAGCAACTCTTGGATCTGCCCACAGCCAACAAGCTAATGTTTTTTTCTCAGACATGCAGAAGTTTCCTTTGCGCATGAAGGACAATGACCTGCTGGTGACTGAGCTCTACCGGGACCCATCAGCTGACCCGATTACGGCTATCAGTGTCTACCTCACCCCAAAGACAAGTTAGTACATTCATCTCATGCCCATGCACACCTTCAAGTGTTGCAGAAGGCATTGAAAATGGGGAAACCTTTAGTTAAAAATCTTTCTTCTGGAAGATCAGGGGTTTCTCGTTTTCTTATTTTTAGAGGGGGCATACTTACACCGGCTAGGCTTGCAACTATGATCTTGAGCCTCAAATTGTGCTCAAATGCAGAGTAATGCAATCTACAGTAGAACCTCGTTGATATGTTGCCGTTCTGTATAATTTCCCGCTACAAACATTTGCGATATTGTTATCAAGCGAAACTGCACGATGTTCTGGCAAAATTTGGAGTGTACGTTCTTCGGAATAGTGCGTTTTTTACCCGCCTCATCTTGAAAAATATATGAACGAGGTTCTGCTGTACTTGTTACCCCTTTCACTGCTGGGTTTTCTTTTTTTGGAACTGCTGCACACTCCATGGCGTTTTTTTTTTCTGCTGTTATGCGGAAATTTTCTGTTAGGAATGCAGTAGGATGCCGTTAAAAACATGTGAACATTTTTAGAGGGATTATCTCGTAAAAATAAAAGTAGCAATCTTTACAGGCATTGAAGAAATAATTAATTTTTAATACATAAATACCCATTGATTGAGTCACTGAGACGCTAATTAACCCCCCGCAGGGGTGTCTGCTTCGGCAGGCATTTGGTGTGTAGTGACACCACGGACCCGAGCTACCTACAAGGGTACCTTGAGCTATCAAGGTGAGGGTGTTTGGCACCACTACGGACCCTTAGCCCCCTGTAACAAGCTGTATAATGAAACAAAGCTCTAGACAAGACACTCGTGTTTCTGTACAGAGAATTGCGATGACTTAATCGTCATCGGGCAGTGACGAGGCCGTTTATGCAATTACACAAGCAATGTATTTACAAATAACTTGAAAGGTATAATAAGAAATCAAATAAGTAAAAAAGATATACAGTTGACGTCCGATTTCCCGGACGCCCGAAATTCCGGACATGCCTGATTTCCCGGACTCATCTGTGGCACCGTCAAGTTCCCCGTAGAGTCAATGTATTAAAAAGTCCGAAATTATGGACGCTTATAGCCTTCGCCATCCGATTTCCCGGACTTTTTACTGTTAACCGCTGACCCAAAGTCACCACCGACGCCGCCATTTTGGTTGTTTTCATTTTCATATCCTTGAACCCACCATACTCGCATCAGCAGCAACGCCGCACCGCGCCGCGGCTGCCGTGACCTCGGAACCGCACGTGTCAATCCGTTGCCAGCCGTAGCTTAGCCAAGCCAAACCTCACCGTGTTCGTTCACGTGTTGTTTTGTCAGCTGTGCCAGCTCTGCGGTCGTGTCTGCGGTTGATCGTTTGCTGCTGCGCGCTACCTTCAGTGATCACGTTTCCCGACCTTCAGCATCCACCGAGTTCCTAGCTGTTTCGTGCTGCGCTTTTCGTCGAGCGGATTCGCCGTTTACAGCAATGGCACCGACTGCTCCTTCGTCTTCGTCCGCGCCTTCGAAGCGCACAAAGCCACCTCGTAGGCTCACGATGACGAACTGCCATCCGCGGACGTTGCCTTCGACGATCTGCGCGCTAGCGGCGTGTTGATTCCAGCCGAGATAACCCTTGAGGGATTTGCCAACGCTGACAAAGACCTCGAGCTATGTGCGGAGTTGACCGATGACAAAATCATTCATCAAGTTACGGAGGATTCCGATGACTCCGACACCGAGAACGAAGAGCCAGCTCCTACACAGACAACGAACACGGAGTTGACGCGAGCACTGATGACACTGTTATTGGTGTACAGCGGCAACATGATGTTGACTGAAATTGAGGCAGACATAATCACGGGCAAGCGGACCGTGCAAAAGAAAACAAGCGACTTCTTTGCGCCCAAGTGCTGACCTATGAGGTAGTGCCGGCCACGTCGTATTTTTTTTTATAAACGGCTCTTTTCAGAGCCACCTAAACAATGCATTGGCTGAATTGCTATGGGAATCTTGTACTTCGGCTGTGACCCTCTCCATCAGCGAAAAATACCTACCAAAAATGTGCATTTTCACGTGCATTCGTTTTTCCGGACTGCCCGATTTTCCGGACATTTTCGCGTTCCCTTGAGGGTCCGGGAAATCGGATGTCGACTGTAGCTCATGCTTGGAATGCTGGTGTAAGAGTCACAAGGGGCAGAATAAGAACGAGTTCACCAGAGAGGAAGGCGGTGGTCAAGTCCCGGTGGCGAACTGAACGCTGGGAAGAGACGGCTGACGCTTGCGTAGCATGGTAGGTACGATGACAGGCGCGGTCAAGAACACGGGTCACTGTGGATGTTGTTGACCTGGAGCACGCATGGCGTTTGCCATGCCTATCTCGCTGCCGTAGATGTTGGACTTGCCTGGCGGAAATGTACTGGCGACGTTTCACCCACGCCAGGCCCGAAGCGCAAGGACAGCTGGTATGGCCCCAGGTGGGAGCCTACTGAGAGCTCGAGTCCGCAATCCAACGAGTCACTTCTCCCACACCCTGATTCTTGAACCTCCAGCCACGTCTGCCTCACTTCTTCTTCTGCTTCGCACCACCACATGCCCCGATTTCCCTGCGTCATCTTCTTTGACGGTCTCTGTGTTGCGCACTTTAAACACGATTACACCACTTCACCTCACGCTCGGCCACTTCACTTATCACACATGCCCCTCCTTCGGGAAAAGTTTTTTTTAGGGGCGAAGCTCCTTAAGGCGGCACCCGTTCGTCCCTCGTAGTCGTAGTCGTAGTGCGTAACCAGTCTTACGCTTTGACCTCCAAGGTGGTGCCGGTGGGAGATTTTTCCTGTGCGTTGTTGAACAATAAAAAATTCGCAGCGGTAGCTAAAAGCCGACTTCTTCTGTCTCTCATTCCCATTAGCAGCCATTCTTTACCTCCAAGTTAGTGCCTGGTGAGATTTCTCCTGTGCGTGATTAAACAATAAAAATTTTGTTCAAAACGCCGTTGATTGATGAAATAAACCAACGAAAGACGCCAGATGTTTTGTAAAAGCAAAACGGAAGAACGCCAGATGTTTCTAAAGCAAAACGAAAAGACGCCAGCTGCTTAACGAAAGACGCCAGATGTTTTCTAAAGCAATGGTTTTCTAAACAATGAAAATTCACAGCGTACATGTAAAATTAAAGTGAGCTGCAAGTCGTCATAACTCATCGAACCTTTAGTATAAACGCGCCTGATCTCACGTCGGTGATGATGTACTGGGCAGAAATAATAGGACATGTTTACTAGCGAAAAAGACGAGGACGAGAAGAAGGAATACAGGACAACGCTAGGCCTGTACTTCAGGGGTCACTAAGTAGTTGTTCAGAGCAAAGGTGTAAAGCCTTGCCTTGAACGTAGAAATGGCTAATAGGTTGACGTAGGTAATAGAAGGATTAACACATAAAAAGGGTGGAAGAACAGGGCCCATTCTATTGACAAGTGAAACATTTAAGGCGGAAAGTTGTTCTTCCATCCTGTTCTTCCACCCTTTTTATGTGTTAATCCTTCTATTACCTACGTCAACCTATTAGCCATTTCTACGTTCAAGGCAAGGCTTTACACCTTTGCTCTGAACAACTACTTAGTGACCCCTGAAGTACAGGCCTAGCGTTGTCCTGTATTCCTTCTTCTCGTCCTCGTCTTTTTCGCTAGTAAACATGTCCTATTATTCACGTTACCAACTAGCCCAACTTTCCGCCTTAAATGTTTCACTTGTCAATAGAATGGGCCCTGTTCTTCCACCCTTTTTATGTGTTAATCCTTCTATTACCTACGTCAACCTATTAGCCATTTCTACGTTCAAGGCAAGGCTTTACACCTTTGCTCTGAACAACTACTTAGTGACCCCTGAAGTACAGGCCTAGCGTTGTCCTGTATTCCTTCTTCTCGTCCTCGTCTTTTTCGCTAGTAAACATGTCCTATTATTCACGTTACCAACTAGCCCAACTTTCCGCCTTAAATA
Source organism: Rhipicephalus sanguineus (assembly GCF_013339695.2). NCBI lineage: Eukaryota > Metazoa > Arthropoda > Arachnida > Ixodida > Ixodidae > Rhipicephalus > Rhipicephalus sanguineus. Next base: position 140,310,202 of record NC_051186.1, on the reverse strand, counting down.
CTGGGCAGAATTCACGGAAGATTCAATGTTTACCGATGAACCTCCACAGCTTCGCCCACTCACCATCATTCACTCCGTGGATATGCTGTTTTTTTGAAAAAAAGAAAACCTTTGTAGCTACGTCTTAGTCGCAATAACCACTTGTCCGCACAAGACCACTGCACCGCACCAGTGAATACAGGTGATAGTTGTCCTCAATAAATGTTCGCACACCCTCTGTATCGTTTGTCGTCGTTTGCGCATTGTGACAGTCCGAGCGTAAAGGAAAGAGTCCCGATAAGTTTATTGCACCACGCCTTATATACATGCGCGGATCAGGTGAGCGAAACACAAAGACCACGTGACTGATCGGCACGTGTAGCGATATCATCCGATACATCCTCTTTCGTTTGAAAAAACAGAACAGTTAAAAGTTTGTAACTGAAGATTAGCGAATATAGCAGTCCACTGTAGAGGCAATGTTCACTGCACGTCACCTGGAAGCTGATCACGACACCTGCACATATTTTCTGTCATAGGTCAACCATTGTGGTGACCATCTTCATCTTGTTGACCTTCTCGAAGTTGTTGTGGTGCTTGCAGCATGGGCGCCTGTAGAGAAGCCGGTCCACTTCTGCCATGTGCAGCTTGTTTGCCGATGTCCTCACCGCTGGTGGAACACGTTCGCCTTCGGAAGCTTTCACCAGTCAGAAGTAGGTGTTGGTGGTTGCGGCGGAGCACCCTTCCTTCCTCTGTGACTATGTGGTAAGACCTGGGAGTGTTGCAGGGCTTGAGAACTTGTGCTTTGGTAGCCCATGACCCTGTCTTAAATCGAACGTTGTCACCTGTGCCCAGCGGCACTAGTGTTTTCCTTCGAGCGTTACTCTGGCGATGCTTTCAGACCATAAGTTCTGGAACGGGACAGGCATCCGGCAGCGTCATTCGAAGTCATCTTCCTTTTAACACCTTGGCAGGTGACGGGGCGCCCTCCATCGGTGTAGTCCTGTAAGCAATTAATCCAAGCCAAAAGTCTTGTTTCAAGTCAGTTGTTTTTTTTTTAATCCTGTTCACAACCTGCACCCCCTTTTCCGAGAGTCCATTTGACTGTGGGTATCTCGGGCTTGAAGTGACGTGTCTAAAATCATACCACTGAGAGAATGCCGCGAAGTCAGTGCTTGTGAACTGGGGTCCATTATAGGTACAAAGTTCAACTGGTATGCTGTACCTGGGGAAGATTGCGCTTGCTGCTTCTATGATGGTTCTCGAAGATGTGTCTTTAAGCAACTCCACCTCGGGAAAGTTGGAGAGCGCGTCATAAACGCACAAGTATGCTCTACCACCTTATTCGAAAGTCAGCCCCTACTCAGTACCAAGGCTGGGGTGGCACTGGGCGCATCATCACGGGCTCTGTCGGCCGTTTATATGCGTATTTTCTGCATGATATGCGTTTATGGCACACCGCTTCGTTATCTTGGTTCAATCCAGGCCAAAAAACAAGCTCTCTTGCCCTTGCTTTACATTTGTTCATGCCTATGTGGCCTTGGTGAATGCGATCTAGCATTTCAGGCCTCATAGTAGCGGGTATTACCACCTTACAGCCTTTCAAAAGTACGCCTTTAACTTGAGATAGCCCTGCTTGAAATGGCTTCCATTGGCCTTTGATATGCTCCCTGGACTCTAGGTTCCTCTGCACGTCCTTAAGCTGTTCGTCCCTCTCTGTTTCTGCTGTAATCACTTCCATGTTCGGTCGCTCACTAAAGAAGGAATGACACTTACTGCGTGGACTTCTACGTCATCGCTTTCAGTGCCGTCCGCTTGTCTGCTTGTGGCTCTCGAGAGCATGTCGGCAAGGACGAGCTGTTCCCTGGAATGAATTGCAAGTCAAGGTCCAAACAGAGCAGACACAGGAAAAAACGCTGAAGCCTTGGCGGCATATCGCCTATTGGTTTTCGAGCAATGGTAATCAAGGGCCGATGAACGGTCTCTGCATTTACTTTGCAGCCGTAGATGAAGTGATGCAATCTTTTCAGCCGTACAGCAAAGCTAACGTTTCCTTTTCAATTTGGGGGTAACGTTGCTCAGTTTCGCTGAGCGCTCGTGACGTGTACGCGACCGGCTTCCATGTATAATTGTGGTATTGCAACAAGGCTGATCCAACCCCATTTCATGACGCGTCGCACGACACTTTAATTCTTAGCTGAGGATCAAAGGTAGATAGCAGAGGTTCTTTGCTCAAACTGTCACATAACTGCTTCCATTCTTGATCGTGGTTATCTGTCGTTTCGAAAATGCGGTCCTTTTTGATCAGGCCCGGCCGTAGCGTTGTTCTTTCAGCGAGTGACGGCAAGAACTTGCCAAAGTAGTTGGTGATGCCAAGCATTCTTTGCACCGCAAGCTTGTCCACCGGTATTGGCATTTGTAGCATGCAATTAATCAAGGATGGGCTTGGTCTGATGCCATTTTTGTCAATCACATCCCTGAGAAGTTCTATCTTTTCGACCTCGATTGTGCACTTTTCTGGGTTGAATGTTAGGCCGGCGCGTTCGGCTGCTCGTAGCACCGACCTAAGGCGCTCGTTATGTTCTTCTATAGACGCACCCCAGATAAGGATGTCATCCACATACACTCTTACTCCAGGAAGTCCTTCAAAAATTTCATTCAAGGTCCTCTGGAAGACCTCTGATGCAGATGCTATACCAAAAGGCAAGTGAATAAACCAATAGGGGCCTAATGGTGTTGTGAAGGTACAAATTTGGGAGGTTTCGTCATTTAGAGGGATCTGGTGAAATCCCGAGTTTGCATCCAGCCGCGAGAAAACTGTCGCCCCAGCGAGGTCTTCTTCAATGTCTTCCCTGCGAGGCATTATGTAATGTTTATGCACTCATTTATGTTTCGTGGATTCGGCACACTCGGATTTTTCCATCTTTTTTTCGAACAATAACGACAGGACTCACCCAGTCTGTTGGCTCGGTCACTTTTGTGATAATTCCTGCCTGCTGCATGCGGTCCACTTCCATCTTGAGGGGTTCTTATAAGGCCACTGGAACACGCCGTGCGGCCTGGGCATCGGATACGGTGCCGTCATGTTACACCATCTTGTATACTCGTTGCACGCACCCAGTTCCGATGAACAAGTGGCGAAATTCATCCACAATGCCTTCTTGGCTGCTCTTGGATACGCTGTAAACACGCAGCACAAGTCCCATGAGTTGGCATGCATGAAGTCCGAGAATCGCTTGGCGCCCCTTCCGGACGACAAAAATATCCAGCACTGAGGTTGTGTCATTCAGCGTAACATCAGTACGTATGATGCCGACGTGCTGAATTGCATCTTCTCCGTAGGAGCGTAACACGGCACTACTTGGATTCAGCGGTGGTTTAGAGCGCATCTTGAGGTAGCACCCCCAAGGCAACAGATTTGCTTGTGCTCCAGTGTCGACTTTTATGTCCACCGGCATGTTCTCAACATGAGCTTCCACTGTCCAGTCGCGCTGACCTTTCCCTAGATTTGAAACGTCCAGAATGTCATAGTTGTCTTCGGAGTCTAGGAGCTCGTAAACTTCCGTGGGTGCCTTGCAGCATATGGCGAAATAGTTGCGCCTGTGGCACTTCCTGCACTTAATGCCGAAGGCTGGACATCTTCGTGGTGCATGCTTGCGCCCACTTCTCAGACACTTCGAAAAGGCGAGTTCTGGTGGGCAATTTTCGCTATTGGGAGCCACGCCCACCATATCTACTTGCTTCTGTTCGTGCGCCCAGGTTTCTTTGTGTGCTGCTGCTGCTTCCGCGGCTTTACATGCCAGCTCTGCCTTTTTGCAGAGTCAAATCTCTTAACAGCTTTTCTCGAAGGTTGCTGTCTGTGGAGCCGTATACGATTTGGTCTCTGATCATTGACTCCTTAAAGCTGCCGAAGTTACACGCCGCTGCCTGAGTCTTCAGGTCCCTTACAAAATGCTCGAAGGGTTCTCCCGGTGTCTGGGTCTTTGAGCGAAATACATAACGTTCGTGCACTTTGTTAGTCTGTCCGGCAAAATATGCATCGAACTTCTGCACGACAGTTTTGTAGTCGCTGCTATCCTCGTCTTGCTGGTACTCGAACGTGTTAAAGGTCTCAATGGCTTCCTCACTTGGGATACTTAAGAGAAGTGCAGTCTTTGAGCTTCTGTTCGAGGCTTGCTACTGGTCTCCAACGCTGTCTAGAACAACTCAAAGCGCTGCTTGAAGCACTACCAGTTCTTGCTGATATCCCCATTAGTATGTAGCGGTGGCGATGGCTTCACAAAATCCATGTTGTACGTGTTGGCGCTAGCTTCGGTTCTGACACCATGTATCGTTTGTTGTTGTTTGCGCATCGTGACAGTCCGAGCATAACGGGAAGATTCCTGATAAGTTTATTGCACCACGCCTTATTTACATGCGCAGATCAGGAGAGCGAAACAAAGACCACGTGACTGATCGGCACATGTAGCATACCTGCCAAGTCTCCCGGATTACCCGGGAGACTTTCGGATTTTGAACAATTCTCCTGGTTGTACGGGTCATAGGAAAATCTCCCGGAAATCCAGTTTTGCCTCGCACGTCCAGTGCATTGCGCGCCCCGTGCGTCACGGTGACGCGAGGTGGGACGTTTCGCGTACAGATGCGCTACACGCAATTTAAAAACTGATCCTAAATGTGTTATAGGTTATATCAGCCGTTAATATTTCGTAGATGATGCATTTGTGTACACACAAATCTATCCCACAATTTATCTCGCCTTCAAAATTTTGTGTCACTACTGCCTTAAGTGGAGAGCCCAGCACTTAAAAGGGTAGCCATTACCGATGTCTGTCGAGATAGCGTGTTCGCCAGCGCTCGCGACCGTCCCCTTCTCAACGGCGCCCCTTATGGTCCCTTGCCCGACGAAATAACTGGTAAGCAAGCGACGACAGGCCTCGCACACGGAACGCTGTTATCGCAAGTGCCCTTCGCGCGACGGTGACGGCTGGGTCGTTTCATCTCTGCTTCAACCGCGTTCGTCCCTAGCGCTAGCGCACATTTACTCGCACGTGAAACAGACGATGCGTAAGCGATGTGATCGGTTTGGACTCTGTACAGATCAGCGGCAACCGAAAAATCCCGCTGACAGTGTCCATATAATTGCTATCGCAGTACCCCCCCCCCCCACGGTCGGCATACTTAATCCCCCCCCGTTGAGTAGATCTCCCTGATTCCGTTTCTCCAAACTTCGCAGGTATGCGTGTAGCGATATGATCCGATACACCCTCACACATAAAAAAACAAGAAAAACCCAGGCGAAAATTTCCTCCAAGTGGAACCACTTGAAGTGGTTTATTGAACCTGGATCACAAGTGGAACCACTTGGGAAGTGGAACCACTTGTAGACCAGGTTCAATAAACCACTTCAAGTGGGACCACTTGGCAAGTGGAACCACTCGGAAAGTGGGACCACTTGGCAAGTGGAACCACTCAGGAAGTGGGATCACTTGGCTAGTGCTCCTGGAGAACATGTTTCTATTTCCAACTGGACTTTGAAATTGGAAACTCCTTCCAGCTGGAATGGAAACATTTTAAACTGAAAATACTGTTATGAATGTTCACATTAATTAAAGTTCAATCTGGACAGATCTCGCGGTGGCTCCGACTGCATGGCACTTAGCTGGTTCCTACTTTCATCGACCACAGGACCTGCTGGTCCAGTCCAAAGCAGCATGACGGTGGTACAACCGCATATATTTGAACACTTGCAGCAGATGTCGTTCGAATATATCTTGAGAGAAGGAATGTGTTTGCACATATCCTTGTTCCCCACCTGAAAGAAATATTTATATAGAGTGAGTGAAAATTAAAGCAATGACTCATAAAACTCAGTTCTAGCATAAGTATAGCATGTAACCATTATTGATGTATATATTTTGAACCATACTCTGAATAGACGTCACATAAATTCACCAGCGTATGATGCATAGACACATGTGCGGCATTAGGCACACTGATATTGTTATGGGCGCGAGCGCCCACATAACGCCTGCACCCAGGGTGCAAGTGAACCAACTGGACAGCACATAAACGTGGTGGCGACGCGATGGTGTGGTCAGGCATAGCAGGAAGCTCTAACTATAAAAGGCCAGAAGAACAGTCGATAAGGGCAGAATGCGTGCTCAGAACGTTGTGGCCGAGAATGAGGTCATGGGGGCACTCGTCCAGGACAGCAAAGAGAACTGAGGTCTTGTGGTCATCGAACCTCACACGCGCAGTACACATTCCAAGGACACAAGGTGTACCGCCATCGGCTACACGAACATCAGGTGATGAAGTGGGCGTAAGGACCTTGCGGAGACGGCGGGAAAGGTGAGCGCTTATTACTGATAATTGGGCGCCAGTGTCGATGAGCGCCGAAACCGGTACGCCATCGACTTCTACGTCCAAAAGGTTTTGTCGGGTAGCCGCGGTCAACAGAGGATTTCTGGGTCGATAGGCCAATGCAGCATCACCTCCGGGAGCTGCACTGGTCAATTTTCCGAGGAGAGCCGGCGAGGATACGGCGAAGGTGAGCGACGGGGCAAAGGTGACCTAGAACGTCGCTGGTTCCGCGGGGACGGTGAGCGGTCATAATGTGGGGCCGAGGTTTGGGCGTTAAGGTTCGTAGGGTCTTCGCGGGTGTAAAAAGGTGAGGATCGAGTGTCCTCTGGACGGTACGTTGCACGAGGAGACGATGGCCTACGATAGCGACATTGGCGAGAAATGTGGCCTACCCTGTTGCAGTTGAAGCAGATAGGCCTGTCATCTCGTGTGCACCACTGGTTCGGATCACGGAACCTGGAATAGGTCGGTTGTAGGCGGTAGGATGGAACAGTGCTGACCGCGGCAACGTTACTAGAACAAACTCAGTTTCAAAGCTCCGTATCTCCGCCAGCGGAGGAGGGTGGTCCGAACGGCGGTCGCGAGAACTAGCGGCGCTGCAGTTCCGTCTTGCGCCACTATCGGCGCGTCGTCTGCTGCCACGGCATAACGTTGCGGTCCGCCGCGCAGTTGCTCGCAGCAACTGCGCGGCAACTTTCTTATTGTACTAGTTTGGTGGATACTTAGGTGGATATGCATAAGGTTGTCTGTATGCATTGGCCCGCGTGCGTTGTTCATTGATTGGCTAAGAATCGATGTTCGGTCTATATTGCAACGCCCACTTCTTGTTTTATTTTGATGTATTCGGGTTTGACCAGCAAGTACGGTTATCAACGCTCGACGCTGTCCGCGAAGCAGTGTTCGAGAAGCTTCGCGATTGTAGTAGATCGTTTTGGTAAGATTGCGCGCTGCACGCGAATGTTCCAGCTTTCTCGAGAGATAACGCCGCCACCAGCGATATCGCTGGAAAGTTCGATAGCGCCTGTAAAAAGCCGACGCGCTTGACCGCTTGTCAGTTGATCGACGGTCGACGCTCTGTTCGCCGCTATCAGTGTATTGCTGTAGTTTGACTTTCAGTTTCCCGGCCACAAGTTCGGCCAAATAAAGAGTTTCATCTCGGACCTCCTGACTGCTGGCTTCGTCGACGTCACGACCCTGTGACAATATTTGAGCTGTCTACATTGCGCTTAACTTCCAAGCATAGGAGTTTCTAAGCGAATGAGGGTTTTCAGCGTAATTTTTATAACTACCAGCACAATTTTAGCCGCTGCCGTCTTATCTAGACCAAGAACAACCCAACACGTTTGTAAAAGCCTTTATAGTGTACAAAGAAGCGTACTTACTCGAGATACAAAAACGTTCTCGAAAAACAGTACTCATGTTTCTACAACTTATTCAAAAAAAAAAATTCTCGAAAAACATCACCAATGCTTTGCAATGTTTACAAGACACGTTTTCGCGACGGTTAAAGGGATACTGACCCAAAATCGGAAAATTTTACGAGAACTCGCTAAATGAAATCTCACTGTGCGATTACATCGAATAGATGTCGTCTCTGAGCAATTTTTTCAGCGGATAGTTGTATTTTCGGTGTCTCATCTTTCTACATCGCATCCTTCTACGATGCCTTACACAATTCGAAGAGATCGGCCGTGATGTGAGCACCGAGCAGTTATTCGCGCGTACTCTGTCGCTAGAAGGGTCGTCAGTATTCAACTTCAGTTTTTCAACTTCACCGAGCAGATGTTCCATGCCCGCAGCACTTCTTACACTGTACGACAGCCGTTTGCGTTTCGTGCTGTAGCCATTCACTACGCAGTTCAACTGCTCGTCAACTACAAATATCTTTTGCACAAGTAAGCCTCCGTTCCCGAAGCAAAGTGTGGGATTGGGCTAGTTGGTATTCCTACATTAAACTGCTCAGCGAAAAAAATTTGACACGGTACACATAGAAAAGAAGTGGACCAGTGCTGGTCCTCGTCTTTTCTATATGTACCGTGTCAAATTTTTGCGCTGAGCAGCCCGTTCCCGAGCCGGCGAGTGTAAAATATTCCGCACACCTTGTTCAATACCTCGTCGTAAAATCCCTCGAAAATCCACTGCTTTGAAGGCATAGCGACAGCTGACAACTGATCCAATGTCAGTGTGATGCAACTCTCAGTCTCGGTAGCGTATATAGGTAATCGCGTGCCTTTCGTTTTGCTGTTCTATTTCTGGTGGCTCCTCCAAATCGGGCACTGCGCTTTCGCGGGACGCCGTGCGTTTTGGGGGCGATTTGCGCCTAAACCCCGAACATTTTGGTTTTAAAATGTGGCGTGGAAGTGGTGGGAACAAGCGCGGCACGGCACCGGGCGCGAGTTCCCACTTTCCACGTGGGATCAAAACTTCTTGTCCCGCCACGACACGACAATAGTGGTTTACAATGTCGTCACTCTCAAAATGAACGTCACAGACCTTGCATTGCGCAGTAAGCTTTCTATCTTTGCGATGCAAAGCTTCAGGGGCGTAGCCAAGGGGGGGGTTCATACCCCCCCCCCCGAAAATTTTCAATTTTGCATGTGTATATATACACGCACACATACAAACACACGCACGAGCATACATAATGTATGGTTGAATCCCCCCTGAAAAAAATTTCTGGCTACACCTCTGCAAAGCTTGAATAGCGTAGGGTCTTTTGGAGGACCGAAGAAGTGTCGTGAAGCGGAGTCGTCGTTGCGGTAGCCGCTCTTGCCCGGCGCAAAGCAAGTCGGCATACCGCACTGTGAATATGTTCGCCCTCGTTACGCTTCGTACATCATGCACGTGTCTTCGTACAAGACGCTGAGCCTGGCCAAGAACAGTCGCAAAAATGACGAGCTAACAAAGCGCAGCCGATGCTGTAACCCACGTGCGCTCGTACATCGGCGGCACCGATCACAACAAGCGCCAGCCGCGGGAGCTAGACGTGACTGCAGCGCCACTAGTTCTCACGACCGCCACGCGGACCGCCTCTCCGGCGGAGCTATTAAACTGAGTTTGTTCTAGTAACGTTGGACCGCGGGGCGACTGAGGGCACATATGGGCTGGATGCCTGCGTTCGCCAGTTCTTCGCGCACGACGGCCTGGATCAACAACACTGTCGGGCGGGTCTCTTCGTAAGAATGGGCCTGCTGTGCGGATGGGGATGCTGCCTCGATCTCTCGCCGCACAAGGCGTTGGAAGTTTTCGGTACTGGGCGGCGGCTGGAGTTGGGCGTCTTCGCACGACGACGTGGCGGCGGTGTTAGGGAATCGAACAAATTGCTGCGTGACTCGACGACTCTTCGCTTCTTCAAAGTGTTGGCACTCCCTGATGATGTCGTCGATGGTCGAGCAGTCCTTGTAGACTAGTAAGTGAAATGCATCATCGACGATGCCTTTGAGAATGTGGCTGACTTTGTCAGTTTCGGGCATTTGGTCGCCAAATTGCCGGCACAAGGCTAGGACATCTTGGGCGTACACCATGTACGGCTCCGTTGAGGTTTGTGCACGGCACGAAAGTTCTTTCTGGGCGGCGCGTTGTCGTGCAATAGGCTTTCCGAAAAGGTCTTTCATTTTTTGTTTGCACACATCCCAGCTGGTCAGCTCCTCCTCGTGCGTGTCGAACCACACACTGGCCGTTCCCCTAAGGTAGTAACTGACGTTTGCCAGCATCAAAGTGGGATCCCACCGGTTGGTCTTGCTGGCGCGCTCGTAGTCGGCCAGCCACTTTTCGACGTGCATGTTGTCAGTTCCGCAGAAGGTACCAGGGTCTCGAAGGTGCGTCACAACGACATGGCTGGGGTCAGTTGGCGTAGCGGGGGCAGGATCAACGGGCCTGCCTGTCGACATGATGGATTGCCCAAAGAGACGCCCGCTGCGAAGTTCCGTGGTATGCTTTGGATGTACCCAGCACCTCCACCAAAGATGTTACGGGGAGACGACAGAAGAAGGCTGTATTTACAGACAATCACAGAGATAGGGGTGACAACCAAGATGGCGAAAGCAGCAACGAACACGTCCTCCTCCTCTTCGTCTTCTCGGCAAGCGGCACATAAAAATATTACACGTCACGGCACTTGCAGGTGCTTGCACAAACCGGTATGCACTTCACGCATATATAAACATCGCATACAGCAAGGTACGACGACACCGTGCTTAATGAAGTGCACATATATTTGGGATAAACGTTCACTTATACTTCATATATATATATATATATATTGTGGGCATTTATTATGCACATCTTCTTCATGTGTACATTATCACCATCATGATGCATTTGGTTATGCATCCTCATCTTCGTCGTGTATCATCATCACCAGTGTGGGTTGATCATGCCTGTTCGCTGCCGGGTCTTCGGGCCAAATAAACGTCTGCCCTACCAAGACCTCATACGTGGTGGAGGTCTTGGTACCATATATCTATATATATATATATATATATATATATATATATATATATATATATATATATATATATATATATATATATATATATATATATATATATATAAATGCAGTACTTACCGCCGAATGAAAGAATCAGAGCTGAGGAAATCGATCCGTGCTGATGAATCTAATACACCGCGCAGTACACCAACAAAAACCGCTTGAACAAGCTTATCTTGTCTTGTAATACTTTTCACAGATAAACTGTCCAAAAATAACTATTCCTCGGTAATTTCACACAGGTTCCTCAACGTAACTTGCTACGCTAACGAGCACACAGTACACACACGTGCGGGACAGGCACCAGGACTAGCCGCCATGTGCTGTACGAAACTTCGGCTGCTACAGCGTCCTAATAATTTATACGGTATATTGGGCCGCCGTAATGCTGCTAAGTGCTAATAAAAAAATACAATCTTTATTATGTAGTATATAGAAATGATAACTAAGGTATTATTTAGCATTATTGTTACAAAAGATCAAAACATGATACGAGACTAATGCTGAGATGTAAACAAACATCGTGGCTATGCGAGCAGCATCCACCATGGCGGCTTCGTAGGGAAAGAAGCTAGCGGAGTTTACTGCACTGTCGTGGCATGCAGTGACGACTGTTGAAAAAGAAAGGCTCCTTTTTGCAGGGAGGTAGCCGCATGCTTTAAATTCTAGCTATTTGCGCAACTGCTCAGTATGACCAAACTGAGCAAGCACCTCGTTGGCCGTGTGTACGGTTTGTAACGCCGTGTCGATCGGACGCGCGTCGAATAAAAGTGCGTTTTTTTCCCAGCTTTATTCTTATTTTCAACCCAGCCGTACAGAGCACTTAGGTCACGGTTGTAAAATGTGCCCTATGTACAGTTTGATGAACATCCAAGATCATCTTTACTTATGAATACACACCCTGTATTAAATCACTTGAGGAATTTGGCTAGTTCTTATCTGCAAATACAACTAATTGTGCCCTCTTGGCACAAAGTTCGACCAGTTGTTGTTCAAGCGGTTTCGTCTTAATGGCCACTTGAAGCAAGTGGAACCACTTTCAAAACCACTTGGCAGCAAATGGGACCAGTTGTTTTCCAAGTGGCATCATTTCAATTACCACTTGAAAGCAAGTGGAACCGCTTTGAAAACCACTTGGCAGCAAGTGGGACCACTTGTTGTCCAAGTGGTACCACTTCAATGGCCAATTCAAAGCAAGTGGTACCACTTTGAACTACTTGAAATCCCACTTCAAATTTTCACCTGGGAACATGTTCTCAGCTATGGGACTATGACTATCTGTTGCAACCAAACCAGTTGCAACACACTTCCGTGAAAGCTTAGGTTACAGCCTACTCCTGAAATCAGCAGCTGCATTCTCTGAGCCTCTAATATGGTGAATAACAAAAGAATACTCTTGTGATGCCAGACTCCACCTTACTACTCTGCTATTCAGATGTTTGGCCTTAGCTAGAGATGTTAATGGTTGGTGATCAGTTTGCACAACAAACTGCATTCCGTGCACAAAGATGGGAAACTTCTCTGTTGCCCACACTAGTGCCAGACATTCTCGTTTTATGGCGGAGTAATTCTGTTCTCGTGGTAATAGCTGTCGGCTGGCGTACGACACTGGATGTAACACCCCATCGTGCTGCTGCATAGGAACTGCCCTGATACAGGTGTCAGACGCATCCGAACGCAGTACGAATATGCGTTTGGGATCTGGAGCTCATACTATTGGTCCCGATGAGGGCTTGCTTCAGTGTCTCAAAAGCCGCTTCTCTTTCTTGGTTCCACCAGATCTTGTTCTTCTCCCTTTTCTTGGTTAACTCTGTTAAAGGCCAACTCCGGCGATTTTTCGAGGTCGATGGATCTCAATGAAATTCGTTGGGTACCTTCCTTTGCACGTTTCCGTCATTTATGCCAAATTACAGGCTTGAGACATGCGCAGATTGTTTGCAAATGAATTTTAAAGATTGTCTGCAAACGCCCTCCTGGCTTCCCGCAATTATTGGCAACACTGCGTCTGTGACGTCAGTATTGGGAAGGCGGCGGAAGTGACGCAGCCGAGGGCACCGCTAACTTCGGCGCTTCGGCCGCTACAGCGAGTGTCTGCTGTGCACAAGGCGACAGACAGCGTTGGTTTGCCCGGCGCTTCGCTGGTCGTCCCGGATGTCACAGTTTTCATACTCCGCGCCGGCGTGACCGGCATGCCTTGCACGACTTCCGGTTCGTTCGTAACAACGTCTACGTCATACGTAGACAGCACACTCGGTTGGGTTTCGGTTTCGGTGTTGCGCTTTTTTGCTTATTTAAAATTATTCTCCAATTTGTCTAGTATTTCTGCTATCGGGCTCGTAATAGGAGCGTCTCAGGAACATAAAAGCACCATTACTTTGACATGGCCAAAAAATCGCCGGAGTTGGCCTTTAAAGGCTGGGCCTTCTCGGCATATCGGTGTATTAAATCGCGGTAGTATCCAGCTAATCTCAGAAAAGATCACAGCTGCCTCTTAGTCTCAGGTCAAGTTGCGTTAGCAATCTTTGCCACTGTACTTTGTACTTGTTGAATAGTTCCGCCTCCTAACCGATGACCCAGGAAGATGATGGACTCTGTAGTGTTTGCGATGGAAAGGCACCGAGCACCTGTGGTGCTCCGAAAAGGAACGACACACACACAGTTCCACACCACGCCTCACTTACCCTCGGCTGTAGCGAGGGTGTTTATATATATCAAATGGCAGCGCCCCCTGGCGCCATACAACAGAACAAAGTATATTACAATATACAACAGACTCCATGGCGATTTCACATTTCTGAGGCTTGATGGTTAGTCCTGCTTCATGGACTCGCTGCAACAAGTGCTGCAAAGTCTCCACATGCTCTTCCCAGGTCGCTGTAGCTACGAGAATGTCGTCGATGTAATAGACTACGTTTTCCATATGTTGTGTCGCGCGACCCCTGGTGACATGCTAAGACACCAGTGCAGTTGAGCTCTATTCATGCTACTGGGTGGAGCTGGGTCTCTTCCATGTCTCTTTGCTACCACCAATCTGGCGTGGCCATGCCGGTCATGTGACCCGTGCCTCGCGGACCAATAGCCATTCTTTCCCCTCCCTAAAAACCACCTGCAATAAACGCGGGGAGAGCAGTCTCCCGTCAGTCTCGCCGAAGCTTGGTCTATGCGTCGTCACTTTATGCGCCCTCTCGTCGTTCGGCCTCTCTGTCGGCCCGGCGCTGGTTACGCCTTGCTCCTGCCCTACACAACACATGGCGATGAGGTAGTTTAACCGCTACGCTAGTATGACAGGCAACGCCAGGAAGAGGACGACGTAAGTGACACTTATCGCGAGTCACATTTCTCCTGCACGTCGGTGCTTTGTCCTTCCTGCTCGCTACATTTTCATCGACCTGACTTTTCTTTGTTCCCGCTCCTGCTCCCTCTACGACGCCACCTTCCTGCTTGAGCCTACTGCCTACCTGCTGCACTCATGACGGCCCTTTTTGCCAACCTTCCTCCATTCCTCGACATGCCCGGCAAGCCTCCTATTCCATGGCATTTATGGAAAAAGATTTTCCAGGTACACCTGAAGGCGGCCGGCGGAAGCGGCTGGGAGGACGAAAGACACGCGTCAGCACTTATCAGCGCGCTCGGTGTCGAGGGCCAGCGCAAGTACTTCGCCGCGCAGGAGCAGCTCGAAGCGCAAGGCGTCCAAAATGCACCATGCACAACCAGCACGCCGGCGGTGTTGGGCACGGGTGCAGTGTCGACGACGAAAGCGGCGGCAATGATGGAGTACGACACGTTGCTACAATTCCTGGACGGGCTCTTTGCCGAGACGACGAATGTGCTAGCCGAGCGGCACCTTTTCACGAGCCGCAAACAACTGGCCGGCGAAAACGTTTCTCGACTTCGTCACCGCGCTGGAAGAAAAGGCCCTGTCATGCAAGTTCGGAGCTACCTACGACAACAGAATGCGTGACCAGATAGTCCATGGGGTCGCCAATGCACATGTATGGGCCAAACTACGGCCGTACGGGGAAGCCCTTAACGCTGCAGAAAGCCGAAGAAGTTGGACGCGACTTGGAGGCGCTCAACAAAGCCAACGCGGCGTTCGGAGAAAATGAGCGGCTACTCGGCTCGCACTCCGGTTACGGCGGCAGCGTCCAGTGCGTCGCAGCTGCGGCTCAAAATGACGGGTCGACTGCTTCGCTGGCCCCGCATCTGACTCAACATGGCGGCGGCTTCCCCCCCAAATCGGGCGGCCGCATCCAAGATGGCTGTGCGGGCTCGACGGCGCTGGTTCAAGACTGCGTTCACTGCCAGCAAGTGCAACAGCTTGTGCCCAAGCCTCAAGTCGGCCCTTGTTTTCGCTGCGGCAAGTCAGGGCATTTGGTGACTTCCAGAAATTGTCCGGCCAAAAACAAAACTTGCCAATTTTGCCACATCAAGGGGCATTTCGCGGCAGTCTGCTGTAAACGACAAGCGTCGGTGCAGGAAGTTGCCCCCGCCCAAGACGCTGACTCCGGCACTGCCACAGTCCTATCCGTCCAAGCTGCGCCGACTGGCCGAAGGGACTTGCGTATCCCTGTCGTCGTAGGAGGACATATCCACATGTCATTGTTGGTGGACATCGGAGCCACAGCATCGATGATGACAAAGAGGGACTTCGACGCGCTTTTCGCTTCGAAGCATCGCCTGTTGCGAGCGTCAGTCCACGTCAAAAATTTTTCGAAGCATCGCATACCGGTCCTGGGCTATTTCTGCACAGACTTGCAGCACCATGGCAAGCGGGTCTTTGTCACCTTCTACATGACAGCACACGGCACTTCACTACTGGGGCTCGACGCCATCCAGCAGTTGGGACTCCTGATCGACGGCGCAACATTGACATGTCGTCTGGCTACACCAGTTTCCTCGCAGCTTCCTGCAGGTGTACCTGCGGGGTTCGAGCACCTGCCTGGCGGAGCCCTGGGACGTGTCAAGGACTACGTCCACCGGGCCAAGAGGCGGCCGGACATCGTGCCAGTGCCCACCAAGCTGTGTCGGCTGCCTCTGGCGTTACGGCAGCAGGACGCCAGTGAGCTGCGCCGGCTCCAGGACGACGTCATCGTCGACAGACGCGGTCGACGGCTGCATTCAATAGTGCGCATCAATAGTGCACACCTGGTTGCTGATGCAACCAGGTGTTCCCTGCGCAGGCCATTCGTGGTGGCCATGCTGTCCAGTGCGACTCTACCATCTGCTGAAGCGCTGCTTCAATTGCCTGTGACCCAGTATCACCCGTTGGGACTTCAGGAGGAAAGTCCTGGATATTCCTTCTCACCTACAGTAAATGCGCCGGATTGCAACACGGGGGAGGGATTCTAAAAAGACAGGGCGTGCAAACACGGACGCAAGAAAGAAGTCAGGACACCACTGGGGGAGGGAAGTAATGCGACTGTGTTTTTGTAGTGTTTGCGATGGAAAGGCACCGAGCACCTGTGGTGCTCCGAAAAGGAACGACACACACACAGTTCCACACCACGTCCAACTTATCCTCGGCTGTAGCAAGGGTGTTTATATCTATCAAATGGCGGCTCCCCCTGGCGCCATACAACACAACAAAGTTTATTACAATATACAACATTTCTTCTCCCCTTAACAAAAAGTATTACGCTATGTAGTCTTCCAGGTACTGTGGACGCCGGCGCTCTCGCTGAGGCCGTGCCGATTGGTGTAGTGGTTGATGTGGTGACGTGAGGGACGACGATCGTTGGCGCGACTCTGATGACTCCACGTCTTGCCGAAGCTGCGCATCTTGGGTGTCTCGAGGTACTTGCAGACTTACAGGCGGTGACACAGTTCGTGGCACAGGAGGTGGCAACGAAGGTGGCACAGTGTCTGTTTGGGGTATCGGTATCGGATAATCGTACCGTTGTGGTGACTGTGTTGGGGGCTCTTTCAGTATGCTCTTGGAGAGCTTTGACGCATGCCAGGTAGTGCTGTCATTCAGACGATAAGTGTTACGGGCTACCTTGGAATAAATTACCCTAGGGCGTGAATACTGGGAGGACGCTTTTCCTTGTCCTTTCTGATGCACCCGTACTTGGTCACCAGGTTGAAAGGAATTGTGGTAGGCAGGACGTCTGCGATTAGCATCCTCCTGCATTTTACGCTGATAGCCTTTCAACATGCTGACGCAGTTCCTGGTACTCGTTATATGGGTTCTCATGAAAACTGTGCGCGGAGAAGCCTACAATATGCAAACGCGTTCGTGGTTGGCGACCAAGCAGCAAGTAAAACGGAGACAACTTAGTTGCAGTGTGCGGAATGGTTCGATATATTGCGACGTAGTCGAGAACAGTCCTTTTTAGAGGCCTTTGTTCCTGAAGGGCACACTGAATGAATGACTTGAGAACGCGGTTAAACCGCTCAACCTGCCCGTTAGATTGAGGGAAATAAAGTGAAGATCTGATGTGCTTGATTCCCTCGGTAGTGAGATACGTTTCGAATTCCACAGAGGTGAACTGGGGGCCATTATCAGTGAGGATTTCCTCGGGCAGTCCCTCTCTGGAAAAAACTGAGGTTAAAAAGCCTATTACAGATTGACTGGTTACACATGATGTGAACATCACCTCGGGCCACTTCGAGTAGTAGTCTACCATGACTATGGCGTAACAACAGTCTTGAGGGGCTGAATGAAATGGACCCATTATGTCTACAGCCACCTGTACCCAGGGTCGGGGAGGGTATTCGGTCGGCTCTATGGGCCCCTGTTGACTTTTGGCCGACTTCTCAGCACTGTTGCAAATTTGACAGTCGCTTACATACTGCTCGACATGTTTGTGAAAAGCTGGCCACCAGTATGTGCAGCGAATCAGGTCTTGCATTCTCACTATGCCGGGGTGTCCTGCATGCGCGAGTGCAAGCGCTTGTTTCTGTAGTTGGCTGGGAAGGACAACTTGGTCCCCTCTCAGTAGGATGCTATCTACCACCGAAAGTTCGCTTCTGACCTCATAGTATGGATGAAATTCTTTAGAAAGTTGCTTCCTTGTGGGCCAGCTATTTATCGTATATTCCATGACTTGTCTAAGTGCTGTGTTACAGGTCGTGGCCTGTTGTACTTCAAGCTTGGATATCATGGCCTCAACCTGGGCGACTACTTCCTCCTCAAAAGCAAAGGAGGGTTCAGAAGTGTCAAGGGGGTTGCGAGAGAGGGCATCTGCTACGTTATTCTGCTCGCCCTTGCGATACTGGACGGTGAATGTGTAGTTGAGAAGACGAGCTGTCCACCTACCTATTCTTAGTGGTTTCCTCCCAGAGCCCTTTTCAGACAAAAGAGTAGCCAGTGCCTGGTGGTCTGTGTTCAGTGTGAACTTTCTTCCCCAGAGGTAGACATGCCACTTTTCACAAGCCCATAAACAAGCCAAAGCTTCCTTTTCGCCAGTGGAGTACCTGCGTTCAGCTGGAGAAAGAGAACGAGAAGCAAACTGAATAGTTCGAGTGTTTTTCCCATCGGTCTGTTGCAAAACAGCACCAAGCCCGTAATCCGAAGCATCTGTGGACACCACAACAGGGAGAGTTGGGTCAAACAGTGATAAAATGGGCGCATCATGGAGGTACTTTTTTACCTGCTTAAAACTATTTTCAGCAGCCACATCCCAGTTGAATGGGACATCTTTACGCAGCAACTGACGAAGTGGCTCCACTACGTGGGCCATGTGTGGCACAAACTTGGAATAATATTCCGTCAAACCAAGAAAAGAGCGCAGTTGGGTCGGATTGGAAGGGCGGCTAAAGGTCTCAACCTGCTGAATGTTCTTCTCAAGGGGGGATATGCCCTGAGCGGAAATCTTGCGTCCGATGAATGACCGTTCTTGGACATCAAAGACGCAGTTGTCATTTAGCTTTAACCCCGAGGAAGCAATCCGAGTGAGAACTTTTCCCAGATTGTCATCATGTTCCTTTTGCGTGCTACCGAAAACGATGATGTCGTCAATGTAAAATTTGACACCAGAACAGTCCGACAGAATTTGGTGCATGAGTTGTTGAAACGCAGAAGGAGCGGAAGCGAGCCCAAAACACACTCTTTTAAAACGGAAAAGGTCCTCATGCGTTACAAAGGTCGTCAAGTCGCGACTGTCTTCATGTAGTGTTACCTGGTGATAGGCCGAGGCGAGATCTAAATTTGAAAACCATTTAGCACCCTGAAGAGACTGCAGCAGGTCTTCTGCATGAGGCAGCGGGAAGCTATCAACAATGATTGCCTGGTTTGGTGCGCGCAGATCCACACACATTCGAATGGCTCCATTCTGTTTGCGAACAACAACAATGGGAGACACCCATTCTGACGCCGAGACGCGCTCTATGACGTCTTGTCGTAATAAGTTCTCTATTTCCTGTTTGACTGGTTCGCGCAATGTGAGAGGCAGCCGCCTGAGCTTTAAGCATTGTGGCGAGACTTCAGGACATATCCTGACCTGATGGGTGACACCCTGTACGAGGCCAAGGCCGGGAGTAAACAAGTGTTCAAAATGATTGAATCTGTCTGGTAGGTGGCCCACCGTACCTGATGTGGTGTTTTGAGATGTGTTAGATGGCACTCGTGGCAACTCGTGGGGAGGCGAGGCCGGTGCGCCCGCAGAAAACTCGGTATTCACTGGAATTGGCTGTGTGCTGGTGCCGCAGCATTGAAGGCTGTCGCCTGCAAGTATCATATCAAGCTTGTGGGTTGCATCAATACCAAGAAGGGATCGTCCATTGCTTACAACGTAGAACAGTATCTCAGTAGTGCGATTTCGGAACGTTACCAGAGCTTGAAAACACCCGAGAAGTGGAACGATAGTCCCTGAATAATATTTCAGCTTTTTAGGTGGAGCTACCAGTCTGCAATCAGAACCTGACGGTTGAACAAAATAACGCGTAAACAATTCTTTAGACAGAATGGAAACTGACGAGCCAGTGTCTACAAATAAAGATAAAGGCTTTCCGTTCACCTCAACATCGGCGTAAAATCCCGGTGTGCGGAGGTCCGGTTGGGTGTCTGACAGGGCCATAGACTCGGCATGATCCGAACGCCTAGGCCTGGAGGGACTGGAAGCTTGCTGATGCCTTGCTGGTGGTGACCGCGCGAAGGGTCTGCTGTGACACACAGTGGCAAAATGTCCCCTCTTGGAACACTGGTAGCAAACCTTGCCGTGCACGAGGCAGTTCTGAGTGGGAGCATGCTGATAGCCACAGTTGGGGCAGCCAGTTGCAGACTGGGGTGGCCGGTTGTAATGTTGACACGTCGACAAAGGTGCAGTGAGTTGCCAAGGGCGGGGTTCGGTAGAAGGTGTGACAACCCGCGGCAAAGGACGGCGCTGCGCCGAACTTTGATGTGGCGCTGTGTTTATCTGTACAAGCGCTTCAGGCTCGTATTCTTTGAGGTGACGCTGGACGCGGTCGGCATCGTTGATGATCTTCACGGCCTTCTGAAACGTAAGCGTGGCCTCCTCGACAAGCAACCGTTCCCGTAGTCGCGTAGAAGTCAATCCAATGAGTAATTGTTTGAGCAGCATCTGGTCCTTCAGTTCACCGAAGTCACACTGGTTAGCTGTATCTTGCAATTCGAAGAGAAAATCCTGGGGGGGGGGGGGGGGGGACTCTCCTTGTGTGAGGTTCAACCCTCTGGAGGGCTGAACTTGGCCGTTAGCGTTTGCACCAATGAGGAGTAGGCGTCTTTGGTTGATCCCGGCATTTCCGATGCCGCGGCGAGTGCAACCCGTGCCTGTCTCTGAACTTCGGCTCCAAGTAGTGTTTTCAGCAGTGTGGCTTTGCGTTCCGCGGAAAAACTTTCGCCGCCAGCGGCAAGCAAATAAGTTTCAAAATCTTCAAGCCACCGCGTCCACGGTACTGTTGGTGTTCCCGGGTGGTTCCAAAACCCGGGCGGCTTTCCTATCAAGTCGGCCATGTCGCAGCTGTGTGGCGTTACGTTATCACCTGGCGTTTCGCTGACCTTCCTGGGAGCGGTGGCTCGCTATCTACGGCGCGATAAACGGCGATGCGCTGAGAGCGAGGGCTGCCGAAGAGCGAGGGCTGCCGTTCGCTGCAATGCAAGCAGACCGAAAGGGTATCGCCGCATCTGGTGTTGCCAATGATTTGCTTCATGGCTGCTGGTTGCCGTTGGCGAGCGGCGAAGGGTGGAAGGCTTTCAGGACGCATGTCGACTGCGCCATTGTAGTGTTTGCAATGGAAAGGCACCGAGCACCTGTGGTGCTCCGAAAAGGAACGACACACACACAGTTCCACACCACGCCCAACTTAGCCTCGGGTGTAGCGAGGGTGTTTATATCTATCAAATGGCGGCGCCCCCTGGCGCCATACAACAGAACAAAGTATATTACAATATACAACAGTTTTCAAAACCTGCTCACGGCAGCCGCAATCCGCCAAGTTCTTGGAGAGATGGGGACAGGTCTTCGAAGTCGGCTCCAGACAGCCGCCACACGCAAAGTCTTCCTAGAGGGCCTGGGTCGCGTTGCCTACAGTGGACCCGTAAGCCCCAGCCTACAGCTCTCGTGCGCATGTGCGAATGTTCAGTGAACAGTGCAATCTGGCACTTGTGTTAGGTGTCGGAGAAATTTATTTTCTGTATCCTAGGTTGTGTTTGTGTGCTCCTAGGACTGAACTTCTGCGTTATTGCAGGTGCCATCTCTATCTGAACTTGAATGTGAATTTTTTTAGTGTTGCTGATGTACCACAGTTATACTTCAAGGATTTTATAAGGGTGCAATTCTTCCCAGGGCGGGACGATGTTGTGTCGCGCGACCCCTGGTGACATGCTAAGACACCAGTGCAGTTGAGCTCTCTATTCATGCTACTGGGTGGAGCTGGGTCTCTTCCATGTATCTTTGCTACCACCAATCCGGCGTGGCCATGCCGGTTATGTGACCCGTGCCTCGCGGACGAATAGACATTCCTCCTCCTCCTTAAAACCACCTGCAATAAACGCGGGAGAGCAGTCTCCCGTCAGTCTCGCCGAAGCTTGGTCTACACGCCGTCACTTTACGCGCCCTCCCGTCGTTTGGCCTCTCCGTCGGCCGCCGCGGGTTACGCCGCGCTTCTGTCCTACACAACACCATACCCTGAAGAAGAGTCCTCATTAATCTCGTGAACACTGCGGAAGCTGTCTTGATGCCGAAAGGCATATATACAAATTGGTAATGTTCCGACTGCGTTGAGAAAGCAGTTACTGGTCTTGAAGTCCGATGGAGTGGGACTTGCCAAGAGCCTTTCGTCAGATCGAAAAATATATCTTGGTGCCAACCTCAGTGAACATTATATCCGTTCGTGGTATGGGTTTCGCATCGGATATTAGAATCTCATTAATACGCCGAAAGTTCACACACGTGCGATAAGTGTTACAGTCGAACACGGATATATTGAACTCGAAGGGGATCACAAATTAGTTCGATCTATGAAAAATTCGATATAAAAAAATACAGGCCCCGAGACCTTACCAGTGGCGGACGATCACCTACAGTCGGCGCATTCAAGAATGACAACTAATTCCACACACACGATGCAACAGAATGTTTTATTTGCACGAAAAAAAATCGCTTATCTTGGCCTGCTTCTTCGTCTTCGAAATGAAGTTAAAGGCGCTGACCTCGCTCTTATCGAGGCTGTCCAGTTGCGTAAGCCCGGTTCACACTATGTCGCCGCAGAAACGGCGAATCGAGCCGAACGCTGCCGCCACTTCGGCGGAGTACGCGCGTGTTACCGCCGCCTCGTCCAGACGATCTTCGTCGCCCCTTGAGCTGTCGGCCTGGGCATCCTGGGTCCCTGCGACCGCAGCTACAATGTCCTCGTCAGCAAGGCTCGCAAACGGCCTGAACATTGCACTCGACTTCCTCAAAAACGTCCGCATACACTTCGGGTGGAATGGCAGCCGGGAAGAGGGACGACAACTCGTGAAATGTGTCGTCAATGCGCTTGTCGTCGCCGTCTTCACTGGTTTCCGCAAGTTCCACCGGCACGAAGCCTGCCTTCCGGAAGCAGTTGGCCACTGTGTCTATCTTCACGTCTCGCCAGGCACCCATCACCATTTGAATGGCACCAAGCAGGTCAACCTTCAGCCCACCTTGAAGGACTTTATGATGCCCTGGTCGAGCAGTTGCAGCTTCGCTGTCATGTTGGCCAGCAGAAACTTCAGCTCAATGTTTTTGAGCTCGCAGCGGAGCACACATGCAAAAGAGGAATGCGGTGGTATGTGAAAACTCACGGAAGTGAACTCCGCCAACAAAGCGCTCGCGATGAGTCGCAATGGCGGCGATGGCTACCCGGGCGCCCGGGCTACCTGCGAGGGCAGCAGTGATGTACGAAAGGCAAGAGCAGACAGCGCTAAACACGGGACGGAGAAGAAGAACGACAGACACAAGCGCTGAACTAACAACCACTGGTTTATTGCTTGGATATGCAATATATACGGAAGCACTGCGCAGAATACAGTAAAAGCTCGTTAATTCGGATTTCTAGGGACCGGAAAAAATGTCCGAATTAACCGAATGTCCGAATTATCGAATGGTCGAAATAAACAATAAATGCACGAGTTTTTTCAACATACCTTTACTTAACAAAGTAATCGCGGATGCTTGTCTGTTTTCCAGCAGAAATTCGCGCGGACACAATTTTTCTGAGCGCTTCAAGGTGCTCAGCAGCTCACGTGATGTCTGCAGTACCGCAAAAGTTTCATCCGTCATCCACGCTTTTCGGTTGGCACGGTAATCCACGGGAAGATTGTTGATGTTCTTAAAGCAGCGTGGCTTTTGAACCTTTCCGATAACGAGAAGCGGCAAGCGCTCTGTTCCCGTCACGTTGGCGGATAAAAGTACGGTTACTCGTTCCTTGCTTCTTGCCGCCGATTGAAGGATCCCCTTTCATCACTTTTGATCACTTCTTGTCGGGAGAGCCCGTTATTCAGAGCACGCAAAATTTCTACTTTGGTGGTGAAGTCCTTGGCCTCGTACTTGGGCCGCTTCACCGGCGTTGCCATCGGCGGAGAGTGCGGTCGCACGAGAAGTCAGCACAAAAGCACCAGCAACGATCAAACTAAAAGAGCCGTACTGAAACGTTGCTCGATAAATCGGCGATCAACAATGCAGCACACCAACGGGAACAAAGCAACAAAACCCACACGCGAAAAAAAGGCGTTCAACCAGTCTCAATCCAAGCCAAGTCGATAATTGATGTCCATGGCATGCTGCATTTGAGCTTCACTTTTGTTCTGAATTGTTCTTTTTTCGTTTTCGAGCCTCGCCAGCGGCCCGAAAGTCGCCGAATTATCCGATTTGCGGTCAAATCTGTCCGAAATAACGAGCGCCCAGTCTCATAGAGTGATGCGTATATTTACAGGGATCAGATGACGTGTCCGAATTAACCGATTTTCCGAATTAACGAGAGTCGAATTAACGAGCTTTTACTGTAACAACAAAAACACAGTAACTGCGCCATGCACAAAGAGGGGTGAGAAGTCATCATAATAGAAGCGTCGGCAAAAACAGGCTGTCATGTTTTGGACAATAAATAAGTTCACACTTATGTACATAAATGGAAGGAACACTGACGCACGCATTTCCGTGTGCATGGATATGGTGCGCTTCACTAATCTCACGTGTTCTTTGTTGATTGTACGCTTCCAAAACAGTGCACCGCTCAAGAATTGGCTGACAGCCACACGCTTTGCAGTGCTGGGCTAAATGACTGGGCACTGATCCGTTAAGCGAGTACGCGTGCTCTCGTAACCGGTCATTCAAACATCGCCTGGTTTGGCCAATGTAGCAACTTCAAATCAAATCAAATCATTTTTTTATTTCCCGGAAAGAAACAGGTTCTGGAGAACTTCTGCATGTAAATGGAATCCTGTATACTACAGCCTTCCTACATTCGACAAAGTGCTTTCTGTGCTTCTTCTCACACAGATCTTTCTTGCCACCTTTGTTCACTTTTCGGCACAGCGCTGCAAGTTTGTTTTTTGCACTAAATACAACGCGTACACCAATCTTACCAGCAACCTTTTTCAGTCTATGCGATACCTCGTGAACATAGGGTATAACTGCCGTACCTGCACGAGGCCTTTGATCCTCTTTGTCGTGTGCTGCCTTTCCCCTTGTCAAGCTCACCAAAAGCCTCTCAGCAACAGACACCAGCAGTGCCTGGGGATAACCAGCATCGCTGAGACGTTGCACTTGGTTTTCGAAGCTAACCACCGCCTGGTGGTGGCACGAACGAGTCAGAGACGCCTTTAGGCAGGAGACGGCAATACCCCTCTTAACATGTTTCGAGTGTGCTGACATGAAGGGTAGGATTGCTTTCTTCGAGCGGGGTGCATATTGCCAACACAAATGGTCAGTGTTAAACGACAGCTCAAGGTCTAAAAATCTTATCTTTTTGTCGGAGGGGTGATCAACCGTCAGAATTAGTGGCCGCATTTCACTCTGAAATATGTTGGAAATATCCTGTGTTGACGACCCACTTGTGTGAAGCACAAGGAAGTTGCCCACGAACTGGAAAACCTTGGTCACACTGGTCAGCGCGAGGTGGGCCATGAGGCTTCAACCGATGCACACGCCATCCCGCTGAATGAAAATGGAGTCATTAAAGCTGATGAAGGCCTCTTTTGCGCATTAAGCCCTCTTTGCGCATTGCACAGTTAGTGTGTTTTTGTTGTTATTCTGCGTAGTGTTTCCATATATATTGCGTATCCAAGCAATAAACCAGTGGTTGTTAGTTCAGCGCTTGTGTCTGTCGTTCTTCTTCTCCGTCCCGTGTTTAGCGCTGTTTGCTCTCGCCTTAATCATGTACCAACCAGCCCAGTTAAGCACACTCCTGCATGTACGAAAGGTGCGAGCTGTGGTTGGCTGAGCAAATACGAAAGAGGCGGGCTGTGGTTGGCTGATCAAAACTCACAGAACAGCAACAAAAACAAAGACAGGAAAGGTGAAAGGAGGAGGCCGCTGGCTCCTTCGTTCCTGCTCTCCGAGCCGACGGTAACGCGGAGAGCGTAGGAGAAAGAGAGAGAAAGAAAAAAAAAGCCATTCCACAAGTTGGAGAACGCGCCAGCAGGAGTACAGTCCGAGCCCTCTCGCCCTTACGTTTTTCGAGCGTTTCTGGTGTCAGCTGAGGCGCGGTGCGGCGAAGGTCGCGGGGCTTAGCGAGTGCCGAAGCGCGCCTTCCAGCTCGCGTGGCATTCGATATATCCGATGGCGTGTAAAAGTACCGTTTGATATAGACATGCGAATTTCTGTACTTTTACAAAGGATTTTCAAGTGGATAATTTACGAGTTCAATATAGCTGTGTGATGAGTGACGTGCACGGGTGTTCAAAGTGCGCGCCATGGCAAGATCGAGGAGAAGATAAAGACGAAGAAAGTTGCTCGAGCGCTGGGAAAGTAAAATAACAAAGGAAAGCAAGGACCAATCGGAGAAGGCCACGGGATGCGCGAGGAAGAAAGGGCGAAGCTTGGGTGGGGAGAGAGAAACGAAAGAAGCAGCGAGGAAGATGGGCGTTGCTCTCAGCCGTCGGGTTCCGGACCCGAACCTTGGTGAGCAGCTGAGCCCGGAGGGACCTGTCACGTACGAGCAGGCCATGGCGGCGCGTCTCTGACGAGTTCCTGCTGCGAGACGTCCTGTGCCTGTGGACACGCTGAGCTGTCGGGCTTCGGGCGCGAGCTCTGGCGTGGGTGTCTGGCCGGGACGCGGCCATGGCATCAGTGCCTCCTCTTCTACCCGCAGCCTTGGAAGGCTGTTTCAACCTGGGGTCTTCGCGCTCTACTCGAAGGCTTGTCCACCATCAAGGACCTTGGTGAGACCAGCATTTGTGCCTCGTCGCTCCGATAAACGTAGGAACTGATAGTTGAGGACTTATTTCTGTGTTTAGTTGTATATTTCTTTTGTTGTTTCTGGGTTTAGTTGTTGCAGAGACTGATGACTCACATTAGTCACTGCGATGCTTCCGCAGATACCATGATAGACATTGCTTTTCAACATGATTTATCACAGGTAGTTGAAAGTTACACAAGGATTCAAGGCAGCTCGAAATCAATTCTAGATCTTGTCTTTGTTTCTGTAAATTTAACCCATGATTGCGCTTGTGTCATTGTCCCCGGTATTTCAAATCACCTTGCTGTAGTGCTAACCGTGTCAAATGTTTCTGTCTGTGAAAAACCCAAGGTGACTACTTTTTATAACTTTTGTAAAGCCGATGATGAATCGGTACTCCATATTCTTTCTTTTCATTTTGATGATTTGGCCAATAGTAATGATAGTGTAACTGATCTTTGGATTAAGTTTACGGGCATTGTAAGGAAAAGCATCGAGCGTTATGTCCCAACCACATGTAAAAAGCCTAGAACCAAGAACCCATGGATAACTAGGGAGACATTGAAATTGAGAAGCAAGGTAAAACGATTAAAAAACAAAAGTAAAACTCGTGCTGATTTGAATTGTCAAGAGAGAATTGCAGAATTGACATCTCAAATTAGACTTAAGGTTATTTCAGATAAACAAAGTTACTTTGGTGAGTCATTACCTAGCTTCATTACTACATTGCCAGAGAAGTTTTGGAGAACAATTTCTCCTAAGTCAAATGAATGCGAAATATTTTATGACCATGGCAGAGAGATAAGTGATCCAGAATCAATCGCGAACCTTTTTAATGAACACTTCAGATCTGTTTACACCGAAGACAATAGTACCTTGCCAACATTTGATGTCTCCTTACCTCCCATGCCTGATATTGCTATCTCGGAAAGGGGTATCTTAAACATGTTACTGAAACTGGATACGAAAAAATCACCTGGCCCTGATTGCATTCCCGACGCGTTTTTGAAAAGGTATGCAGAATGAGCATCAAAGTATTTGGACGTACTGTTCTGTAAATCATTACTCGATGGTGAACTACAGCATGATTGGGTAACTGCCCGAATTAAACCAATGCATAAAAAAGGAAACAAGAACCAGGTTGGTAACTATAGACAAATTTCATTAACTTCAACATCTTGCAAAATATTAGAACATATAATTCACAATCATATGGTAGAGTTATTAACCATGGCAATCAACTAGATGCAATTTTTATGGACTTCGCCAAAGCCTTCGATAAGGTTTCCCACAAAAAATTACTTTTTAAATTAGAGGAAGTACTTAAAAACAAAAAGTTGAAGGGCTGGCTCTCTTTTTACCTAACTAAACGACAACAACTTGTTTCTTTTCGCGATTGTAACTTAAAATATGTAACGGTTGATTCTGGCGTTCCCCAGGGCTCAGTTCTAGGACCTCTGCTATTTCTTTTGTTTATTAATGATATTGTAGAACAAATTCCTGTTAAAGTGAAACTTTACGCAGATGACTGTGTTTTGTACTCAGAGGTTCATAGCACATCCGATAAACTTCTGTTAAATCAGGCATTTCAAAAAGTAGCCTCCTGGTGCGAGGAATGGCAGCTGGTTATTAACTTTGATAAAACTGTTTTTATGCAAATTACACACATGAAAAGTCCTTTGCATTTCAGATACAATGCTAACAACACTTTTTTGTCAGAAGTCACTAATTATAAGTACTTGGGGCTTTACATATCGAATGATTTCTGCTGAAACAAACACATTACACACATAACGACAAATGCAACTTGCAAACTGTTTTTTCTACGTCGTGCTCTCAAGCTATCCACTCTTTCTGTCCGCCTTTTAGCGTAAAAATCAATTGTTTTACCAGTATTAGATTACGCCCCTATTATATGGGATCCTTTTAAGACTAACATTAACAAATTAGAAAAAGTGCAAAAAAGAGCAGCGCGTTTTGTTTACAATAATTTTTCAAGGACTTCTGTTACGGACCTATTAATCAGAGCTCAACTTTCACCTTTATCGTTAAGGTACCGTAACTCAAGGCTTAAATTTTAGGGGCGAAGCTCCTTAAGGCGGCACCCGTTCGTCCCTCGTAGTCGTAGTCGTAGCGTAGTAGTCGTAGTGCGTAACCAGTCTTACGCTTTGACCTCCAAGGTGGTGCCGGTGGGAGATTTTTCCTGTGCGTTGTTGAACAATAAAAAATTCGCAGCGTTAGCTAAAAGCCGACTTCTTCTGTCTCTCATTCCCATTAGCAGCCATTCTTTACCTCCAAGGTAGTGCCTGGTGAGATTTCTCCTGTGCGTGATTAAACAATAAAAATTTTGTTCAAAACGCCTTTGATTGATGAAATAAACCAACGAAAGACGCCAGATGTTTTGTAAAAGCAAAACGAAAGAACGCCAGATGTTTCTAAAGCAAAACGAAAAGACGCCAGCTGCTTAACGAAAGACGCCAGATGTTTTCTAAAGCAATGGTTTTCTAAACAATGAAAATTCACAGCGTACATGTAAAATTAAAGTGAGCTGCAAGTCGTCATAACTCATCGAACCTTTAGTATAAACGCGCCCGATCTCACGTCGGTGATGATGTACTGGGCAGAACTCACGGAAGATTCACGGTTTACCGATGAACCTCCGCAGCTTCGCCCACTCATCATCATTCACTCTGTGGATATGCTGTGATTTTTTGTACCAACTGATTAACGGCCATTATCAAGTAGACATTGCTGATATTTTTCTTTTTCTTCTGGCTACTCTACCAGGCAGAGACATGACCTCACCATAACCCCCTTTCCCACACGCAATAATTGCTTTAAGTATTCATTCTTTCCTCGCACCATAGTCGAGTGGAATAAACGAACTAATGCAAGTGTTTCAGCACCCTCATTGGCATTGTTTTCCTCGGAATTAGAAAGTGCACTAATCAGTTGAATCGTATTACATACTACTGTACATGATTGTATAAATGTATTCTTCTATTTTTTATTGTATGTTCTTGCCCGTTGTAGTCTGTATTTACCCTATACTCATTGTATAACCTGTATATATTATATGTCATTGTACTTGCCATTTGTTCATGACTAACTTCATGTACCACCCTGCTAAAATCACCAAATGGTGATTGCAGTATCTGTAAATAAAAAAAAATAAAAATAAAATATTGTTATTTTGGGTTTCTGTCAGTGTGATGTGTGCTCATTTTCCGTGTGTGTATTAAATGTTGTGTGCAAACGGCCTCGTCCTTTTGTGGGTGTCTGTGGCGACGCCTCAGACACCCATCGATTAAGAACCTGCTCGTTGTGAGTGACTTAACAACGTAACAAGCTGAAAATTCTTTATATGTGGGTTCGATATATCCGTGTTCGACTGTATCCGGCTTCTTGCCGAGAACAAGTGGTGAATTGTAAGGAGAATTCGATCGCTCGATGACGCCAAGCATCAGCATGTCTTGAACTTCCTTCTCTACAACTTCCTTCATTGCTATCCACAAAGGATATTGTGGAGTGCTAATAGGTTCAGATGTTGTCAACTGAAGGCCGGATCGAGACACTTCGACAGACATGCAGCAACAACACGGACCACAATGGTCGTGGGGTGATCGTCTCATCCCGTTCCGAGATATTACCCAACACTACAGACTGGAAAGGCGTAAGTTCCCGCCACCGCATGACAAATTAAACAGGCACGATGCTGTAAGCTATCGCTTACTACAAACACACTCTTACCCCAGCCCGGTCGTCTTACGCCACTGCTACCCACACTTATACATCACCGATCTATGTGAAACATGCGGGCACAGAGCAACGCTGCGCCACATGCTCTGGGAATGCGCCGGCAACAACAGTCGAGAAACGCCCACCGTTCGCGATGCGCCTATGGCTGCTGCCAATACCAGGCAACAGGAAGCCTCGAGCTCACTCGTTCCCGCCGCCGTCCCGGCTGCGGGAGCCGCGGGGTACCTTCTATGTCGGCGACGCCGCCGCTGGGAGGCGGCGCTCAGAAGCTCGGAGCTCAACGACCAGCTCTGGGCCGTCCGGCAGGCCGAAGATGCCGCCCGAGTTCAGGGACTCAGCGCCGCCATCTGAGGCCACCAAGACCAAACTGCCGGCCAAGTGTTAATAAAGTTTCTTCTCTCTCTCTCTCCGGGGATGTCAGAAAAGACGTCGTCATAAACAGCTAGAATCTTGTCAAGCTCAACACGCTTGTCATCTTCCAGTCCCTCGGCTATAGGAATTGCTTCCACGCCAGCGCTTCGGGTAGCCTTGCAAACTGGTAGTGGTGTGTCTATCTCCTCCTCTTCCATGACCACGAAAGATGCTGTTTGAGGGGTTGTCCTCGGCTGCCGATTGTCCTCGGTTGCCGTTGATTAAAACAACAATGAGCGAGTAGACATTATCGGACTTCATTTTAACGTGTATTGAAAGGCTACACACGTAGGATGCTACCTAAACTTCACTTCAATTCATCCTGCTTGCCACAAACGCTCCATCGCCTCCTCACTCATACAACGGTGCAACAAACCTGTAGCTCTTCAGACGACTTGCAAAAAGACCTGGAATTGGTGCATGCTGAACCTTCAGGCAACGGCTGCCCTGCTTCGTTTGTTAATTCTGTGCAGAGCCAATTGTCCCGTCTGCCTATTAGTGCCTCCTCCGCGCCTGCTCCCTGTAAATGTGCCATGATACCATATGCTCCCAGAACCAGTGAGGCCTTGGCACGCATGCTCCGTTCCTATTATGTACACATGTCGCATGTGCTGGTAAAAAAGCTGGAAAGTGGGCTGACAAACGTGAAGGACAAGCTTCCTAAAGACAAGTTCCCAGGCGTCGTGTACAATATTCCCTGTGCAGACTTTGACCATGTGTACATCGGCGAGACAGGTGATTTTCAAAGGCGCCTGAAGGAACACTATCATGACGTTAAAAATGAAAAAGTGTCTTCAAATGCACTCACCGAGCATTCTGTGTCAAAGGGACATGACATGTGCGTGGGCCAGTGCACATGTGCTAGCCACTGAAAGAAATCTAACCTCGCGACTTCATCTCGACTCATTACTAATCCAAACCACTGATACCACTCTAAATCGCAATGACGGCCCCCTTCCTTCTGTTTATGCATGCTGTTTGCGCCATCTATTTGCACGTACATAGTCAACAGCCATTCTTTCATTGCTTCATTTGTCAACAAGGCCCCCATATGGGAGCCGAAACGTCTTTGTTAGTTTTTAAGTTTTTGGTCGGTGTCTTCTTATTTTTGACCATGATTGTTCCCGACCAGACGAGGTTTCGTCGAACTCTTGATTTCACTAATTGCAACGTCTTCTCAAGACGATCTCGAAGATCCAAGACATAGCCATACGTTGTTTTCACTTCATCACTGATGTGTTCTCCCGTTCATATCTCCTTTGATATACTGAGAGGGCCTCGAACGTATCTCCCATAGATAAGTTCAAACGGCGAGAATCCCATGCTGGTTTGGGGAATGTCTCGGTATGCAAAAAGGAGTGGTGCGAGCAGCCGATCCCATGATTCTGGATCCTCTTGACATAGTTTGCACAGCATCTGTTTCAGCGTGCCATTAAACCTTTCGACCAACCTGATGCATATAGGGTGGTGGGGTGTCGAACTTAAATGTTTGATGGATAACATGGCGTTGCATTCTCTCATCAACTCAGATGTGAAACAAGATGCCTGATCGCACAGAATCTCATGGGGAAATTCAGTGCGTGAAAACATTTCCAACAGGCCCTCTGTCACAGTTGCCGAATCAATAGCGGGCAGGGCCACTGCGTCCGGATAACGTGTCGCAAAATCAACCATTGTCAGAATGTATTGGTTACCCCTGTTAGAGACTGGTTTCAAGGGTCCGATAATGTGTACTGCCACTCACTCGAATGGTGTCTCAATCAACGGCATTTGGCCAAGTGGTGCCTTGCCTACTTTGCTTTTCGGGTTTGTTCTTTGGCATGTATCACAACGTCGAACATACGTTTTAGCTTCTTCCTGGACTCCAGGCCAATAGAATGATCCTAGCACCCGATCAATGGTTCTTTTTGTACCTTGATGTCCTGACATCAGACCTTCGTGTGCCATCTCAAGCACTTGGCTGCGCAATTTGCTGGGAACTACCACTTGTTTTACCATTTTGCCAGAGGACAACCGGTAGTGGTAGTACAGTATCCCCTTTTCTGTGGTAAAGGAATACTGGGTTGATCCCCTTCCATAGTATACTTGTCCTACTTTGTTTCTGCAGCTATCCAAAGTCTTGTCTTTTGTGCAGTTTCGATCCTTTCTGGTCATTTTCAAAGTGTCGACCTTGAGTGTGGCTGAATCCGGCTGGGACCTTGTGCTTTTGATGCCGCTCAGCAAGGGGTTCAAGTGATGCCCTTTCTCCTTGTATCTTATATGTGCTTATTTGAAGTTTAAGGCGCGAATAAGACACGGACGAAGATAAGGAACACACACACGGAGCGCCACTTCCAACAAAGATTTATTTCCAAAGAGCACAGAACATATTTATACACCACGCGCGCCGTCATCGTGCCTCAATGCGCAGTCACATTCAAGTAGCGTAACTCTTTTGGCGATAATGAAATGGAGGCAACGCTGACGCATAGACCACCTGATTCGATTATTTTCTTAGCCTCAATAATTAGTCGTACTGATTTATCGGGGCTTCGGCCGACTACCGCGCAGGCGCTAAAGTCAGGAACGCAATGACAATCTCAGCAGTGTATCGCGAGGTGACCCTCTCTGCCATTTCTGACGTTGTTATTATGCTGTCTTAGCCTGTCATTCAGGCATTGTTCGGTGTAGCCTACGTAACTTCTGCCACACGACAAGGGGATCTCGTAGACCACACCCTTCTGACAGCTTACATACTTGTTCTTGTGGTTCACAATGCAGGCCGGTGTTTCCTGAGGAAAGGGTTAGTCATCTTGTAGAGCATGGAAAGTTTTAACGGGGCAGAGAAGACCACCTTTACATCAACGTATTTGGCAATCTTTTTCAAATTATGGGATACGCGGTGTACATAAGGAATCACAGCAAGCTTAAAGGGACCGACAACCAACTTTTGTGGTACCCGTTTTCTTGAGTGCAATGGGAAGCTTACCGGTCAGAGCTTCTAATCACGGAGTGGTAACGCGGAGAACGCCGTAAAACATTTGTAATCAGAGTTTTTCGATCTGCAGCGATTATGCAGTCTTAATATCACATGCTGCAAACGGTGAGAGGTGAGCGCGATAGCGATTATACGCCAGCAGTGGTGACAAGTTATGCCCTAAGTATGAAAAGGCAATGTTACGTTTGCAAAGCCTGCGGTGCCGTGACTACTGCTTTCTAGCCTATTAAATTATTTTACAATAGTTATAGTGTTTTTCTGGGGCTTCTTATAGAAGTACTATGGCCGTACACAGGTCGCTTTATCACATTTTAGTCAAGCCAAGCCAAGCTAAGCTTTCGAAAACGAAACAAGTGGTAGGATACACCAGCATTGCTGTTCATGAAGTCGTAGCAATCCTCCACAGAACAGTAAGTCGATGGCATTTTGCGAGCAGCAGCGCAA
Organism: Rhipicephalus sanguineus; assembly: GCF_013339695.2. Taxonomy (NCBI): domain Eukaryota; kingdom Metazoa; phylum Arthropoda; class Arachnida; order Ixodida; family Ixodidae; genus Rhipicephalus; species Rhipicephalus sanguineus. The sequence goes on along the minus strand of NC_051186.1, from coordinate 140,275,958 downwards.
ACTCGCTTGCTACTCTTCAAAAGTCCGATACGACAAGAGCAGACGAGAGTCGAGCTACGCGGGAAACGCCGCCGGACGCCGCGCGCATGCGCCGCAGCCTCCGTTTCGCCGGAAGCCACGAAAGCAGCGCCGTATCTCATGCTTTACTTCTTTTACCTTAGAAACAAACGGCAATTGACAATAACATACATATTCAAATTTTCAGCCCTCGTTCTGGTGCGTGTAAAAGCATTAGACTACGTACAACAAAGTGCTTAAGACTGCATACGTCTGGTTCATGGCGCTCGCGCTAGGCTGCGCGACATACCGGTTTTCGTTACTTTTAAACGCGATTTAAAAATATAAATCCTACTCAGATCGCGAAAAGTATTCTGGAATCTGTCACTATAATTCACGGCCTTTTCATTTCCACCAGGATCTAATCACCCGTTCTGGCCAGTTGTCGGTCCCTTTAACATTGCTCTGGGGCGGTTCTTCACTTACGTGGCAGTTCCGCGACTTCTTCAACATCTTCTCCGCCACAGACACCAGAATGTGCTGTGGGTAGCCTGCCTCCTCAAGACGGTCAACCTGCTTGAGGAAACTGTCAGCTGCTCTGTGTGGGCAGGATTTCTTAAAAGCGTTCAGCAGGCACATGTTGGCGATGCTACGTTTGATAAGCTTAGAATGGGACGAGCTAAAAGGTAGCAGTGGTTTGTTTGCACGAGGCTCATATTGCCAACATGCATGATCAGTTGCTAAAAACAATCTCAGATCTAAAAACCTTATAGTCGAATCGGCCGAAAGTTCGTGTGTCACTATTCGTGTGACACACGAAAGTTGGTGTGACAATTTTTAGGCATTTTTTATCTCCCGTAATAGTGACATAGTGACAAGTATGTGAGTGTCACAGTAACGAACAACTTATCCTAGAATGTTCATGTTTCTAACATTTGCAAGGCAGCTTTTCGGAAGCTATGCTAAGACATAAAAAATCACTTGCTTAGCAGCATATTACAAGCTCATCCGTCCTAAACTAGAGTATGCATGTATCGTGTGGGACCCTGATACACAATCTAACAATGACGCTTTGGAAAAAGTCCAACGTGAAGCAGTCCGATTCGTTTTTCCCAAATATCGCCCAACTGACTCCCCAACCAGCTAGCTAATAACTAACCTTTTCAAATACCCTTTCTTTCCCCATATCATAACTGACTGGAACGACTCATCCGTAGCTAATTTATGCAGCACTTATGCTATTGATGCAATTAGTTCTTGAATATGTCGTTGCTCTTTGTGCATATTTTGTTACTCTGCTAATGTATTATTTGGACCTATAATATTGTTGTGCACTTACAATATTTTTTGTTATTTTTGGCTTCAAATTGTGTATTATGCACTATGTTTTGCATCTTTTAATGAATTGTGTTATTGTTCAATGTTAGTGTTCAGTAAGGGAAAATAGACAACCACCCGTTTGTAGCACAAAGCCACAAGGAAATCCTTGTGGCTTTGTGCTACAAACGGGTGGTTGTCTATTTTCCCTTTCTTAACCCTTCCGCCACCTTGCGGGTTTCCGCAGAACTGATTTGCAATGTTAGTGTTCGTTTCCTTTTAAAAGTCTGTTTACACATACTTTTTTTTGTTGTTTATCTGAATGTTTTGCCGTTGCCAGCTTGCTAGTGTCACGCTCGGGTGATGTTGAAGAAAATCCTGGGCCCATCACTGAAGAAAAGCTTATCGAAATACTTAAGACACAAAAGGCGGTCCTGGAGAAAGTAACCAAAATAGAAAAAAACCAAGCATCTTTTGAGGCTCGGGTAGAGGGCAGGCTTTCGAAAATAGAGGGAAGGCTAAAAATTCTGGGCGAAGCCCCACTCAGGCTTGCTAACCTTGAGAAGTTTGCCAGTGAAACCGAAACCTCAATAGCAACTGTTAGTCGAAAAGTTGATGAGTTAGTTACTAAATCGTGCACCGACAGGAATGCCCTTCTCAAGCGACTTGATGATCTCGAAAACCGCTCTCGGCGGAATAATCTTATTATCAGAGGGATAAAAGAAGACATGAATGAAACTGAAGATGTTTTACGTGAGAAGGTTAACGTTGACGTTTTTGATAAGCTGCTAAACCTTAAAATTAACTCAGTTGAACGAATTCATCGCTTAGGAGCAAAACAGGGGGGTAAAGATAGGCCCGTTATTCTGAGAGTTTCAAATTTCAGAGATAAGACTAATATCCTACAAAACTGCTTTAACCTGCGGGGTAAGGTGGTCAGCATTAACGAAGATTTTTCAAAGCGAGTTGTTGAGATCCGCAGAAGGCTGTGGGAGTCTAGTGCTGAGGAGCGAAAAACGGGGGCCAAGGTTAAACTTTTCTTTGACAAAATGAAAATAAGTGATGTGGGGTACGGTTGGAACGGGGATACTAATATGAGGTACATATCTAAGACACCTCCAGAAACACCTGACAGGCGTCGTGATGGCGACTGACGGCGTCAGAGTAGTCTTAACCAGTTAAAGATAATAAATATAAATCTAAGAAGTAATATGAATAAATTGGCGGATCTTGAGGCTGTGGTACTAGAACACGATCCCGACTTTATAGTAATGACCAAAACATGGCTGAAGAAAGATGTACTGGTTGCCGAGGTTACTCCTCCCGGATACAAAATCGTGAGAAGAGACCGGGAAACAAGAGGAGGGGGTGTGGCCGTTTTAATTAAAGATAATATATTAGTTAATGTTCTTCCGCATGCTATTGATGCCGAAGCTCTTTGGATTAAAACCATGCTCAGTAATCGCACGGTATACATTGGTGCTATGTATAGACCTCCGAACACCCCAGTGAATGCACTTGATAACTTAAGAAGCTTTATGGACTCCCACCTGAAGCATGATGATAATATCATCCTAACAGGAGATTTTAATCTCTCTGGAAATAATTGGTCGACGCTCACTTTAGAGGAAAGCGAAGTCATTAAAGGTAATCAGCTGCTAGAGCTCGCTTTCTGCTATGATCTGACTCAGGTCGTTTCATCTTGTACGCGTGTGGGTCCAACCGCTTCCTCAGTGCTTAATTTAATGTCCTTATCTGGATCACTGCTCCCGTTTCTTGGCATGTGTGAAATTGAGGACGGTCTTTCTGATCATAAAATGGTTTTAATGTCTTTAGATCTGTATGTCAATGCCATGGACAAGGATGAAAAACTTATGATCCCAAATTTTAGGGCTGCAAATGGCTTAGCTATACTAGAGCACCTGGAGCAGTCATATTATTCATTTCTGAAAATGTACCGAACATCTCGCTCAACAGAACTGTGGCAGTTTTTTCATTCTATGATAACGTTTTGCGTCCAACAATCCATTCCCAGGCGTCATAAAAATGTAAGAAAATGAAACCCTTGGATTACGCACGATATAATACACGCTAAAAGAAACCTTAAACGCAAGCGAAAGGCAGGCACTGTGAATCCAAACATTGAAAGAAAGAATAACATCCAGGTTTTAAGTAAAAACCTCCGGCAGAGTGTGAAGACTTCTAAAAATAAGTTTTATACCTCAACGTTGAAACAATTTCTCAAAGAATCCCAGATAAATTTTGGAGGTACATGAACCCTTCGACCAGACCGAGTAGTATGTCTTTTGATAAAAGTAGCAAGGATCGGGCAGAGGCATTTAATTCCTTCTTTTCGTCAGTTTTTACAATCTATGATGGTATTGTACCCATCATCAGCGACTCCTTAGATATGGTTCCTATCCAGGATATAAGCATCACTGAAGAAGGCGTTCTAAACCTCTTGCTTCATATAAATACTAAAAAAAGCCCTGGCCCTGACAATATCCCCAATGAATTCTTTTATAGATACGCCGAATGGTCATCGAAGTTTTTAACATTAATTTTTCAATCATCCGTTATTAGTGGCTCTTTTCCCAGTGCTTGGAAACTTGCAAAAATCGTGCCCATACACAAAGGCGGTTCTACATCTCACGCTAGCAATTACCGACCTATATCGCTTACAAGCACCTGTTCAAAAATATTAGAGCACATTGTATCGAAGCACTTGCTAACCTATCTCGATGAACATAATCTAATTGTTTTCTGTCAACATGGTTTTAGGAAAGGGTTATCCACCGTTACTCAACTTATTGAGCTTGTACACGACCTTTCTAACACAATTAATACCCGCGGTCAAACTGACATAATATTCTTGGACTTCGCAAAGGCTTTCGATAAGGTGTCGCACAATAAGCTCTTACTTAAAATCGATTATACCTTTAAAAATTCTGCTAACCCGATGGTTCAGTTCCTATCTTGCACGCAGAGAACAATTTGTCCAACTAGGGCATCACCAATCTGGTTTATCTCCTGTATCTGGGGTGCCCCAGGGTAGTGTCTTGGGGCCCCTGTTGTTCCTGGTGTTTATAAACGATCTGCCAAAAAATATTACTACCCAAATAAGAATGTTTGCTGACGATTGCATACTATACAAAAATGTAAAATCACCGAGCGACCAGGCCGAACTTAATCCTACCTTAGAGAGAATTAAAAACTGGTGCGATAAGTGGCAAATGCAGCGTAACCCAACAAAAACTGTTTTTATGTCCATTTTTAGGAAAAAGAACATTCTTAGTTATCCGTACAGTATTAATGGTCACGAACTTGCTCAGGCTCATCAATATAGATACCTACACTCTAAAAAATCCCATGCTTACCTAAGCGTGTGTTTTAAGGTTTTTTTACACGCCTAAAGTATGCGTGATATTTCTCCACGCTTACCGATCATGCCTACTAAGAGTGATGAGCGCCATACTCTTCACGCATAGCAGGCGTGACATACGAACCATTTTTCCCGCACTTATCATGGCGTGACAGCTGTGCACGCTTAAAAACGGCGCCGATTATCCTCGCCAAAGGAGGAAAGAGACGGAGTGGTGGAGTGACGCCACTCCCTATCCCGTCTCTCCCTTGCGGTCAGCTTCAAGCACCGGTCGATGCCGGCGAGGGCCACTTCTTCAAAGCAAGCTTTGCTCAGAAAGCTGTTCTTTCCTCTCCACCTTGTGAACTTGACAAGTGCTGAATGTCCTGCAGGGAAATTGCGCGAGATAATACCGCGAAGGATGCTGAAACTAACTTACTAACAAGCGCTTTTGGTAAGCCGTGGTCCATTTGAAGGATGCAAAACAATATAAGTTTATACGAAAAATAATAAACTCTCCAGCCACTTTGCTAAAGTTAAACTCGCTAGCTTCGGAGCCGGCCGAACAGTCACCCTTGAGGAAGGGACCGAATCGGTCCCGAAACGTCGGGTCAGTTTTATAGCTTCTAAAGTTTAACTTTAGCAAAGTGGCTGGAGAGTTTATTATTTTTCGTATAAATTTTTCACCCAGCCAGACAGATCTCTGTTGAATATGTTCACAAAACAATATAAGGTGTGAACAAGGCCCAACCTTTTTTTTTTTTTTTTTTTTTTGTCCGAACTCAAGCATGGGCACGCTGTGACACGCTGCGCGTTCAAAGATAGCGAACCATGCGCACTATGTCTCGGACGACATTACAGCATTTTTCCCATTAAACATTCAGTTTCTCGCGTTCTTGACTAAAAATACCTTTCGAAATTATTTTTCCCTGGCGTTTTCTTCAAAGAAACGCGAAGGTTATGAACAACAGAAGCTGATGTAACGAAACGATGGCTCAAGTATAGGTTGAGGTGAGCGCTGAAACATTTTCATAATGTTGAGGATGCTGAAGTTGGCATACATCGTCTCTTCATATCTGCAATCAACGGCTGGAGCGACGCACCATGGCACCGCCTCACCCAAAACTGAACAGAGAGCAGTCTAGAGACTGGCGCTGCCTGCAGACTAGCACATACCCCAACCTACACACACCACGGCCGGTCTGGAGGCGCGCGCTCGCTCCTTCCTTTACGGCCTGCGCACGGGGGGCTGTTGCTACCTATGGCCGCAATTTCGTGGGGGCGCTCCGAGCCAACTGCTCGGCGGAGCATGTTCTGGTTGAATGTGGAGACATCCACCCAGGTGTACGTTTAGGCACGAGCCTACATGACGCCTTGGGTTTTAGAGACAATGGAAAGCTGAACACACCCGCGATTGAAATAAGTAAGAGACGGTTAGAGTATTGGTGGCAGAAAACTAGAGAGAAAGGACAAAAATAAATATTGGGAAAAAAAATAAGGACATTCTGCCGTAAAGGGCACAGAACGGAGCTGAAAACTTAAGGTTTTTTTTTCTTCTGGAGTAAAATAGTTTTAATTGAAGTAAAGACACTAGGCCAACGCTAAAAAAAAGAGTAAAGGTTTTTTTTTTTTCGAGCATGGTGGCACACTTGTCACCGCCCCGTTATAAAGGGGACGCTCATAGCATCCATCCATCCATCCATCCATCCATCCCTAACTCACTCCCGGCCGTTGCGGAGGCTAGCGCGCGCAGGGAGCGCTCGGCTTCCGACTTAGCATGGCGCTTTCTGAAGTTACTCTATATGATATTCATGGTACCAATGCGATAGAAACATGGTAGCAAGTATATGTGATGACTCTGGTAAATTCCGCTTTACAGAAGTGGTGGCGCAGGCCGCTCATAAGCCCGCTTCTGTTCCTCGGCAAAGCATCGACGCGGTTATAACACAGCCTTGTTTTTTTTTTTAGGTTTCTGTAACTTCGAGAATAAGTAAGAGGATGAACATTGCATTTGGTTGAGGAAACGGTTTAATCATGGTTTGGGAAATGTTTATTTCAAATGTATGTGCCGGCCGTCGCTGTACTTGAAAATAACAAAATTGCACATTTTTTGTTGGAGGCATCTTAATTCGTGCTTTAATATTGAAACAAATACTTCAAAAAAGTGAAAGTCACTGCATAGTGAGGACGGCCACGCTGCAGACGAAGAGGAAACATAAAAAACTTTCAGAGAATCCTTTCAATGGGAAGCAGGATATTTTCCTTGGTACTACAACAATATGCGCATGGAGAACTGAAAAAAAATCACTGCTGGTAAAACACTGTAGTGACGATCACAGTTTAAAGAAGTCAAGTCTGTCACAGCCTGATATGCTTCCGCGGGGGCTTGTGAATAAAACCGGAAGGCCTGTCATTCTGATCTGTTAACTTTTTTGTGTAGTTTATTAAGAAGAATCCGGAGAAACTTCTCAGAAATAATATGAGCCAGCACTCTAGCGTGACTCTTGTCCACACCTTCCGGACAGTCCAGAAGTGGCGAATCTTCAAGGTATGGCTCAACAGTCAATAGCAGAGTCTCGAGGATTTTCGTTCGAGAAAGATATTTGACAGCTTTCTCGAAGAACGTCACAATTGTGTCCAGCATTGATAGTAACTCCGGCTTTGGGTAATGTAGATCATAGGCTTCTTGCTGACGGAGAAGATGGTGCAAAGGACTGCTCGTTTTGTTTGTCGTCACTAGCATGGCGCATGTTTCGCAACCGACATCAGTGATGAGTTTGGCAATGTAACCATCTACATACACCAAGCCTGAATAGGCAACAGAGTTCGGTGGTTTGCGAGGAGGTTCTCGCAGAGCTTCAAGTTCCTCAATAACATCATCTTCTTCAATGTTTTCGTCGCGAATGCCCATGTCTTTAGAAGGTAGCGCCTTTTCCTTGACAATGTGGGTCAAAGCAGCTGTGACGGCTCTTGCGTCTAGCGTGTCATTGCCCCCGCACATTGCCCTCAATTTACCAAACAATGCCTCTATAGGATCACTGTTAAATTTCCTCGTGAGAACATAGTTTACTCCTTTTCTCAGAAGAAATCGGACTGTCTCCACCGTGGACTTTGTGGGGAAAAGCAGGGCAGTGTACGTCTCGTCTGTAAAGTTTCCAACGCCAGCGGCGACAGAAGAATCCTGGATGCGCTTAATGTATACTGAAAATTCATTTTCCAGCCACAGCAATCTAAGCACACGGGCCTCAGGCATTTTCGCCTCCATCGAATATAAGGTGGTCGGGTCTTAAAAAATATTGTCGTTGCTAGTAGCGCTGCGTGTGCGTCTTCTATTGCCGAGTGCCGAGAAAGGCAGACTGTCCCCACACGCACCTGTACATCCTTCACCGCTTGCTACAACCGAAAGAAGTAATTAGCACGAGAAATTGGCCGGGCACAGCTGGTTTACAACACGAAGCGCATGCGGCGAAACGCGCTTTGGGCGGTTGGCTCACGACGCCCTCACCCGGAGCGCGCCGTCGTGACTGTATAGAAAAAGTTTCATTGTACTCCCGGTGGCTGCGCAGGCCGTAAGGGAAGGAGCGAGCGCGCGCCTCTAGACCGGCCGTGCACACACTTTCGAAGATACACCTCTCTGAATATCGCCACGAGTGCCCCTGGTGCGGAGGGATACCAACACACAGGCATATTACATACAGCTGTCCCTCGCGTCCTGCTGCGGCAAACTCTGCACTCATAAAAACACACACATTACCACACTGGTCGTGGGAGGCGCGACTCTCGGATCAGGCCTTGGGAAGCCAACTGGCAACCCTGGACCAGGCCCGGTGACCCGCTATAGCCAGTGGAGCCCTGGACGAAGGGCACCACCCAATTTAGTTAAATTTAAGAACAGTTAATAAACGTTTATTCTCTCTCTTATATCTTCAACGAAGTGAACAAACTTCTCAATCTTGTGTTGGCCCATGACATTTTCTTGCTGCAGCCTGGCTTAATGATCGATTGGACGAATCCAAGCAGTTGGCCATACACAGCTGGATATGTGAGGTCTTTTACAGTAAAGGCAAAGGCACATCACAAGTGCCTTCTCTAGAGACGTGTCTTTACTCATTTCAATGGTTTCCTTCTCTCTGCCACAAATGAGGAGTCTCCTTTCCCCCCAGACTATGCACGGTCCAATATAATCACTTGGAGATGTCTGTAAGAAAATGTCCCATTAAACAAACAATAATGCTTCATAGGTGGCAAACACATCTCAATTACGCAGTAAATGAAACTACTGATCGCTAGGTTTTACGGTAGAGCTGTATGGTCGAGGTTTGCCGTCTGTCGTACAGAAATTGATAATTATCATGAACCGGCATGCGCTCAACCCCCACCCAAGCAATTTGTGCAGTTGGTAATAAGAGAAGCTGCAAAGCCACCCTCTAATCGCTTTACGCCGCCCGTATGTTCCCTGGTTAAATTCTAGTGTACCAGTGCGGTGAGGGAAGGTATTCCCGCAATATATGTGGCACCATATGCGTGCACAGGGTTCCCCAACAGGGGGGGGGGGGCGAAGGTTCATCGCAGCGCCCCCCCACCCTACTAAGTCAATGTATGGGGCAGATTTTGCTCCCCCCCCTCTCAGGTGACTAGAAGGGTCAATGAACGGGGCAGGCTTTGCGCCCCCCTTTTAGGTGATTAGGGGGGGGCGGCCGCCCCCCCTGCCCCCCCCCCCTTGTGCGCACGCCTATGTGTGGCACATACGCGCTATAGCAGTTTTACACAAGGCTGTTATGGTCGAGGTTTGTATTCAGGCACAACAGAGAAATACATAGAAAGACACAGACAAAAAATAAAGATAATAAAGAGCTCTGCTATGACACAATCTTACGGGACTTGGTGCAAGCTGTGCCAACTTTTTTGACCGCATTAACGTGGAATCCGTTTCTCGAATTTCTGCTGGTAACTGCTTTGACAATGTTTCAGTTCGGAAGCTTTTAAAAGTAACCAGTACAGAGAATGAGCTCGACTCACCGTAGCCATGAGAGCATGCTTTCCAAACCTGGGTCGCAGGTACGTGTCTAAAGAGACGTATGATGGCTCAGTAAATTTTAGTATTTTTGATGCGACCTCAAGGAACCTTTTCAATTTTTGCTCATTTTCTTCAATCCTGCGTCCAAACGTCAATTCGCTTTCAAATGCAACCTGAAAAAGAAAAGAACAGTGCACGAAATGCCTATAGGCGAGACAAAAAGCAGCTTGTGATTTCAGTTCATGTGTGCCTTAAAAACGAAGGTTAAAGGCCAACTCCGGCGATTTTTCGAGGTCGATGGATTTCAATGAAATTCGCTGGGTACGTTCCTTTGCACGTTTCCGTCATTTATGCCAAATTACAGGCTTGAGACATGCGCAGATTGTTTGCAAATGAATTTTAAAGATTGTCTGCAAACGGCCTCCTGGCTTCCCACAATTATTGGCAACATTGCGTCTGTGACGTCAGTATTGGGAAGGCGGCGGAAGTGCCGCACCGAGGGTACCGCTAACTTCGGCGCTTCGGCCGCTACAGCAAGCGTCTGCTGTGCACAAGGCGACAGCGTTGGTTTGGCCGGCGTTTCGCTGGTCGTCCCGGCTGTCACAGTTTTCATACTCCACGCCGGCGTGACCGGCATGCCTTGCACGACTTCCGGTTCGTTCGTAACAACGTCTACGTCATACGTAGACAGTACACTCGGTTGGGTTTCGGTTTCGGTGTTGCGCTTTTTTGCTTATTTAAAATTATTCTCCAATTTGCCGAGTATTTCTGCTATCGGGCCCGTAACAGGAGCTTCTCAGGAACATAAAAGCACCATTACTTTGACATGGCCAAAAAATCGCCGGAGTTGGCTTTTAAAGGTACAAACATAACCGACCACATATTGAACAAAACGTCTTCACTTCAAGCGGGAATGCGCTAAAGTACATATGCTCAGTTCTTAACGCAATGAAGAAGGAAACTTATAATTTGACCGCAATGTTATCCTGCATGCACTTATCTGGGCACAATCAGCTACGAATAAAAAGTAATTGCGTTTACATTTTGTAATAGGCTATGTGCGAAAACCGCAGTAAGCCTGAAAAATGTTTTAGGTGGCATGCTGAAGCAGAATGTTTGTATGAATTCCGAACATGAGATGTGTTTTCTGTGTACCGTGTTGCCCGTCACAAGCTGTGAACACTATCACATATCGGCTACATAAGGTGTCCCAAACGATATAAATGTTTTCCATACCAATTCTTCGTGTAGCATATATGTGGGCGTCACTCTCAGTGCTTCCTGACGTCGGACGGTAAAGGATGCCTTCATCAGCATTTTTATACGCTCAATGGATATATCTGTATCAGAAGCAGCTTCTCTTTCTAAGGTATGTTAAAGAAAAAAATAAATAGAAGTGAAGGGAAATCTAAAACGAACCTCTGCAATAAAGTTGTACAGTGAAGGTCGCATTTTCAACGCTTTCTACGTTCAGCTATAGAGGGCATCAAACCATGGAATTTCTTTTTTGCAATGAACAGGGGAAAATTGCAATCTGATTTTTTTTTTCTGTGAATTAAAAAAATTGTACGAAGTTGCCCAAAACGTATTACAATTACTTAGCTTTTGAAGCTTTACTCTTAAATAGTGTTGTTTGCCAAGAAAACATGTGTTTGATCTTTGAAATAACTACTTGTTCCACGGGTAAAAGAGCTAAAAATAACAGACTCCAGTAACTCATAACGAGCTCCTACTGTTCACAAGTATACTTGTGTACAGTAGTAGCCATTTGTTCTATAGAACAAATGGCATCCAGAGTGAGACTGGATGCCTTCACACCCCTCAAACATACGCTGCCTTGCAACTGATACATGCAAGCAGTTGTAAAAGCTCTTGAAATGCTTTTTACAAAGAAAATATAAAATATTATAATAAGGCATAATTAGTCTTAGAAATATTACAAATATAGTTTATAGCAACTCAGCCTCATTTATACCATCTTACTTGCCTGCAAAATCAGAACTGCAGATTCCGAAGAATACTCTTCAGCTCTCGTTTCTGCTCCAGCTTTGGTGCTTAGCTGCTTCAGTTTCTCCGCGGCCTGTCGTTGCCTGTACACGTCAGTCCTCGCCTCGCCTCTGACAGGCGAGAGATAAACAAGCCCTAAAAAGCAGATAAAAAGACGAAAGTTGCGAGCAGTTCTATACGTGTGCTATATTGCTTACCCATTTATTCCTTCCACTGAACCGAAGACGTGTTCCGGGGCTTGAAACGTCCCACGCCATGTCTGGATATTTTTTCAGCAATGCACCTACCGAAATCGTTGTACTTCCATCGCCGGACAGCATCTGATGCGTCAGTAATCAATTTTTGTGAACTGCATAGACACATAGCATAGCCTCTGTAAATGCAAACCGGATAATGTGCTGCGCAAAAAATTTCTCAAATAACCTCGCGTTGTAATCGTGACAGTTGGGTTCTTGAACAGGACGGAACGTTGAGCCTGTTGCATGCTATACCATAGTGAAACCTAATAAGACAAGGCACGAACTACAAAAGAAAAATATACCTTAAATGCTGCCTTCCAAAAGACAACTTGTTATTAAAATCGCAGATATCAATGAGCGAGGAGGCAAGTGACATGTGCGCAACACAATACTGACACAAAGAAAAAAAAAAAAAGCACACGTTTTCGGAAATAAAGTGCCTTAATGCGCTGTTTTCCTACTTTTCCGTTCGGTACTTGACCACAACAAACACACCTCTGAGGAATTCACTGGTTCCGCCTTGAACCTGTTTACAAAAGCATGATGACGATTATAATTTTTGTTTCGAACACAGTTATTGCTCCCATAGGAAGTTATCGCCCCCCGCTAAACAAAATAGGCACATTTTGGCGGATAGGCATTTAACAAAAAATGCACATTTCGCACAACCCATGTGATAAGCTAACACAAGAAACCGTTGCAAATCCTTAATGTTTGCTGTCATTGAGTAGGACAGAAAGATAACTAACGTTCTTACCTATATACTCCAACCGTCCGTGAATCGCCGGTGAGTGGCCGCAGTATACACACCATCCGTGGGGAGTGGCTGCTCCAGAACCATCAGACCGTGGCGGGTTTTCTCGCATTAACTCGGCACAATCACAATCCGTGTGCTAGCAACGCCCGCGTTGCACGCGAAGAATGTCTACGGAAGTAAACATGGCAGAAATCTCTGCCTTGCAGTGCCTGAACGGTGTTACAACCCAAAGAACCCGCAACAAACGCAGTCTTTCGGAAGCGCGCCCTTCGAGAGCCTTCCGAAGTAAAGTCCCGTATTCGCCGCAACAGGCGCGGGAAGAAGGCGAGGCGAATGCGCATGCGCCTCGTCATGTTCATCGTTGAGAACGCTCGCCCTTCGGGCAGACGGCGACGCTTATCGCGGCTCCCATATTAGGATTTCTATATGCGTGACGGCAAATGTTTACACGTGTTCGCCGCGGGATTGTAAGCGTGTGATATCCGTTGCACACGCGTACACGGCTGGCCCACGCTTGCACATGACAGAATCACGGCACGCAGCCTTGCCCTCACGCTGACCTGAAGGGACCGCACGCTTACTTTTGGTCACGTGGGGCTTGAAACGTCATCCACGGCTCATTTACATGTGCATCACGCTTAAATTTACAGTTTAGCGTGACATTAAGCATGGTATTTTTTAGAGTGTAGGTCTCACATTTACACCCGACATGCGTTGGAATCTTCATATTGAGGAACTTTGTTCCAAAGCTAACGAGGTGTTATGGGGCCTGAGACGCCACCTCCACTGTGCCTCTCCCGAAATTAAAACTTTAGCCTATAAAACCTTGTTAAGACCCATAATCGAATATGCTAAAGTAGTTGTGGATCCCTATACCCAAGCTAACTGTTTGAAACTCGACAAAATACAGTCTTAGTTCTAGGTTTATATTTAATAAATACCGCCATTTCCATTCACCTACCGAATTATGTAAACTTGCAGAGCTCTCACCTCTACAAAAACGAACCAAATATGAAAGGCTGAAATTCATTTTCTCATTCATAATCACGTTAAAATAAGCCACGACAGTTACTTTGAAATAAAAACGCAAGAAACATCAAGACACAGACACAGTATGTACATACCGCCCCACAAAGTTCATAATGACTGTTTCAGGTACAGCTTCTTCCCTAGGGCGATTCAGCAGTGGCATTCGTTGCCAGATTCGGTTGTGAAAATTAAATCACTGACTGACTTTTTAGAAGCAATAAAACCTATAGTGTACTTTGATGCCATGCGCTAAGATTGTGATGACATGTATGAATTACGTGCTTTGTAACTAGGTTATGATATTCATTATGTGTTTCATTTATGTTTATTTTATTTATGTGTTTTATTGTGTGTTATATTTTGCGCAAAAATATGATGTGTTTCGGCAGTGATGCTGTCTTTCCTTATTTTTCACTGACTAACTTCTCTGCTTAAATCTACTGTGGGAATCGAGCGCGCCCTCCCCTTTGGCGCCTCGTTCCCCAGCTAGCGCGTGTGCTGGCCCCGCGCGGCTCGAGCGCCGGGGACCGCCGTTAATCGGCAGCGCCAGGCCTCTTTGTCTCGTGCGAGCCATGCATCGGCTTCCCGGCGCGCGGGCACGTGTCCGGGCATGCCTGGACATGCTCACGCCACCAAGCTAGCTTACGTCACAGCGCAACGCCGTTCCTCATTGGCCGCCAGTGACAACCCCCTTCCCCCTTGAGCTCGCTTATGTCGGGCGCTGGCTTGCCCGCGGGAGATGCTCTCAGGCTGGCACGAGAGGTTGACGCGCTGCTCTAGCAGGCGGCTTCTCGTTCGTGTGCTCGACTGCTGCCCTTTGTGTGATAGTCGTAGCGCCGCTGGCAAGCGTACTCGATCGGTCTTGCGGAGTTCCCCTTATGGCCTGCAAGCCCGTGACTGTCGTACTGTGCTGCATCTTGGGTTAATAAACCCGGGTTGTTTGTTGGCCTCCTGCCTCGAGTGCCTTTTCTGCGCCGTGCCGGAGAATCGACGAACCCGGCCATAGCGTCTTTGTTCGCTGCAGCAGTGGAGAACGTCGCGTCCCTTGCCGGTCGCCTCGTAGGGTAAGCTTTGTGCTAAACCTATCTCCACACTACATGCCTAGCAATTATGATAGATTTGCTGTATGTATATGTGCTGCGAAATGATATGTGTTCCAGTAGTGAAGGTTCCTTTTCTTATGTTTCTGTTATGCACATTTCTGTTTAATATGATTCCATTCCACTCCTGTAATAGCCCGCCAAAAAGGGCTGACAGTATCAATAAATGAATGAAATGAAATGTACTCTTCTGTCCCTCCTATGTGGACCCTTACTGGGTCTGCAGTATGTTCTAAATAAATAAATAAAAAAATAAATTTGTTATAGTTTGCAATTTTAATGTACACATCACACAAGCAGACAAACTTGCTTGTCCTTCTGCGTAGGCACCTATGTATGAGCACTGTCATGGTCGTCTCCTCAGCTTGGTAGATACCACAATTGCCACAAGAGTGGCTGAGTGCATGACGACTACAATTCGCAGGTCATGACATGAAAATCGTGTTGTGTACGTCATGAAACCCTTTCCACCAGTCACATGTGGCACACTTGCATAATACAGCCCGTGCTATACGGGTATGCACCACAGGTGAATCACAGTCTATGACAGTGAGAAGACACTTTGGAAATCTTAACTCAATAGCGTGAAGGAGCCTGTGATGCAGAAAATCTGGTACTGGCATCGACAGCATTGTACTTGAACGATAAATCTTGATGGAAGCAAAGAATAAAAATCACGGCTCCAGCCAGAATAAACCCGGGCATTCTGCATGGGATTCAGTATTCTACCACAGAGCTGCTCCAGTGCTTCAAACTGCCTAGGAAAAAGACCTACACAAGCGTCATTTTTTTTTTTTCAGATGCCACAGATGGGGCTATTTCGCACAAAGAAATCACAAGGGAAGGGTTAAGGGGAGCGCAAACTCTCGACTGTTTATTCCAAATTTACAAGCGTCATGTTGGGGCAATGCGTTGCTCGAATCAGTCGACCACTGCTAGTTATGATATGCGCATCATCGCACTGTAGCGTGCATTTAGTTGCAAAAATATTGACATCGCTTCAACATGATTGCCAACAGTACTTTGGAACACCTTTTACAGTAGTGGCGAAAACCGGGCTAATTGGTACATAATTTAAAACCTGAAAAAAAACAGTGCAGAGACAGGACGAAGGAAAGTGACACGAGGACTGGCGCTGACTGCCAACTGAAATTTTTTTGACGACACCAAGAATATGTAGATAGACGAAAGAATAAAAGACACGATTGGGTTACACAAAAAATTTTGTCACGTGCGTGACGTCAAATAGCTGATTACTTTTTCTAACAGATCGAGAGACGGCACACTTATACATTGATCACCCCTTTGGTGGATGACAAAGGCCTGAAATATCTCCCGCGCGCGCCTTTGATGATAGCATTTCAGGATGGTGACGTCAGACAGACTGGGGGTGCACCCAAGCCTGGCACAATGAGTGTGCCAGGCTTGGGTGCCGCACAAGCACTGCCGTACACTGCTGCACAAGCACGGAATTTCATACACGACGCATGCCGCGCACTCGATGAATGGTTTGGCGTGCCTCTTCGAACAGCTCACTCTGCCAATATGTGGACTACTAAATTTTCCGAAAGACTTCGATTCACCTTGTAAAGCTTGACTCAATGGGAAAAATTCAGCATAGCTGTCACTCACGGACTGTTTCGCATGAAATCGATTCTTACAATGTGTGGGATCTGCCGGAATTTTTTTCCTAAGTTTCTGTAAGGGAAATAGTCGTGTCATCGTGCAGTGATAAGTAGACTGGACTAGACTTTGTGTCCACTGTCAGTACAGGTGATGTTTAATTTAAAACATTTATGGCTTTACGACCCGAGCTTTCACCTTTACTGCCAGTATGCGGAATTACAAGCTTGGTAGGCTGTTGCAGGGTAGTTGCCGTGGCTGATCTTCCTGCCCGAATACCAAAGTTAGTTTTCCATACACTGCCCTTGGTTTAGTGTGTGAGTGCGATCTCTTGGATAATAATAATCATACAGTCGAACCCGTTTATAACGAACTCGAAAGTGCCGCGAAAACTGGTCGTTATATCAGTAGTTCATTGTAAATGGACTAGCCCTCAAAAACATGCATTTAGCGACGCAGCCACTTTTTTTTCTGCGCATTTTTATTGAAAAGTGCTAACAACTCCTCCGGTGAGAAGTTAGGCCTTTTCGTGTTGTGAAGCGAGGCCCGCTGCGTGCACGAGTGAAATAAACCGCCTTTGCAGTGAACCGACACCGTTTCACTGAACCGCGGTACCGCTACGTGGAGCCGATCATCCCTGGCTAGTTGCGTGCAGCGCGTCGCCTACTCGGCTCACGCCATCACTGCCCGGCCACTTGCATTTGTACGCGCATTTGTGCGCACGGGTGCGGCGAGCGGCCTGTTCGTTCAACGTGGCGAACAAGCATTTTGCAAGCAACGCGTACTATGTCTCCGCGATGCTCTGACGGCCCTGCACGACAGCGCGGCGCGCTTGGGTTGCTGCCTAATAAAACACGCAGTATACGCTCGCTGTAAGTGCATCGACGTTTCTCGGTGCCCGTGTCACTCAACAACAGCGAGCTAGTTTCGTTTACACGAAGCGACGCGCACTTTATCTCGCACGGCGCGGCGGCGGCGGCGAACTTTCGAATGGCAATGGCATTGCGCGCTTGTACTGCTTGTACCGCCGTCACCCCGAACAGTTTACGCCACACGTGCAGCCGAGCCGATAGCTGCAGATGAGTGTGATAAGGTTGTCGGCGATAAATCGTAATGGCACGTTCATCGCCGGCCGCCACATCGCCTTCGCTCTCTTCTGCCGTGAAGGAATCACCGCATCAAGGAATTAAACCAGCCGAAAACAGACGAACACAGGAACACAAGTGTTCGTCTGTTTTCGGCTGGTTTAATTCCTCGATGCAATGCACCAACTAGCCCAACAACGAGTTCTACTAGAATCACGTACCGCAATCGCGCGG
Source organism: Rhipicephalus sanguineus (assembly GCF_013339695.2). NCBI lineage: Eukaryota > Metazoa > Arthropoda > Arachnida > Ixodida > Ixodidae > Rhipicephalus > Rhipicephalus sanguineus. The sequence goes on along the minus strand of NC_051186.1, from coordinate 140,258,192 downwards.
AAGTCGTAATCATTGATCGGCCGGTCTCTGCCGTTACCGAAAAGATTAAATACATTTTGCGGCACATTGTGACGTCGACGCACTCGCAGTGAACATTTAAGCGCCGAAAAGTTATCGCGGTCATCGCTTATTGCATTTTATGGCTTCTTGCGTTCCAAGGCATAGGTTCATCGTAGGCGGTCGTAGCTGCAGAGAACGGCGCCAGGATAGGTTGCCGTGTGAAAGCTGACTGCAAGGCTTCATGCTGCCTACTATTTCTTTGTTTCTTTCTTTTTTTTTTTTGTATTCCCCACTGCCATTCTGCCACTGAAGAAACGACTGGAAAGCGAGCGACCTCGCTCGTAGCGTCCGAAAGCAGCGCGTGCGGTGCTCGCCGATCTCGGGTATCTTCGTCACGAGTAAACTGGACCGCGGCATGCGCGAGCGCACGCCTCTCATGCTTTAAAAGGCCTACTTTAACTTTTTTTTCGCCTTGTATATGCCATATTTCTACCGCGACCGTGTCTGAAGTGTTCGTTGTAAAAGTAGGAGGCTTTGAAAAATGTTCGCTATATGTGGACGCAATTTCAATGGGTAGCATAGGAAAATCCTAAGTGCACCGAAATATGGTCGTTATAACCGATAGATCGTTATATCTGGGATCGTTATAAGTGGGTTCGACTGTAATAATGTCTGGGGTTTAATGTCCCAAAACCATGATATGTGTATGAGGAATGCCATAGTGGAGGGCCCCAGAAATTTCGACCACCTGGGGTTCTTGAACGTGCACCTACATTTAAGTACACAGGCCTCAAACATTTTAGCCTCCATCGAAAATGTAGCCGCGGCGGCCGGGATTCGATCCCGCGACCTTCGGGTTAGCAGTTGAGCGCCATAACCACTAGACCGCCGTGGCAGGTCGATCTCTTGGATGATTGATCTTGTCCAGGGCAAGCTTCACGTGACAGCATGCCAAGCCACAGGCTATGGCTAATGAGTATGAGCTGTCTCTTCTGCAGCAGCTGCGGGCAATCAAAGTTGCTGTTTGGTATCTAGTCAATAAAATTCCTTGTGTAGGCTGAATTAGGAAAGGGGGCAAAGGCATCGTCAATGAAAGTGAGGGTGTGTATGGCATGTGCAACACTTGAATGGCAGGTCACGATCACCATGCTTTCAACATCGCGTGCGAACCCTAGAAATCGAACAAGGTGTCGTGCATCATGTGAAATTTGGGTCGCTATTTGACATATTTTTGGTGTAGTACGGTCCCACAAAGAAGTTTGCATGATCGAGGAGGTCAGAAAAGATAGTTGGTGACTGTCTATAATATTTTTGTGAGATCACCTTCTTCTGTAAACTTTCTTTCTTGCTTTGATTTTGTCAGCAACGTGGATCCTGTTTGGATGTTGACCTTTGAATGCTCGAGTGTTTAAATGGATGCAAACAATCCGGTTGCATGCCTTTACCCTCGGATGTGTGCGGCAGCTTACTCAGCATGTTTTGCACATGTGCAGCCTTTGAAAATGTGGTGGTTGTAGTGCAGTACTGCTTATAGTCGGATATTCGTGACTCTAGTGAAGCAGCAGTTTTGGTGATTGTTGTTTAAGGTCATTGTGGTAGAAAGAATGATGCATTTGATTGCATATATTCCTTGTTGTAAGAATTTTCGCACAACGTTTTTGCTTCATTGCACAATTTTATGGAGACCAGACCAACCACAGTTTTAGAAGTAGTTTGACTGGACTGTTTCTCCGGTTGCCATCAGAGGACAGACATGCTTCACAAATTGATTGTGTGAGGGCACACATTTACATTGGTAATCAAATGGCACCAACCTATAACCATGAGACTAAGGGAACTTACCAAAGAAGGCTGTTTTCACTTTGGTCATTGTCACATATAGAAGGTGACAAAGAAAATGTGATAGAAGAATAGGAAGACATCAAGCGTAGCCTGACGTATAACCGTACGACGAGAAGAAGAGAAAAACGAAGGAGAAGATATAAAAGAGAAGATGACGTGGGCATCGGGGCCCTGGGTGTTCGATCGGAAGCGCGTGAGGCGGGCACGAGCGTCGCCGGCCTGTGTTCCCGGCGCTCCGGCTCCCTTTGTTCTACGGCATCACACCGTAGTCTCGTGCTTCATCGCTCTACGGCATCGCACCGTAGTCACCGGCCGTTCAAGGACACGTCCTAGGAACTGGACGGCCGTAACGAACACTCGCAGCGGCCAGGGAGCGTCATCGGCTTGTGTCCCGAGCGCTTCGTCCTACGGCACCGCTCTGTAGGCTTTGCCTGAGCCAGTCCTGTTCCCGGGAAACGCTGGCCAGCTCAAGTACCTGCGACGCACAGGTCACTGAACTCCAAGCCTCCGAGCTTCAACCACAACGCCAGCTCGCGTTCTGCAACCGGTCAAACTCGCCCCATCGACTCGGACGCCGGTGATCATGCCACTGTCTTCTCAACGCCTCGTCTCATCATGCATCGGCACAGAACGCCGTGAGTTGTTTGAGCGAAGAACGCTTCCTACTGTATGGATGTTTGTGTCCTTAACTTGTTCTTTTTGTCATAGCTTTGTTTAGTGCCGGTATGTTTTATATGTTTGCAGTGGCTTGGGGTAACAATGTGTGTTTTTCTATTTGTGTGTAATTAAAATAGGTGTGTGTAACGCTCTTGCCTCCTCCGTTCCTTCTGGTCGACTGTTGTCCGGAGATCCGTGACAAAAATAAGTGGCGAGCCTGCCAGGATCCTTTTTCTTATTTTTTGTTGTGGGTCTCACGGATTTCTATTCGCCAGGGAGGATGGACTTGACGAAGATCTTAGAGTTACCAGTAAAGCTTGGTTTGTCGAGTGAAGAAGCCATAAGCCTCTATGATCGCGAGGAAAAGAGGCTGAGAGATGAACGAGCGCAGGCATGCGAGGAGAGGCGCGAGGAAAGGCGCGAAGAGGAGGAACGCGAAATCAGGAGGATTGAGTGCAAGAAGGAGTTTATTTTGCGGCAACAGCGGACTTTGAAGGGAGGTAGTAAGATGAGCACAGATGATAGGGGCTTTGTAATAGAGACAGAACCTTCTAGCTCAATGCGAGCGTGTCCCAGAAAAGTTATAGCTCCTGTTCACGCCAGAAGTGATGACCCGTATGTGTACCTGCATCGGTGTGAGCGGACAGCCTTAGGTCAAGGTTGGGAACGTGAACTGAGTTTGGCAAAAACCACAGACTGTAGATCGGACATAGAAATTCCAAGGGTGGAGTTGCTACAGGAATCTGGGGAGCCTGAGGCCCACAGCTGTGGTCCGGTAGAACAGATGATTAGTGACCGTGGAGACTGTAAAAAGGAAAATTGTCTTGTAATTAGCAGTAACAAAGAAGTGGACGCAGGTGTCACTTGTAGATCCAATAATGAGGTTGGTAGTGAACGGCATGCCGAAGATGATGATCAGGGACCTCAAGAAACGGTCACTGCTATGACTGGCGTCGCAGAAATCGAGAGGAGCACTTCGCGGAAAGGAACGCGTCTTGAGGAGAAAAGCACAGGTCATATGCAAGACAGAGTATTACCGGAGCGCAAGAAATTCATTGGCTTGGCTGATAATCACGGGGTTGCTCAGGCAAAGCATCGTAGAAGGAAAACCGCCCCGAAAATTAATCACAGACACCCGAATGTAAAAAGAGATGCGCAAATGCTCAGCCGGGGACGTGTAGTTAGGACACATTATAGAAGAGTTGTGTGGATGCGGCGTTCGATGATTGAGACATGCAATAAGAGCAGGGGTGGTGCTGGGCGTTCGCAGCGGCGCTCAGTAAGGAAATGCCGAAGAAAGTCGCGTAAGGTCTGAAAGAGAAGACTTAAGCTTGAACGCTTATATTGGTCAGCCTGTGCATAGAGCAAACCTATTTCGGTGCTGACTTAACCAATGCGTGCTTACAAAGGTATTTTGAACAATGCAAACTGTGAGTGATTCTAGTGTTTTGGTGAAGTACCCCTGAAACAGCCCAGTGATAAGTTTAGTAGGAGTGTGGTGGTGTTTTAGTGTTAGCTCAAGACAGATCGTGGAAGAGATCGGATTGTTACTCGGGTGAAGATACCGGAGGTTTGAAGCAGTTTTCTTCCAGGGAAAACTCTTGAAGAAGGGGGCCATTGTCACATGTAGGAGGTGAGAAAGAAAATGTGATAGAAGAATAGGAAGACGTCAAGCGTAGCCTGACGTATAACCGCATGACGAGAAGAAGAGAAAAACGAAGGAGAAGATATAAAAGAGAAGATGACATGGGCATCGGGGCGCTGGGTGTTCGATCGGAAGCGCGTGAGGCGGGCACGAGCGTCGCCGGCCTGTGTTCCGGGCGCTCCGGCTCCCTTTGTTCTACGGCATCGCACCGTAGCCTTGGGCTCCATCGCTTTATGGCATCGCATCGTAGTCACCGGCCGTTCAAGGACACGTCCTAGGAACTGGACGGCCGTCACGAACACTCGCAGCGGCCAGGGAGCGTCATCGGCTTGTGTCCCGAGTGCTTCGTCCTACGGCACCACTCCGTAGGCTTTGCCTGAGCCAGTCCTGTTCCCGGGAAACGCTGGCCAGCTCAAGTACCTGCGACGCACAGGTCACTGAACTCCAAGCCTCCCAGCTTCAACCACAACGCCAGCTCGCGTTCTGCAATCGGTCAAACTCGCCCCATCGACTCGGACGCTGGTGGCCATGCCACTGTCCTCTCAACGCCTCGCCTCATCATGCATCGGCACAGAACGCCATGAGTTGTTTGAGTGAAGAACGCTTCGTACTGTATAGATGTATGTTTCCTTCACTTGTTCTTTTTGTGATAGCTTTCTTTAGTGCTGGTATGTTTGATATGTTTGCAGTGGCTTGGGGTAAAAATGTGTGTTTTCTTTTTGTGTGTGATTAAAATAGGTGTGTGTAACACTCTCGCCTCATCCGTTCCTTCTGGTCAACTGTTCTCCAGAGATCCGTGACAGTCATTGCTCAGGGAGACAATTCGTGTTGAGCCAGCTGTTGAACAGGCTAGTTGAATATGTTTTGTCAAGACCTTTCAATGTCCTTGGCAAGTGAATGTGAGGGGGAATTGGTAAGGCACTCATTTTTATTTATGGCTGCCTCGTCTTTGTGTGGTTTTGAGTGGTGTGAAACGTTCACTTCTTTTGCTTCCACACTTTTTGTCTTCCACCAGGTCTGTGTGGCAACTGGATCGAGATAGCATATGGCACAAGTGCTGGTGCAGTGCGGGTGATTGTGCAGCACCCAGAGACAGTAGGCCATGGTCCGCAGCTTTTCCAAACATTCACTGTCCACCGCAGCCCCGTCACCCGAGTTGTCCTCTCCGAGAAGTACCTCATCTCTGGTATGTCAGCAACTGTACACCATCTCTCATGTCGTGGTTAGAAAACCTAGAAGTCACAGTAAAACCTCTTTAATTTAAAGTCATTGATGGCATCCGCAACACTCGTGACAGGTTTCCAAACTAAGAGGGTATTCAAACCAACACAACATAAAAAAATGGGGCCCAGGGAACCTTGGATTCCTGAAAATACTAATCGGAGATGCTAATCTTGCTGTGTCCAGTGGTTAGCAGCTTCAGCAGTCACGACTTCCACCAATCATTGATTCCAGTTATGTTATGTTGAACTGAACTCCTAAAACAAACTCCTGAAAACTGAACTGAACTGAAACTGAAACTGAAACTGCAAAACTGATAAAACAAGCCAACTTGCCTGCACTTACGGAACGCAATCGTGTTTCCTGACTAAAATTCTTATTTCAACTTATCAATAAACATTACAATATTAACATATCTGATATAATTACTTTTTCTTCTTGGTATGCCACAAGACAGAGGCATCACCTAACAATTACCCCATTCAGCGTAAAAAGCAATTGTTTCAAATATTCCTTTTTTCCAAGGACTGTGACTGAATGGAATAACCTGACTAATACCCAAGTTACTCAACCTTCACTGTCTTTATTTGCTGCAAACATCTGTTAATTACCTTCCAATATGACCTCCTTCATGATATGTATTTCTTTTTGCCAAGTTTTGTTTATTTAGTTGTTGTTTTGTATAAGGGCTGTATTTGTATGCGCAATAGCCTAAAACAATGTATTCGTTCGCATACGTATTTGTATTTTTGAAGCAGTGTATTATACCTTGTTTTGTTTTGTTGCTTACATTGTTCCATAATATGTTGTATTTCCACCCTGCTAAAATTCCCTATGGGGATTGCAGTATCTGTAAATAAATAAATAAAAAAAATATATCGGAGCCCTGTGGAGCCACACAGCGATGTTCATGATTTATAGGTGAAGCATTCCAGCCTTATTGATGCCAGTGCGAGAAGTAATACAGTTAAACCTGAATATAACAAACTCAATATAACCAAACTCTCAATGCAGTTGATCCCGAATATATTGAAGGGTACCACGAAATAGTTCAGTATACCATCGGTAATTCGAAATTCAATATATGTGTCATTAGGCTTATATTAATGCACTGCAGATCTCGAAACTTTTTTCGGAAATTGTAACAAGCACTCACATGCCAATTCACTCACATTATGCTGAAGAACAAGGTGAAAACTTCTTTTGGAAGTTGCTGCACTTTATTTCGCTTAAACAATTTTCGCTTTATTTCGTAAACTTGCCTTCCTTCTTGTGCGTCGTGTAAGGAGTGGGTTTCGGCGGGTCTCGTTAGGGTAGCTGGCTCCCGCCGTCGTCCACACAGGCGATGTTTTCCAGTGAGGGGGACGCGTTCTTCCAAGAAGGCATGTCGGTTTATTTATATAGTTACAAGAGAGAGAATGAATGAATGAATATGTTTGTACAGAAGTCTTCGGAAGCCCCTCGTCTGCCAACACCGAGGCTTTGGGAAGCAGTGGCATCAGCTCCCACCAATCAGGTGTCTTGACATCTCAATGCTCCGCCCACAAGAAAGGGGGGAATAATTGGGCCACACAATACTGCCAAATGCGCTTCTTTTGTTATTTTTATGTAACTAGTCCATCGCACGCATAGCCACTGCCTTGCACAAACCGCGCCCTAGTGTCTGGGAACCTTCCAGATTTTGTTAGGATCTACTTATAGGCTTGAGTGCGAAAACGCGAACAGCTGAGATTATTCTGGATCTAACGCGACCATCAGTGATAAGGCTCGAATGTTTGATGCCGCATGTATTAATTCCGACGCGCCTTGCTGCAGATAAGTTTTATTGACAGCCGACGCTCTGTTCACCGCTATCAGTGTACAGTGTGTATTGCTGTAGCTTGACTTCCCGTTTCCCGTCCATAAGTTTGGCCAGATAAAGAGTTTCATGTTGGACACGCCGACTGCTATCTTCATCGATGTCATGACCCCGTGACATCTGGTGGAGGTGCTGTTGCTTCATGTGCCAGACGTCCCCATCAAGCCGTGAACGCAGTCGCAAAGAAGACGTTGACACCATTCCCAACCAGCGAGCCAGCCGCAGACAACGAGGTCAAGCACCAGAGCACCCGATAATACCTGGAAGGCAAAGGCCATGACCATGACGGCGACAACAATGACAGACCCTGTGCCACCACTCGCGACAGTCGTGCTACAGCAACACAGGGAGGCGCCAACGTTCCGCGGATCATCATTTGGACACGGAAAGCTGGCTCAAAGCGTATGACTGCATTGCCGTCTTCAATATCTGGACTAATGAGGACAAGCTACGGCACGTCTACATCGCCTTGGAAGACGCTGCTTGGACCTGGTTCTAAAACCAAGAACGAAACCTGACAACGTGGGACATTTTTCGCACCAGTTTCCTCGCCACATTCACGAGCGTCATCCGCAAGGAGTGGGCCAAGGCTTTGCTTGAAACCCGTGTGCAGATGCCGAATGAAAACATGGTGCTCAAGAGATGACCAGACTGTTCCGCCACGCTGATCCTACCATGCCCGAAAAGAAAATAGTTCGCCTCCTCATGCGAGGAGTTAAGCAGGAACTCTTCGCAGGACTGATGCGAAACCCATCGAATCGCATTCAAGGATTTGTCTCGGAAGCGACGACTATTCAGAAGACGCTTGACATGCGCAACCAGTACTACAATCGTTGTTCCATGCCACACTTGAAGGAAATGCAACGGATCTGCTCCAATGACCATCATGAGACGATTAAAGCAATCTTGCAGGAGGAGCTGCGAAAATTCCTGCCTTCATCGCAGCGTCAACTGGATTCCATTGCTGACGTCGTGCGCCAGGAGATCCAGCAGTTGCTTGGTACCCCTGAACCACTACAGCCTCAGCCGCAAGCCATGAGTTACGCTGCTGCAGCCCGACGCTAAGCTCCCCCTCCGTGCTCACGTCAAGACACCGCATCGACGCACTGCCATCGCCAGACACCACCAACGCCGTACCGCTCACTTGTCGGCCAGCACTTTACTTCGAGGAAGACCGACATTTGGCGCACCCCCGACCACTGCCCGCTCTGCCACCATAGCAGAGAAGCTGGCCACACCTGCCACCGCTGCCAGTACTGACAGATGGGACTGCGTGGGTTCGCTACTGAAGCGCTGTGTCCACAGCAGGGTGAACAACCAGTGACATCGCCGACTATCTTGCAGGAGCGCATTGGACTAGGACTTTCCCGATCGCTGTCGCCAGGCTGCTACGTCTCTCCCCAGCGCCGACCATACACTGGCCCAACGCAGGGTCGGTCATCTAGCCCGTATCCAGAAAAAGAACAGCAACCGATGGAGGTGCGGTTGCTGTACAACAAAATATCGAAGATCCTCCACCACCGATGACTCTGCGATGAAATCTTAAAAACACGACGCAGACCAGACTGAGCCCTGAGGACGAAACCTCGGGGCTCGAAGAAGACGCGTCAACGCGATGTAGAAGTACCGGGGCAAGCCAACCTAGCCGTGATCTGATGCCGCGACCTAATCGCAACGCAAGATGACGGACTAGCAAGCAAAGAAGTCTCACGTCGCAGCTACGTGCAGCATCCCAAGAAGCACGCTGGGTACGATATTTAAGAACAAGCCCAAGGTTGGAGCCAGGGCAGACTATAGGCTTCTGGCATTCAACGAGTACGCAGAGCTGCTTATGAAGCGTTTGAAGCGCTGTTTCACCGATGTCGTATTTGTATACCAGTGTTGTATGGAATGGTGTTCCAAGGAATGATGTTCCGGGAACTAGTTCTTTTAGGGAGGAATGGCACCATTCCATTTAGGAACGGTGGAACTGTAACGGTAACTAGTTATGTTCGCGAAGGAATGACGGAGGAATGACGTTCCTTCTGTAAACATTCCACGGCATTGAACAGGCGCATGTACGCAGCACGTCATGCAGAGGAGGGCAGATGGGCTACTGCGCGAGGCGCAAGAACCTACCGCTTGCCTGTTACGTGGCTATGATGCGTCCTTCTTTGCCCTTCAAGGCGCCCGCCTGGGGCACAGGGAAGCGCACGTCGGCGAGAATGACCACGTGCGGGAAGAACAGCTAATTTTTATTCTGTTTATCTGAGCCAGTCTGACAGGGGCCGTTCTGGAGTGGAGTACATTTACTTGACATTCGAGAATCATCGAACCCTATTGTAATACCCCTGTCACACGGCAAATGTAATGTCATTTACAAGAAATGACATTAGGTGAACTTAATGTCATTTTACCTGCCTGCTGTCACACGACGAAAACAAATGACATTTTAAAATGATGACCATGACCTTAGCACTCCGGAGCCGTGACGTTGGGAGAAATAAAAATCTATTAAAACTTGCATCTCACATGCGTGTATCCTAGAAAATAATTTTCTATCACTAAAAAGCTGCTCGAAGAATATAAACGCAGCCATTTTACACAACTTGCCACAGCTGTACGACACAAACGAAGTCAAGCCAAGAACCAATCGAAAACCAACATGGCCGACGATATGACCGGGCGTGCGTACAGTGAACTAAAGCGTGCGAGCACGACTGACACTCCGGCTGCAGAAATGAGACGGCGGCAGCTAATTAGTGTAGTCACCACCTTGATCACCAAAACACGTGCAATCGGACGATCAACACCCGCGATACGGGCAACAGCAAGAGAGCACAAATGAAACATGGCCGGCGTCCAGCCGCTGTAGTTGAGAGTAGCTTTCTTTTAGAAACTTTCGCGCGTGCTGTTACGTGATCAAACCAGTAATAAGTTAATCTAGTAAAGAATAAGATATTTAAGAATTACAAAAGTTACGCATACATAAGTCAACAGTTATCTCCCTAAAAGGTCCCTGGTGTCGAGACTACGCATTCGGTCCGAAATCGAATGCGAATGTGTTTCGGGAACTCATTCGACTGGAAATGTCATTTTCATCGAATGGCATTAGTTTCCCCGTGTGACAGCAAACAAATGACATTACAAACGAATGACATTAGCTGTAAATGACATTAGATTTGCCGTGTGACAGGGGTATAAGACCACCACCAGGAAAGGGCGCGCTATTTTTTTTTACCTCGTTGGCTATTTGTTCGGCCAACTCGAAGTAGGTTTCATTTTTTTTTTTTTGTGGCTGCATCGGGTGGTTCTGCTACGCGTCCCCATGACATATAGGAAAAAGTGGGGGAGCCGACTTACAGTAGTCGAGGTGCTGTGTGTGGTTCCGCGGAGTTTTAACACTGTGTGTTTTAGGTAACACGTGTTACCTATTTTCATATGAAATATACTATCTCGATGATTAGTGCAGTAGGCGGTTTTATCTGGCTTTACTATGCGGCAGTGTTGTCGGTAACACGTGGTGTTTTTCGTGGCTTTATATTTGCAATCGACGCAAAATAAAGCTTAGTTGCGAGTGCGCCTCTTTCCTCTCACCTTATTTCTTAGCATTTTTACGCAGCACTACACCCGAACCTGCAATTGGTGGGACTAATGGTTGAACCAGGCATAATGGAATAATGAACCAGGCACGCGCAGACTCTTCCAGTGTAAAGTAGACTCACTGCAACTTCGCGTCGTCATTCCACTTGCTGATGGTCGCCACGCACTCGAACTGTTCCAGCCAGTCCTCGGGGTCGTCGCGCGGCGTTCCGCAGAATTTAGGGGGTTCACGGGGTTGCTGCAGTACGACGGCTGTTAGCAACTGGGCTTCAGTCATCTTGACAGGCCGGGCTTCTTTTGTGGCGGGTGGTTTTTCTGGAAGGAGGCCGTACTCAGGGGGAAGTCCTAGCTGTCAGCAGCTTCTTCTCTGGCCGTCTTCCTTTGCTTGGTGAGGACTGGTGTCACGGCTGCACGAGGGGGTACTGAACATACCCAGCACATCCACCAGATGTCACGGGCGTCGTCGTCACTGGAATCCACAGAAGACGAGGGTGTGGCAGACAAGCTTTAATATTAAGGAGACGGACTTCTGCCTCTTGCTTAGGAAACACAAAAAGAACACTAACAGAATCAGAGCGGCGTGCCCATGCAATGCTGCCGTTCCACCAAAGAACAACGCACAACTTACGTGCTGCCAGTTATTTAAAGGCCAACTCCGGCGATTTTTCGAGGTCGATGGATCTCAATGAAATTCGCTGGGTACGTTCCTTTGCACGTTTCCATCATTTATGCCGAATTACAGGCTTGAGACATGCGCAGATTGTTTGCGAATAAATTTTAAAGATTGTCTGCGAACGCCCTCCTGGCTTCCCACAATTATTGGCAACATTGCGTCTGTGACGTCAGTATTGGGAAGGCGGTGGAAGTGACGCAGCCGAGGGCACCGCTAACTTCGGCGATTCGGCCTCTACAGCGAGCGTCTGCTGTGCACAAGGTGACAGACAGCGTTGGTTTGGCCGGCGCTTCGCTGGTCGTCCCGACTGTCACAGTTTTCATACTCCGCGCCGGCGTGACCGGCATGCCTTGCACGACTTCCGGTTCGTTCGTAACAATGTCTACATTACGTAGACAGTCACTCGGTTGGGTTTCGGTTTCGGTGTTGCGCTTTTTTGCTTATTTAAAATTATTCTCCAATTTGCCGAGTATTTCTGCTATCGGGCCCATAACAGGAGCGTCTCAGGAACATAAAAGCACCCTTACTTTGACATGGCCAAAAAATCGCCGGAGTTGGCCTTTAAGCGCTGGGAAAACAACACAGAACATGCGCACACGTATCATCACATACTGCACTGTCTGATATGATGGGCCCATCGGAAGTTAATCGTAGTCCGCTCTAGCCTATCTAAATGATGCGACGGCTGTCCTCGACAGTGGCAGATGCGAAAAATGGCATGGCACGTGGCAATACTGACTTGTACCCCCAAGCACAAGTCGTGGAAGAAATGAAACTAAAAAGAAGCCCAGTATTGCAGTGAAGTCACCTTCTCTGCATCATCGCGAAGCAGTGCCGTGAAGCCGTGAAGCTGGCACAGGTCGCACTTGTTCGATTCAGCTTGCAATGTCACGAAACAGAAAACATGGCCACCGTAAATGGACATGCCGTAATTCAGGTTGTCGCCTTGCTTTTATGCGATATTAGACCGCAGCTATTTTGTTTCTGCAGTGTGCAACGGTTTTCCATGCTGGACATTCAGTGGACTGAGTGAAAAGCAAGTGACTGAATAACAGAGAGCTGAGCTAGTTGGTACGTGTTCATGTAAAAAAAAATCAGGGCCTGCAAAATCGGGCACAACAGAGAAATGAAGACACCACAAATGCCATCTAACAACTGTAGAGGTGCACAGTGGCAGAAAAGAAGGAACAAAAAATTGGCCGCGTATCTACGTGCTTCGCTGTAAATGTCGCCGAAAGACGATAGTCTTGTGCCGGCCGTACTATATCAGTCCTCGTCGTCTATGTTGAATCGCCGCATCTGGCTCATAGCGTCGCATTTTCAGCCCAGCCTAAGAAACATTAGGGTCTTTAGTAATTTATCTATGTATTTTCTAGTAAAGGAACACACCACCTATTACTTATGTATTGATGTAGTGCCTCAGATATGCGTAATATTTGCTTTTTGATCGACAGTAATCACAAGTATGAGCGGCCGTACCAGTTCAAGATGGCTGGGCGTTCAGAAAGTGGGTAAACTTTGGCCGGCTGGCTGAATCGGGTGACAGACAGACAAACATAAAGACAGACAGACTGAAATTTCTGCGTTTAAGTTCCCCGAGAAAGACTATCGTCTTTAAAAACTTATTTGCGCATCTTATCGCATCTTGCCCAGGCAAGATGCGATACCTATTAATCCGGCACACATGAGCGTCTACGTGGAAGGCATTTGATTGCTTCTTCATGTAAGTTAGTTGACGGTTGGCTCACACATGAGCTGCTACTATTATCGATATGCCATGCCTTAACCACTAGACTCATTTCTTCATTCCTGTGCCTGTACAAAACTCAGTGGACATGTCTTTCAATGCAGTGTGCAGCGAGTACAGCCATGTGCGTACATGGAGTGTGACCCGCTTCCGAGGCATGATCTCCACACAGCCAGGGTCAACACCTTTGGCCTCCTTTAAGGTCGTTTCCCTGGAAGACCTTGAACCCTCAGCCAGCTACCCAGCTGGAAATGACTGTGGTGAGCGCTACTTCTTCATACACAGGTTTTTGCTGAATTAATTGTAGCAGATGTTCTCTATGAGGGAAGAATAATGTGAAGAGGTGTAAACAGTGCTACTTGAAAGATGTGGCACAACGTTACGAACGAGAAGAAAGAACACGAACTCCACACGCTGGACAGGAAGCTGTTTTTGTTGCAGGAAATACTAGGCCCATGACCGTCTAGGATAAACCGGATAGCAATGAACTTTGTTTGAAGACACCAATATTTGTGATGAATATTGAGCAGACTATACTGAAAGCCGCGCTCCATGTGCTTTGTTCAAACGATAGTTTTTCAATTTACCAAATGTAGGACTGTATATATGTATGTATATTATTTCTGTTTCTTAAAGGGGTACTGAGACGAAAATTTTCATTTGTCATTTTTTAGCGTCAAATGAAAGGCCCTCAAGAGCTTAGAAAAGGTAGTGCTAAGCGCGAGTGCACCCTGAAAAAGTAATTACAGTATGTTTTTAAAAGCTAGTTTCGATTCCTACTGTACCCTGACGTCACAACACGGTATGAGCTTTTCATCGTGTGCTCGCACAATATATGGTGACGTTTCCACGGCCGCTCCGTACCGTGGCTCCGTTGGTGACGCACAAGCGGCCATTTTGAATGTTTTGGTGACACACAAGCGGCCATCATGAAAGTTTTGGTACCTGACATCATCACAACTAGCCAGACTGCTGCGTGAAGTCACCAAAATTAGTACTATAGCCTGACGTCAAGGTAGTGTCGATGTTGGTAGGTGCGCCATGGAAAAATTGACCTTATTGTCGAAATAAAATATCTTGTCAACGTTTGCTGAGCTTCACACTTTCTCAGAGCCGTCTCCGCATACAGGAGATTTGTATGGCAGAATAAACTCGCCTTCGAAAAAAGGTATCAGTACCCCTTTAATTTTTATATCCCAACAACCAAGTAGAAAGGTGTAGCCGTCACCAGGCAATGGTGACGACTCCTTCATTTATTTTTATTTCAATAAAGAAAGGCGACAGAAAGAGTGCCAACTCCTAACCAATTTTATTCTTCAGAAGCACACCGAATATAAAGGCATTGAAAACATGCGCAGACGTACGCACAAACTGCACATGCAAGGAAAACAGCTTTGCGCATGTTTTCAGTGCTGTTATATTAGTAAATTGATAGTTTTGTTTAGCTGTGCTCTATATACCCTGGTTTTGATCGGCATTTATTTTATTTATTTATTTATTAAATACTGCAGATCAAGAACTGGTCCAAGCTGGACAGGTACAAGAGGCAGGATATAAACAAAAACACACGTGATAACATAAAAATATATTACGAGAAATGGAATTGAAACACCTATTGTAATCTTTATCGCGCTGACAGTAGATGAAAGCTACCTAGAAGGAAGGACACGGGACAACACAAGCGCGGACTATCAACTGTTTATTTTTACAGAATCATGACAAAATCTATACACACAAAGCAAGGGGCGGAGACAACAGAACAAAAAAAAAGCCGAAGGAGAAGTGTCATTCCTTCAGGGCAAGGAAGCAGATAGACCGCAAGACGTGGGTGCTGGATTGAGGATAGCTCCTCTGTTGATGTTTATCTTGCGCATGTGTGAGTGTTTAATTTTTTTTGTTCTGTTGTCTTCGCCCCTTTTCTTGTGTGTATATATTTTGTCATGATTCTGTAAAAATAAACAGTTGATAGTCTGCGCTTGTGTTGTCCCGTGTCCTTCCTTCTACGTAGCTTTCGTCTACTGTCAGTGCTATAAAGTTTACAATATGAACAACTAACTGGCCCTTACCCCAGGGTACCCAGGGTACTAAGAGAACACATAAAAGATAACATGGTCAAAATATTACATTAAATGGAAACATAACACAAATTAACAGTGCATACTTTAGCTCTAAGCAACAGAAAATTGGCTAAGATCAGTGAGCCAGTTCCACTCTGATACAGTACGCGGAAAAAAGGAAAACTGAAACGCGTTGGTTTGTTTACAGAAAGCATTGCAAATTCCAACGGGTTGTGTTGGACGGTATAGAAGCTTTACAAAAATCAAACACTGCATCTACAGTCGACTGCCGATTTTTCGGACGCCGGATTTTCAGGACATGCTCGAAAATTCAGACGCTTTCGCGGCACCGTCACCAGTCCCATAGACGTCAATGTATTAGAACGTCCGAAATTTCGGACGCTGAAACTCTTCCGCGTCCGATTTTTCGGACTTTCTGCCCAAATTGCAGGTCCGAAAGGCATTATTTGAAGCCCCCACTTATGCCGCGTCTATCATCGTAAATTCGAACCAGCGCTTTCGCGAGTCGATCTGTTTGCGACAGTAGCAGAGTCCGAAGGTCAGCTTTGCCGCAAGGCCGGAGCGTTATGGGGTAAAGCAGACCAGCAATTCAAGGGGGCCGCTATCACGGCGCTCTGCGGCGATGTCTTTACGGTAGAGCTATGCGAATAGCAAAATTTTGGGAGCGAAGCGAATTCGAATATTGAAGTGTGAGTGCGAATCGAATCGAATACTTTTGGAATATTTCGAAGTGAAATTGCAGAAGAAAAGTTAGAGAGGATTCCTAAGCATATTTTTAAGAGATAGCAACGTGAAAGTGTTTCTTTTCGCTAGGTTATTCAAGCACTGGCGGGGTGGCGTTTCATAGTTGTCTTATCAAGAATGAGGCAATGTAGAGGCCTAATTCTATTTATGTACATGATTTGGTGCAACCAAAGTGTTGCCGACAACACTTTACACGTGATAGGCAAAGATGCCATTTCCTCAGCCTCTCCTCCTCTTTCAACTTCAGTGGAAGCCCCAACTGATGCGGCAGACAAGGATGTGCTCCCTTCAAGTCCGGAGTTCCAAATCTGCCTCGTAGACATCGATATATAATATCTGAAATTTTGGATGCTAAAAAGCTTCGGCTTCTGATTTGTCGGACTTCCTGCCCAAGTTTCAAGTCCAAAACAGTATTAATTGAGCCCCCACCTCTGCCACATCTTTCATCTCCATGTTGGAACCAGCGTTTCCTTGAGTTAATACATTTGAAACTGTAGCAGAGCTTGAAAGGCAGCTTTGCCGTAATACCGTGGTGTGATGAGGTGAAGCATATAGAAATCTAGGGACCACTTTCAATCGGACGACTGTTTCTTGGCAAAGTTCGACCGCAACGGAGCTTGAAAGGTAGCTTTGCCGCAATACCGGGGTGTGATGAGGTGAAGCATATTGAAAATCTAGGGACCACTTAATCATGAACCAACCAGCCCAAATGCGTACCTTATTGCACTTCCAATCGGACGTTGACTGTGTCTTGGCAAAGTTCGACCGTAACGGAGCTTGAAAGGTAGCTTTGCCGCAATACCGGGGTGTAGTGAGGTGAAGCCTATTGAAAATCTAGGGACCACTTCCAATCGGATGTTGACTGTCTCTTGGCAAAGTTCGACCGTAACGGAGCTTGAAACGCAGCTTTGCCGCAATACGAGAGTGTAACGAGGTGAAGCATATTGAAAATTTGAAGGGGTCACTTTCACTCTGATGTTGACTGTATTTGTTTTTGGGAAGTTTGAATAGTTCGAATAGTAAAACTTTAGTGCGAATCGAATCGAATATTAAACACTATTCGAAAAATATTCGAAATTTCGAATATTCGCACACCCCTACTTTACGGATAAGCAGCCGAAATGCATCGAGGCGTGATGGCGGCAACTGGCAAACACGCCAGTACGGCTTACCTAATCGCCGACAACCCTACGATAAGCATCTTCAGTTAACTGCTCAGTAGTGCATGTGGCCTAGCACAGTTGCATGCATACTGCACGCATTTAATAGGCGAAAACCCAAACTGCTCGGTAGTGCATGGGGCCTAGCGCAGTTGCATGCATACTGCACGCATTTAATAGGCGAGAACCCAAACGCGCTGCGCTGCCATTCATGCTGCCTCTTTGTGCAAGACTTTGCGGCACGTACCGAATGTATTTGCGAGAGCCTAAGCGCGCACCAAAATTCCTGATTATTGTACTGGGAGGCATTAAAGCTACTTCAGACGTGGCTGTAGCGATGTGACTGCTTGAGCAGAATAAAAAAGCATGAATTCATTTTTTTGTACTGCCCGATTTTTCTGGCAATTTCGTGGTCCCTAGGGAGTCTGAAAAATCGGACGTTGACTGTACTTGGGAGTTACTGTCTAAGGAATATCACATGTGATGTTGAAATTGGATTAGGTGAGTTATACATGAACAGTCTATTTCTCAAACCATGCTGAGATGGTGTGAGGAAGTTGATTGACTCGAGGTGTACTATTTCACTGTATATGATGTGTTCAAATAACTTGCAACAAATTGCTGTTGGCGAGATGGGCCTCTTAATTTTCAACGAGCTTTTTGTCCCCTGATTTATGAACCGGGATGACGTTCACAACTTTTCAGTCATGTGGAACAATTCCAGTATTAAGTGTAGTTTCATATATGATGCATAACTACTGTGCAATGTTGCCGTGACAATTTTTAAGAACAAATGGCACTAAACCATTTGGTCCCACTGCTTTAGATGTCTCTATCTGCCGTAACAGGCAATCAACACCATTCACATCAATCTCTACGTCTTTCATTGAAGGCTGGGTGACTGGAAGCGCTACCATGTCACCAGGCGTAGATTGAGTAAAAACTGGCTGGAAATATTTGTTGAAAGCTTCAGCTTTTTGTTCATCAGTGCAGAGCGTATTATTCTGCACAGTCAAAGCAGGAATTCTCATATCGTCTTTCCTACTTTGTTTTACATACTTGGAGAACTCTTTGAGGTTTTGCTTTAATTGATCACTCAGCTGGGCAAAAAATGAGTCCTCCCTTGTTTTTACTGCTTATTGAAGCATCAGGTTTGCATTCCTCAGATCTTGTTCATTAGACGCTGTTCTGTTATTGTGAAATTTTTTGTACGAACGTCTTGCTTTTCTAATTAACCTACGAGTGTCGCAGTTGAACCAAGGTTTTTGTTTGGTTCTCTTTCTTAGTATTTTGCTTGGTACAAGACCTTGAACTGCATTTAGTAACTTATCATGGAAAGTAGACCACAGCACTAAAGAACGACGGCTTTCTGCCAACTGCAAAAATATTGGGAAATACAACTGTAATTCTGCGGAAACAGCATCATAGTCACTACGTTCATACAAAAAAATTTCGCGTGGTATTACCTGTGCTACTCGGACGGCTGTGATATTTAAATTTGTCACAGTAGCATTCTGGTCACTTATACCAGGAATGACCGACACAGTGGAAACAATGTTTGGGTCATTACATAAGATTAAATCCAGAATGACATTTAGTAGTCAAGAGTTCGACTGAAAGTTCGTCTGGTCAGGTATCATGATGAGCGTCAAACGCCTGGTCAGGTATCATGAAAGCGTCAAGCGCCCTTGCTGAGCATGCCGATAATCACGGTCACTTCATCGATTGGGACAACGCCGCTATAATAGCCAAAGAAAAGAATTCGACCACGAGACTACTTTTGGTATCAGTTTTTATCCAGACGACTGAGGACACTATCAACAGGACAGATAGGAATCTACCTGCCAGTTACACCCGTTCATTACGTCACATTTTAGCACAAAAAAGCGACACATGGCTCTTGCCTGCTTAGTGTGAACAAGGAACCCGTATGGGTACCGAAACGTCTCTGTGTTCTTCACCTTGACTTGGTCAGTAACCGCATCTACATCCTCACCAGAATGACATTATATCTTGTGAGAACGTTCACATATTTGCAAAAACCAAAAAAACTCAAGAATGCATCAAACAAAGTATAGAACTGGAGACTTATTCTGTACTGCCGGTCATCCAATCAGAATCTGGCAAGTTAAAATCCCCACTCGGGAATACACTGTCTGGAATTCCATATCAGAAAGCAGTGCCATAGGAGTAATCATCGCTGTCCACGGTGGATGATAAAAAGTAAAGTTGGGTAAGTAAACGCGACACCACACTGATTTGGCTGAATTATGAAAAGAAATTTCCTTGCTAGTCCACTTGTTTGCGACAACAATGAATACGTCCCCGCCATTGCGATTTCTGTCTTTCCGATAAATAGTTAATCTATGTGGGAACATGTTGGTATCCGATATCGTATTGCCCAGTCAAGATTCTGTACCCGTGATGGTTTTCGCTTCAGCAGTCGCCACGAGAGATGCAAACTTGTCAACTTTATTTTTAATACTTCGACAGTTCACCAGAAGCACAGGAATACGCCCGCACGTGTTTAAAGCCTCGGTTTTTCCAGTTCTCGATTGACAAATGTCACTTCAGTCAACCCCTTCTGATCACGCATGTGCACGAAGAGGAACAGGTTGGTGCATTTCGCTGTCCCTCACGAACGTCTGTCCAGTGACTACAGTAAAACTTCGGTGATACGAATCTCACGTGGTTACCCAAAATATTCGTATCAGTTGAAATTCGTATCACCAAAAAACACGAAAAATTAGTATGCGACAAAAGAATGTTGGCATACGTTTTGATTTAGTGCTTCTCAGGGCCGCAGCGACGTCATAGACAGCTCGCAATAATTGCCAGTAAAGTTTCTAGACGTCAATGATCATACTTGCACTCGTAAATATAAGGTGCATGCGCGCGTGTGTAATTAATGAACCAGATGTGTTGTGCCCCGTGACCGCTAGTAGCCCCTTCCTAATCTTTCTACGCTTTTCTGCATGATACCATAGTACTGCGGCGAAAGTGACTTAAGAAGCGCTTTGCACACGATAGAGGCCAAGCTCCAAGGCCATGGCCAAGCACCAAGACCGTTCGCTTCGTCTCTTGGGGTCTTGGTCCACCTTTCATGGGACTTCATAATCGACCCACAGCCCAAGTTTCAGTCTTGTTTTATAGAACGTCTCATTGCAGGGACAAGGCTTGCATCGACGCCGCAGGCACATGTTAACGCAGTACAAAGACGCTGCTGCCTCGAGCATAGGAGCACGCGCCAACACATCGAAAAAAAAAGCGCGACTTAGCGTCATCTTTAATATAAACGCGAAGGCGCATAAAGGCATCCAAGATTCGCACGCACTAATCTCGGAGGCAACGACGCGCCGTCGATGGTCGCGCAGCGCACATACCCGCGCCCACACGTGACTGCCGCGTCTTCCGCGACAGCATGGGCAACACCTGTTCGTACCTATGCGCTAACGTACGTTCGTATCATACGTCACGGGCTGCAAATCGGTTTGCAACAACCGTACTCCAATACATTGCACGCTAATGGGCCTTGGCCGGGACCACAGAAAAATTCGTATCACCCCAAAATTCGTACGAGCCGTGATCGTATCACCGAGGTTTTACTGTATAAGATTGTTGTAGTTAAGGTGCACTCGGTGTTCTTTGCTGCCTCTCTTTTCCTTGCTGCCTCTCTTTTCTTTCAGCCTACGGCTCCTATTTTCGAGGTCTTGAATCTTAGCCTTCAGATTTTTCAACAATTTTAATGCATTCCTTAATCACATTTGATTTTCCTATCACGCTGTCTATCACGCTAGCTCGGTTTGCTTCGCCACTATTTCCGCAAGTTTAGCAAGCATAGTTGTCTGACCAATTTGTACATCTAGAAGAATCTTCTCAGTGTTCGCCATCTGCTCTCTTTCGGCTATATTCTTAAGGCCAGGGTTTAGCTCCACGTCAGAGAGCATGGTAAGTGAACAGGCACAACTGCCGTCCAATGGGGCACGACACTCTATCATATAGCATCATATTACTCGTGCGGTAACATTTTGTGCAATTCAAATAACCATCCTGATACATGAAGCAATGTAAGTTCGTGCCAAGAAGAGTGCCACACCCCAGTCGATTATCGGCCTGGTAAAGCGGATCTGGAAGTGTCCCTCGTTGCGCAGTCATGTGGCCGTTTTGCAGCTCGAGTAGGAAAGTATCAGGCGCGTCAGCTTGCATCAGTGGGCGGTAAGGAATTTACCTCTAAGAATTCAGTGAAACGAAGGCAACCTCCTTTTCAAATGTGAAGTTAAGAGGCAGTACAATATTCGTTCGAAAATGCTACTCAGCATCAACATTAAGAAAACGAAAACGGCTCTGGGAAGTGCCAAGAAAGAAAAGTAGCTCGGAAAGAGTGTCTTGCTTATGCACGACAGATCAAGAATGGATAAGAAATTCTTCTTTTGGGATGAATCGCTAAACTAACGTGTTAAATCTTTCGTTACCCCGCTCTGTTCAAATCGGTCGCCGGTGATTGATGCTTTGAATTGGTGATTTTGGCATGTTGGATCTGTTTCTCGTGCGCCTAGCTTCACGGCTAGTCCTGCCACTGCACTTTCAGAATCAGTTTTAATTTTCCCGCTATTGACAATATGGACATTTTTTACTGAGCTTTGCGCCAACCAACGTGCGCGTTTTGTTGGGAACCCCTTGCGCGCTTGAGAGTAATGTGTGCCGCTTGTGGTTATGCTTCAGTAGCATCAAAGTTGTGTAATCAAATGAAGCCTTGCAAGACGAACATCAAATTATGGTGTCGCCTTCGCAATCAGACAGTGTCGATCGGTAATAATTGCCCGAAGTTCACGCCAGCTATTCACTAGAGAGCTGTTTGGAGTGGGGGAGGATTTATGCTGCCAAAACGTACTTCCGAAGGTCCAGCGCATGTATAACGTGTGGCCTTTGCAGCCAGTTTACAGCAGTTTCGGTTTCCGTTCTCTTGTTAAATCCTACAAAGGGCCGCATCTGATGCCTCTAGTTAGAGGATATTGAGGCACTCTATCGCTAGTCGTCGTCGTTCTCATGGCGGCGGCATGAGGGAGAGTATTTCGGCAGCCTGTTGCATAAGGCACGTGATACACAGAGCTGCTACGCGCGCTGCGAACGCGCGGCGGTCGTTGTTGCCTAGGTGATGAAGACGCGGCGGCGGTGGCACTCTGGCCGTCGTTGGGTTGTGCGGGTGCAGCTTCGTTTCTGCGGCAGTGCCATGTCTACTTCTGTTATTACAACAGTGTATTCGCATTCAGTGAGCATTGCGATGATGTAGTTAGGACTGCATGAGCTGCACGTGACAGCGCACAAATGCAACATACAAGAGTAAAATTTAGCACAGCTTCACTGACTTGGCGTCGCAAAGGCTGATCAGAGCTAGGGGCTTTTCTGTAGCTTTAGGGTGCCTTTTTTGCTAGGTACGATTTTACCTGTCGATACAGCGATGATATGACGCCACTAAACGGTCCGTGAGCTCCTGCTTTGGCCACTCTCAAGCTAGGATCGGATTGCCTTCGTTGCTGGGCGGCCGAATGTCTCTCTTCCCAACGAGCTTTGTCATACTGTTGCCGCGACACCACCTCCCTCACTCGAAACTTGGGGTTCGGCACGTCGTCGTTGGGCCCATGCTCTAGCAAATTCTTGTCATCTTTCCCGCCGCGCCGCTTCTTCTCCCGAAGAGAGAACCTTGTTCGTACTAGCCATACTCGTCGCCGAATGTCGTAATGCTGTGCGCCGACAGTGCGCGCTTTCGCACTGCTTTGTTCATGCATAATTTATTCTTGCAGTAACAATGAAATGAAGCATGTGTTAGGGCGGCTAAATCAAGGTGTGTGGCCTATAGGTAGGCGGCACATTGCCCCCCCCCTCCCCCCAGCTCTTTTTCCTTGACTGACGCCTGGCCACGCACGCAGATTTTACCTAGTCGCAGTTTGTGCAACTAGGTGCATTCACGGCCACAGAGGCAATATTTTATCAGCGCATTCATTTTGCGAAAGACGTCGTTCTACACCACATGCGTCGATCGTCACACTATTCGTAGAAAGCATCTATTCGCACTTTGCTTGCATTCTCTCCAACAAGACCGACAATGACAATGTTGCAGTACTTGACCTCCTGCACTTATCAAAGAATGTATAGCACGAAGAAGAATATTTGCAGTAGTAATTAAATAAAACATACCTAGCTCAAAATATCTCACGTCAGTCCCTTGTTCCGGTTGCGAAATTGTAAGCTCAGTGTGAGCAGTCCGGCCGCATTAGAACACCACAAAGCACGATATGCAACACGAACTGACGGTCGAATGTCAACAACAAGCATGCACGCTAGCAATCAAACAAGACAATGAAGATATTGTGCGTCTATCCTAGCCTCTCATGTAAACTAGCTCATGTAAACCTCCTAGCTCATGTAAACTTTACATCCTAGCTCATGTAAACTTAAGTAAATGAAAGAACTGAGAAGACGAGAGACGAGGCATTTAATTCAGAAGTAATGAAAGGATGCATGAACATAGATGGCAGCTCTCAAATAAATTATTTTGAACATTGCATGTAAACTAAGTGAATGAAAGAACGCGGAAGACCAAAGACTAGGCATTTAATTCAGAAGTAATGAAAGGATGCATGAACATAGATGGCACCTCTGAAATAGCATATTTATCGTTTTTGCGTGCATTTGCGATGCTTTTTTTAAGAATAAGCTTACAAGAGTCAGGCCTTATGCCTTGCGCTGTGGAACTATAGCAGCTTTAAGAAATACAGAAGCAGTCAGTGCAACGCAGGCACAATATATGTCACCGCGTGCAAGTGAGTACATGAAGATAATCAATGTTCACCTATGGTTCAATAAAATGCAACTTCACAAAATTTGTTGCAGATGGATTAATCAATCAATCTTTATGTTATGTGAAATTGTTTTGCTGCGTTATCAGAAATACCTTTTTGTCATGAAACACCAACAAGCAGGGATTAAGGTCTCCTTTCATCGGAGGAGGGGGGGCCCTCAGAGGGCGGCGACCTATTACATATATACAGTGAAACCTCGGTGATACGAATCTCACGGGACCACCAAAAATATTCGTATCATCCGAAATTCGTATCACTAGAAAGCATGCGACAAAAGAAAGCTGGCGTACACTTTCATTTATTGTTTTTCAGGCCCGCAGCAACGTCAGGAAGAACCCTGAATGATTGTCAGTTATGCTTTAAACGTAGGCAATCATACCAGCACTCGTAAATATGCGGCCCGTACGCGCGTATTTAGTTAATGAACCAGGTGCGTTGCGACCCGCGACAGCAGTAGCCCCTTCCAAATTTTAGTATGCTTTTTTGCATGACGCTAGAGTACTGCAGCGAAAGTAACGAAAGAAGCGCTTTGATGCGATGGATCAAGGCCACAAAATTAAAGAACCACGGTTCTGTGTTATGTTTTTGTTATCGCGGAGGTGTTGGGGATGTTTTTGGGAGATTTAGGGGCCGTGCCCGCACAAGTGCGATCTCAACGGTCGCACATGTTGACGTTGTGAGGCCTGACTCCTTCGCCAAGACCGTCCTCACCTTCTTTCGGTCCTCGTCCACCTTTCATAGGATATCTGATGCACGAGGCCGGCACGTGTAAACACAGTACAAAGACCGCAGCCCGCGTCTACGCGTTAGAAAAAAAAAAGCGTCGTGCTAATGTTTTCTGTAATGTGAACGTGAAGGCACACGGAGGCACATAAGAGCCTCAAAGATTCGCGTACACAATCTCGGAGGCCTTGATGCGTCTCTGAAGGTTTATTCTGGCCGTAGGAAAAATGTTTTTCTTACACCGTGACTCTGACGATTTGGTGGTGCGGCACGTATGCCCATGCTTGCGCTCCCGCGCTGGCACGTGCTTGGCGCGTCTTCCGCGACAGCACATTCGTTCAGGCGTACGTTCGTATCAAACGTCGCTGGGTGAAAATTGGTTCGCAGCAACTGTACTACATTATATTGCAGGCTAATAGGCCTTCGCCAGGGCCAACGAAAAATTCGTATCACCCCAAAGTTCGTATGAGCTGTGATCGTATCACCAAGGTTTCACTGTATATTTGTGTGCGTGCGTGTGTGTGTGTGTGTGTGTGTGTGTGTGTGTGTGTGTGTGTGTGTGTGTGTGTGTGTGTTATTCTGGGTGAAAGTCACTTTCGTCACAACTCTCGCAGGCCACAAAATTAGGTTGTTTGGTACGATCACAGTGTAGTGAAGCCAATGGTCTCAAACTGAACGAATGCTTATGAATGCTACACAAAGAACTACATAATTGAGAGTATATTTTGCGTGTTTGCTGAATGTGCCGACCCAGTCAACCACTAAAAAAGGGATTTTTAGAAATAATTTTTCAAGAATAACTTGGGATGTCAAAGGATAACTATACGCAAACTCAAACCAATTAAGTCTAGCTGCAAAGCAGAACATTAGTTTGCTCACTGCACTGAGAACCTCAGGCACGACAATGCTATCTTTTATTGTTACATGTGCTTGCCTAAAAAAGTAGGCAAAATACATGCGTCTTTCGCACTGCAACAGATTGGCTGTTGACCTAAGGAGACGAAGATGAACCTTCATTGATTGACGAACATGTAGCCTCATGCACAGGTGCCTCGTTAAAAAGTGTGTTCTGCCAAGAAGCTCAGTCGAACATGGCGGTGAGCACTGGTGACCCATTGTGTGCTGCGTCGCGGGCAATTGCATCCAGCAGTACGATGAAACTTGTTTATTTTTTTTTTTGACGATGCCCCATCAACCGAATAATTGTGCGTAAATCATTATGCAAAAGCTTGGAGAGCTATAATTCATCTCCACAAAGCACTACTACGTAAAAAAAATCAACTCCAGTGCTTGTCAAGGTGCCGCAGTGCTACCATTGACCTGCCGGTGGGGGGGGGGGGGGGCGAGCCCCTTTAAAAATTGGAGGGGGGGCGCCCCCCCTCCCCCTGAATTTAAGCCCTGCCAACAAGCCGCTTTAGCTACCCTCGTGTCTATGCGGATGTTTTTGAAAAACCACAAGCTATCATTAAAGGCTGGAAATTCCATTGTAAACGCAAAAGTAAATAGATACACACTTCTACAGATGTCACCTCCTAATACAAGTTTTACTTCTGCTCATTGCATGACTGAGAAGCTCTTCAAGGAAAGCAAGTTGCACTACGTGATGGTGGTCTGTATACTACAAAAAACACATTCGCACTATTTTGCGTTGTTAATGCCTCATAATCAGCATTGTTAGTGAAGTCAACAGGTTCAGCACCAACACCATCTTCAATTAGTGTCGTAGGGGAAACAGCGTAAAGACCAGGACAGAAAAGGCACACATACAACACACTTCAGCTTCTTCTTTGTGTTTTGCTGTGCCAACAAGTTTACCCTTCAATTAGTGATTTAATGCTACCCTACCTCTTATCCCTGTGATATCCAGGCATCTGAAACACAAGCTATGTAGATGTTAAAGGCTACAGCGCACAAAGACGGGGACAACAGAAGAAAACACAGGACGAAGCGCCGAACTGCAACTGATACTTTATTCTCTGAAATTGATCGCCAAAAAGACAGTTCCCTCTGTGACCCTCTCCACTAAGGAGATAGAATTTTTGAATGGAAACATGTCTTAGGCCGTGTGCAAAATAATGAGTGTTAGGTTTGTTGTAACTTTATCTCGTGTTGGTGCTGTGCCTACTGTTGCTTTCATTGGCTCGAAGTGTGCATATAAGGTTCCTCCTTCAGAGAATAAAGTATCAGTTGCAGTTCGGCGCTTCGTCCTGTGTTTTCTTCTGTTGTCCCCGTCTTTGTGCGCTGTAGCCTTTAAGATGCAATACCAACTAGCCCACCAAGCCATACTTGTGAACTATGTAGATGGTAATGGCACTTGACTGCGAACCCAGATGTCGCAGGATCAAATCCAGGCCACATTTTGATGGAGGCAATATGTTTAGGTGCCCGTTAAAGAACTCCCAGATGGTAAAAATTTTCAGAGCCCTCCACTGTGGCTGCCTCTCTTTTCCACTCTTTCATTCCATTTTCCTCCTCAAGGATGCTAAGCCATGCTCCTGACAAGGGCTGCAGAAAATAGTCTTTTCCTTGACACAATCTCAATCAATAAATCAATGTAAGTGCTAATCAAGTTTTGGTCACTGAGTGATATTGTTCTAAGTTCCATTGCTGATAGTGATGAGGAGGATTTACCAGCCAGAAATTCCGATCAGAATGCTAATTCAGAATTAGGGTTGAACGCAGTGAAGCCAGCTAACCATACCTTTCATGGGTCTGTGGTGTCTGAGTCATACTGCTGCCACAGTTTTGAAAACAGTGACATGGCAAGTTCAGGACAAGGGTCAAGTGGATCTGCTTGTTCGTTACATGTGTTGAGTACACCAGGCAATGAGAACACTGTCTCGCAGGTGGCCGCTGTATCCGAGTGCTGTCCTGCTCACACTGTTGTTATTAATAATGTGGACTTGCTACACCATCAGCCAGATAAATGTGTTAGTTCTCCATGTGCAGCTGATACGCCAGGATCGAAAAGCATTTTCCCACTAGGCACTGCACTTGAGCCTTACACGAACTCGCACAGTGTTAACAGTGAGCAAGCAAATTCATTGGCTCAGCAAGAACACAGACATTATTACATCACGAGTGCTGTATGCATCGACAGGTGTGGACCAGCTGTTTGCCCCAGAAGCTGCATCTCAGACTGGCCACTCATCTTCAGAGCCGTCCTTCTTCAAAACTTTAGGTGAAAGGAATGAGGTGCCTCAGTTTACACGACACCATGCTGCTAAGCTTCAAAAGAAATACAATGACCTTGCACGCAAATATAACAGGCTTCAAATGTTACACAAGAAAGCAAAGACAACCATTCAAAGCCTGAAAAAGCAGGTAAAATCGGGGCAGGAAAAGATCAAAAAGTGGAATGTTGGACTCCTGAATGACGATCAAAACAGAGCTCTTACAAGGAAAACAACCAAAGGGTGCACCTGGTCTGAAAAGACGATCAAAACGTCGCTCCAAATCAAGCATACATGTGGAACAGCTCGGCACGAGTTACCGAGGTCACTGTCATACCCGCTTCCTTCCAACAGTACTCTCATTCGCAGATTGCAGAATATTCGTTTTCTGCCAGGAATCCTGCATGACATATTTGATGTGCTGAAATGCAAGGTTGAGTTGATGGAGGACATTGAAAAAGATTGTGTCCTTCTCATGGACGAGATGGAAATCTCCCAAGGCTTTGAGCATGTTCATTCTCTTTATGTGCTTTTTGGTGGTACAATGCTTCCAGAATCATCAGACGTTGTGGCCAGTCATGCTTTGGTTTTCATGGTGGAAGGTATTAACCACAGATGCAAGCAGGTGATTGCCTACCATTTTACAGGCAATTACAGTTGATGGAAGGCTGCTAAAAGACCTTGTGTTTTGCCTAGTTGAAATGCTTTATAGCATATCCCTGAGAGTTTTAGTAGTCACCAGTGATATGGCTGCAGCAAATAGACCAGTGTGGCGACTGCTGGGGTTGTCAAGTCACAGCAACTCTGAGACTGTCTGCAGTGTTGACCACCCACATCAGGAAGGAAGAAGACTATTTTATGGCTGACTCAGCTCATGTGTTGAAGAACTTTCGTGCCCAACTGTTGCGGTGAACTTGTTTTTATTTCAGCGATGAGACAGTGCGAGTGCACAATCTTCCTTGAAACAAGATTGACATTGATGATGTTAAGAAAGTTCTTGAACATGGCAGTGAGAATGACTTGAAGATTGCAAGTAGCCTCTCCGAAATTCATGTAAACACTGGGCATTTCACGGTGAGCATAGCAGTTAAGCTTTTTCGAGATGCCCCCCCTGCCATTCGCTACTTAATCAAGAAAGGAGTTCTGCCTGAAAGTGCAGAAGCAACTGCATGGTTTTTTGACTTGTTGAGGAAATGGTACACCTTAATGTCATCTCGGCACCCTGTGCTTGCTCTCAGCAAAGTTGATGAGGACAAATACAGAGAAGCGGTACAAGTGCTTCACCTTGCCGAAGACACAGTGCGGCACATGAAAATGGGGTTACATCTCACTGGAGGCCATCTCAAGCAGGCCTCCTGATTTCAACATCAGTAGTGCTGAGCCTCTCTGAAGAGCTTTTGGCTAAGCACAGGTACAGGTACAGTGTCAATTTTTATGAAAGGGAACACGCGAACGCGTGGCCTGCGTTCTGCGACGGCTGCCTTCAGCTCCGTCAACCGACAGCTAACGAAAGCTCGCCCGCTTTGGCGTCATCTATTGGCAAACAAAATAACAAGTCATGGCCGGTTGCGAAGCGCTTTTAGATAACGCTGCATCTCGGCTCGCGTAACGGGCGATGCAGGCAGCACGTCGTCTGCCTGTCAACAAATCGAGCGTGGCGCGCCAGCACTGCGCGAGCTGCAGGAATTGCCCTTAACGCGAGCTGAGAGGCAGCGTTAAGGGGGGAGGTGGCATTGAAAAAAAACTTTTTTGTTTGTTGACCTAGAGCAATGAAATTTGGCATGCATACTAATAAGTGTCTTGTATAGGGAAATATGCCGTTTCATCATGATACCTTGAGTAGTTCTCAAGTTACATCATGCTACATGGTCCAATTATATGGTCTGCTTGTGGAAAGCCTAGCGCTGTAACAAAACATGCCAGGAAGCTGCAAATGGTGTTGATCTTTACTCAAAAGAAGACTACAGGGTATGACACTCTCAGAATTGTTTAGTAAATTCTCTTTTTTTTTTAGAGATCATCATGGCTGCTGACACACATTGTCAGAAACAGTGTCATGGACAAATCATCATCTAGAAAAATAACTGGGCCATAAACAAGAAATTGAAGAATGTCATACCCACAAGCAGTGTTCAGGGATTCAGGAAAAAGAAACAGAATCAAAATCGGTCCAGTCATTCCCGTGCTACTCTTTCCACGAGCAATGCACAATGTCCAAAACACACTTGTGAGAAAAAGCCTATCAAAGTTTTCGAAGTTGTTTACATTTGTTAGAAGGCACCAGCACTGTAGTCCTTGGTGTTCTTGTGTAGAGGCAACCTTTTGCGTCTCTGCCCTTTCACTTCATGCATGTGCGATGACTTCCTTGCTCGCTGAGCGTCTTTTTAGCAGCCCTGTGGAGGGTAAGGGCCCCAGGTTGCACACCCATTGCAGCACAAATCTTGGTGTAAGCTTGAAAGTTGCCTGCATTGTACCTCGCAACTGCCTCATGGACTGCTACGTCCACAGTGAAGTGGGAGGCATGCTGCTGCTTAGAAATTAGTGACCAAATCACCGAGTGATGGCTTTCAGAGGCATTTTGTGTCTTGTTGCCACTGCAACGAGCCTGCAGTTGAGGGTCAGACAGGCGTTGGTACACTGGCCGCAACGCTTCAACAACTTTGTTGGGCAGGTTATACGTGTGTGGAAGTTGTGGCTTCCCCTCTGCCTCTGCTGCACGGTGCCTGCACCAGCTGCGGGCACCGGAAGGACAGAGCTCTTGATGAGGTTCTGCATCTGTCGATGAAACATTATGAAAGGTGGCCATCACTGCTTTCTTCATATCTTCGACGTCCGTGTTGCTTCGCAGTGCTAGGCCATAATAGCTGGTGAGCCTTTTGATCAAGTCCTGCGTCAGGCCAATGTTGTCACGGATAGCCATGCCATAACAACTAGTCAGTCTTTTAATCAGGTCTTCAGTCAGGCTGCCCCATCCTCCTAGTCTATCCTTCTTGCTTCTTGACACATGTGTTGGAGAGCTGTACCCATCCTCTCTTTGACATGATTTATACAGTCTTCTTTAGCCAGTGGAATAAATCTGTATGTTCTTTCTTCAGAGTGAGGGAAGTATCACTGTCTTCATCACAAACAATGCATGCGTACCGGAGGTCATTCTTTCCAGTGACCTTCTGTATAAAATTAAGGTGGGGGACGTGGCATTTTCCTTCGTAGGTTTTGATGAAAATTGGCACAGTTATTGCAAACATTTCTGAGATCAAATATCTGAGCAGTTTATTCAATAACGCGAGTTGGTCAGATATAAATTCAACTCCCTGCTTCACACACGCCACGCTCATTTGCAAACCCCGCCTGTGATGCCTTCCTTCATCCACTCGGTCGCGGAAACGGTAATTTGCGAGGCATTCGTTATTTTCGAAGATTCATCAGAGCTAGCGGGGATACCAAGCACGAATCCAAACGTGCCTAAATTGCGTCACCAGCGCTTTCTTTCAAGCCGATGTACTCGGCCGCGGGGTCCGGGAAGTCGGCGCACGATATGCTGGCTGGCGGCATTCGGTGACAATGCACAATGCTCCTAGCCGCGGCGACGAAACATCGGCGCACATAACGTGCTTGGTCTCGCATTTTGCGGCGCCGACGCGCGAAATCGCTAGCCGCTGTTCCGAGCGGTCAATGCGCGACGAGCTTGGCCGGGGGGTCCGCTGCCGATTCGTAAAATGTCCATCCGCACTTTCGAGGAGCCAGCGGACGATGCGATTTGCTGCTTGTGACGAAGCACAGTGCGGCTTGTCCGCTAGCGCGATGTCCTTGCCCGCAAAGTTCGGATTCGTCTCGTAAACCAGCGCCGTGAGCGGAGTTAGGCCTAGCCACGACTCCGAGCAGTAAGCTCGGTCGCGGTGTGCGTGGCCGCGGTGCCCGATGTTTCAAAGCAAGTCATGTTCGATCGCGAGTACAAAGAGTAGTAGCGCGAAGTTATTCGTCTCGGAGTACGAAGTGCTGACAAGCTGAACTTCTACCCGAGACGCGCATCTGCGATGTTCGCGACGAGCGCGGCACGCTATCGTCTATCGTACACTGATGACTGCGCTTCCGCTTGCAGCTGTCAAACTACAGGGTAATCATATTCTAAATTATCGTCGACCCGTGCACACAGGACGAGTGAACGCGTCACTAAGTAGCGCGATTTTCGACAGTCGTAACATCAGGTAACAACGCGACGCGTAAGCAGCAGACGGCTGTCCTCTCGGAGCGAGCATCGGACCAATGACGAGGCGTGCTGGAGCAACATGGCGGACGCGGCCAATTGGAGGCCTCGAAACGACCTTCAGAGATTTGCTTTTTGTGCGCTTGTTTTCAAAGGGAGGAGCCAGCTGAGGCGGGGAATTTGAAAACGAAGAAATGCTCTTTACGGCGAGCTCAAAATGGCGGCGCCCGGTTGTGCCGTTGCGGAGCAAGACTTTTTTGAAAACCACCGTTTTTTTGCGATCTCCACAATAATTTTCGCCAACTCAGCACGTGCAACAAATTTTTTAAAGCACTTCTAGGTGGTTTTCAGTGAAGATATTTTGGAATCAGATAGAAAAAGGGCTACAGAAACTGAAAATGTGATTTTCAAAAAATCGATTTTTTTGCCATTTTGCGCGATACGAAAGCCGCGTCCCCCCTTATCTAAAGGTGCTTCTCAACGAGCCATGATTCATTATTTTGTTAGCCAATAGATGACGCCAAAAGCGGGCAAGCTTTCGTTAGCTGTCGGTTGACGGAGCTGAAGGCAGCCGCCGGAGTGCGCAGGCCATGCGCTCCCGTGTTCCCTTTCATAAAAATTGACACTGTACATCCTGACTGGACGCCTAGTGCAAGACTGCATAGAGAACATCTTTGTTTTGCCACTAAGAAAACCTGTTCCAACAGCATGCATTGTCAAATGTGCCCTGAAGCTGATTTGTGTTGCACAGTTTTTGCACACTCTTATGTCGACAAGCTATGAAGTGGATGACAGTCTCTATCTCGCCGACCTTCTTGGTCCTACCCTCAAAGACAAACCAACAGAGTCAGAAGATGATGATGATGAAAAGCTGGAGGACTTGCTTGAAGATGTCACAGATGTGGAGTGTGATATCCTTGCTTACTTTGGAGGCTTTCTTGTCAGAGCTCTTCTAAAGGTAACTGGCGACTGTCAGCCCTGTAGAAACATGCTGGTAGGAACTGATTACGGCAACTACAACACTCTAATTGACCTAAAAGAGTATGTTCAGGGCGCTCATAACCTTCTCCGGCCAAGCAATGTTGTAATGAGTGTTCTTTTGCAACATGAAGAGCGATTCAAAGGTTTTGTCACAGCTGATACTGTTCTAGACTTGAAGGCACCACACAGGTCTATTTGCAAGTTTCTTGAAGGAAACGTAGAGGCCATTTCTGTTTCGTGTGATCAACACCGAGAAAAAGTGAGCAAGACGTTCTTGGAGAAGTATGTGCGCTCACGCTTAAAAATGCATCTGCGACAACAGAAGGCAAGGAGCATTGCAGGACACTCAAGTAAAACGTGTGCTGGTATAAGTCTCGAGTGAAGTATGCAGGGTGTTTCAATTAACTTCATCTTTAAAATATCCACGTGTGCCTTACGAGAATGCAAACGCTTTGGTATTGTTTACTATGCCTTGACCATCTCAGCTTCTACTTTGTGTGCACTTCAAAATGC
This sequence comes from Rhipicephalus sanguineus, assembly GCF_013339695.2. Taxonomy (NCBI): domain Eukaryota; kingdom Metazoa; phylum Arthropoda; class Arachnida; order Ixodida; family Ixodidae; genus Rhipicephalus; species Rhipicephalus sanguineus. The sequence goes on along the minus strand of NC_051186.1, from coordinate 140,224,531 downwards.
CTACTTGCAGTGTGTTTCATTGATAACAATGATGCTACGTGTTCCATAAAGGGAACATATTTGATATTCGCTAATTTCAGTGTGTAATGAACTTAGGCTGAAGGTTTGCCTGGTATCATAACACAAACATCTTCTCACGTAAATCTGAAGGCAATTGTTCTATGATCATCTTGATTATTTGCAGGAAATTATGTAATGATTAGAAAATGTGAGCACTTCTTTATGGGTTATGTATCTTGGGAAGTAGAGTCTAGTGCCAGCTAAAAAACCAGCAGCGACGTTTCCTACTGAAATACAATAAAGACTCGTACCATCGAGGAAGAACTTAAGACAAAACAGAAAAGGACGCCCTTTTCTGTTCTGTCTTAAATTCTTCCTCCATGGTACGCATCTTTTTTGTATTTCAGTAAGCATGTACCAACTAGCCCAACAACAAGTTTTACTAAACCAGTGATGTTTCCCACCAAATTTTCTATCTCTTGCAAATGAAGTGGACGTCTCAATCACGTTAATCAAGAGCTTTGGAGTACCAGTGACCGAAACTTGATTAGCATTTACATTGATTGATTGATTGAGACTGTGTCAAGGAAAAGACTATTTTCTGCAGCCCTTGTCGGGAGCATGGCTTAGCGTCCTTCAGGAGGAAAATGGAATGAAAGAGGGGAAAAGAGAGGCAGCCACAGTGGAGGGCTCTGAAAATTTTTACCATCTGGTAGTTCTTTAACGGGCACCTAAATCTAAATACATTAGCCTCTAAACATTTTGCCTCCATCAAAATGTGGCCAGGATTTGATCCTGCGACCTCTGGGTTCGCAGTCAAGTGCCATAACCACCTACATAGCTTGTGTTTCAGATGTCTGGCTATCAGTTTTTTTTTTTTTCTAATCATAGGGATAAGAGGTAGGGCAGCATTAAACCACTAGTTGAAGGGTGAACTTGTCGGCACAGGAAAACACAAAGAAGAAGCTGAAGTGTTTTTTTTTCTTTTTTTTTTTAATTTCGAGAGTTTGCCCAACGGCATACATAGTTAAATATATAGATAGAGGCCGGCTTCCGCTGTATACATCAACAGTGGTCTATGGTGGGGCCCATAGAGCCACAAATCATAAGCCGGTGGTCTTGTCGGATTGAGTGCCTTTTCTGTCCTGGTCTTTACGCTATTTCCCCTACGACACTAATTGAAGGTGGTGTTGGTGCTGAACCTGTTGACTTCACTAACACAGATGCTGATTATGAGGTTTAACAATGCAAAATAGTACGAATGGGTTTTTTGTTGTATACAGACCATCATCACGTGGTGCAACTTGCTTTCCTTTAAGAGCTTCTCAAGCGGCTGCTGGTGGTGTTCCCTCTGGACGAACTGGTCACCACAGTGGAAGACGGCAGCAAGGGGCTGCTGGTGCTGTTCCCACATGATGAAGTGGTCACCACAGTGGAAGACGGCAGCAAGAGGCTGCTGGGGCTGTTCCCACATGATTAAGTGGTCACCACAGTGGAAGACGGCAGCAAGAGGCTGCTGGGGCTGTTCCCACATGATTAAGTGGTCACCACAGTGGAAGACGGCAGCAAGAGCCTGCTGGGGCTGTTCCCACATGGTTAAGTGGTCACCACAGTGGAAGACGGCAGCAAGAGGCTGCTCGGGCTGTTCCCACATGGTTAAGTGGTCACCACAGTGGAAGACGGCAGCAAGAGGCTGCTGGGGCTGTTCCCACATGGTTAAGTGGTCACCACAGTGGAAGACGGCAGCAAGAGGCTGCTGGGGCTGTTCCCACATGATTAAGTGGTCACCACAGTGAAAGACGGCAGCAAGAGGCTGCTGGGGCTGTTCCCACATGATTAAGTGGTCACCACAGCGGAAGACGGCAGCAAGAGGCTGCTGGGGCTGTTCCCACATGATTAAGTGGTCACCACAGTGGAAGACGGCAGCAAGAGGCTGCTGGGGCTCTTCCCACATGATTAAGTGGTCACCACAGTGGAAGACGGCAGCAAGAGGCTGCTGGGGCTGTTCCCACATGGTTAAGTGGTCACCACAGTGGAAGACGGCAGCAAGAGGCTGCTGGGGCTGTTCCCACATGATTAAGTGGTCACCACTGTGGAAGACGGCAGCAAGAGGCTGCTGGTGCTGCTCCCACATGAAGTGGTCACCACAGTGGAAGACGGCACCAAGAGGCTGCTGGGGCTGTTCCCACATGATTAAGTGGTCACCACAGCGGAAGACGGCAGCAAAAGGCTGCTGGGGCTGTTCCCACATGATTAAGTGGTCACCACAGTGGAAGACGGCAGCAAGAGGCTGCTGGGGCTCTTCCCACATGATTAAGTGGTCACCACAGTGGAAGACGGCAGCAAGAGGCTGCTGGGGCTGTTCCCACATGGTTAAGTGGTCACAACAGTGGAAGACGGCAGCAAGAGGCTGCTGGGGTTGTTCCCACATGATTAAGTGGTCACCACAGTGGAAGACGGCAGCAAGAGGCTGCTGGTGCTGCTCCCACATGATGAAGTGGTCACCACAGTGGAAGACGGCAGCAACAGGCTGCTGGGGCTGTTCCCACATGATTAAGTGGTCAGCACAGCGGAAGACGGCAGCAAGAGGCTGCTGGGGCTGTTCCCACATGATTAAGTGGTCACCACAGCGGAAGACGGCAGCAAGAGGCTGCTGGGGCTCTTCCCACATGATTAAGTGGTCACCACAGTGGAAGACGGCAGCAAGAGGCTGCTGGTGCTGTTCCCACATGATGAAGTGGTCACCACAGTGGAAGACGGCAGCAAGAGGCTGCTGGGGCTGTTCCCACATGATTAAGTGGTCACCACAGCGGAAGACGGCAGCAAGAGGCTGCTGGGGCTGTTCCCACATGATTAAGTGGTCACCACAGTGGAAGACGGCAGCAAGAGGCTGCTGGTGCTGTTCCCACTAGGCAAAGAGATTGCTGCAGAGGAAGATGTTGGCTGCACGAGACTGCGACTTAGTGGCTTGCGATGCTTTGGGGCAGCTGTAAGACACAGATCTGTTTTATAATCAAGAACTGGTAAGACCTGAGACAAATCAGCCAATATTTATCTTAGTGCAATAAAGTGAAGGCGAGCTGGCAGTCGCTAGGAACACTTCTCATGCATTTACTTTATTCTGATGCTATGCATTAGCATATTTCTTCTTCATCCCACTGCTGTTCATGAGCACATAGAGCAGAAAACGTATTTCGTTTAATTAAAATATTACGCCATATATTCTGTGGGTACACATAACTTTAATGCGTCCACACGTAAAGACGTAACAGCAACAACTTGCGGGGCACACAGTTTTTCTCTTCTGAGGGCGAGTGTTCTTATCACACTGGCGCTCGGTTTAGTAGCGTCGATGCTGCGCGCAGGCGCAGAAGCGGCGCCGCACCGTGCCGCCACACCACCCCCCCACGCAGAGAGGTGCCCTCAGGTTTGAAGAGCATTGGGGACGCGCACCTGGCGTCCAAAGCGCGTGATGTAGGGCACGGGCCGAGGCGTTGGAGGCTGTAGTGGGTGATTTACGGGAGGCGCGCTAGAGTTGGTTGTTTCCTCGGAGAGGATGTATGATGGCTTCAGTCGGTCGATGGAGACGCGAACATCCCTCCCGCTCATTTGAAGGGTGAATGTTTTGTCGTCACGGCGGATGGTGGTTGAAACGGCGCACGTACAGTGTCGTCGCGGAGAAAGGCATGCGAGCACGTTGCCAAGTCTTTAAACACGAACGGGGTCGGCTTGGTGTGACGTGCTGCTGGTGACGGGCGCAGTGAGTGTAACGAGCGTGTGGCGCCCTGCCTAGCCTAGTTTCATTACCTCGCCAGGTTCGGCAGGCAACCTGGGTCGTGCGTGAAGAATAGGCCTCCCAAGCTCGGCCAGGGGGCGCTGCGGCGCACGCGTTTCGCCGCCTTTCTAGCGAAAACCGGTCGCTCCCCTCTCCGCGCCTGCCTTTTGACTGCGCTGTCTCCGCACGTTCAGGCACCCTGCACGCGCTGTTCTCTGCTCGCCGTGCACGTGCAGCTTCACGTGTCGCTTGCTCTGAAGGTTTAGAAAGATCCCAGAGATGGAAAAAAACGTTTTAACGGTGGGAATCTTACCAGAGGAGGACGGTTGATCGACCACCTTTTCGGGACCGAGCAGGTCGTCAAGGGCGATGCTGTTTGTGCGAGCGCTACGTGCGTGCAGATGCTGAACGGGCACATTTCTTTGACATGAGTAGGGAGGTGACTGCGCGAGTTCTGTAATTATGTTACCGGTAAAACGCACATTCGTTGCGGCAGTCGTGTATACTCGGAGCTGTCGGCAACCAACCAGCACGCTTTCGAGTGCGTTTTCTATTGATAACTTTCAATTGCTTAGATGCCAAGTTTGTCGTGCGGCTTTAAATTTATTATGAGCTCAGTGTGAAGAGCATAAATTTACTTCTGCCCTGTTGAGTCACTGGCTGCATCGCAATGCGCAGTGTTCAGTTTCGTGGGAGTTTCACTTTTGCCGAGGTTTGCATCGAATGATAACAACGTCGGATCGCAAGTTTAATGTCGCCTTGGATTTTTTTAGAGCTCCCTTTGACAGCATAATGATATACGCAAACAAAAAATAAATAAATATTTCATGCCCACTTCGACGATGCATGTTTCTTGCAGAGGCGTGTTTCATTTCGAATAATATCGACGCCTCATCACGCACCGTGTTCGCTTATTCGAATGTCGCTTTGGTTGTTTCGACAGCTCGCTTGGTCAGCATCATATTATACAGGGGCGTAGCCAGGGGGGGGGGGTTCAAACCCTCCCCGAAAATTTTCAATTTTGCTTGCGTATATGTACACGCACACATACAAACGCACGCACAAACATACATAAAGTATGGTTGGACCCCCCCCCCCCCGAAAAAATTTCTGGCTACGCCCCTGATACTATACAATACCCACTGGGATCGCGCATGTGTATGATTATGCCGAGATTTGTGCCCAATAATAAGTGCATCTGAATTCGCGAAGCCATCGAAAATTTAATTGCCACCTTGGTTCTTTTTTCAGCTCGTTTCCAAAGCGGCATGCAAGGCTTTTTATTACGTGGCGAACGCATGACATTAATACGAGGCACGCCGTGGTGGATTAATTCGGATTAATTTCGGCCACCTGGGTTTCTTTAACGTGTACGTAAATCTAAGTACGCCGGTGTTAGTGCATTTCGCTCCCATCGAAATGCAGCTGCTGTATGCGTGAATCGAACCCATGACCACGATTTTAGCAGCGCAACACTTCAGCCTTCTAAGCAATCACGGCGTGTCGCATGCAAGGCCAATATAAACGCTCAGTGCAAACATACAGCTTAATTTTGTTTACAGGGAGCCGCGACGGGAAATGTACCGCAATCAGCTGAATTAAACACTTAGTACTCACGGTACGTTATTTAAACTGTGGTGTAATAAGCCCAAATGCTCCGCTGCTGTAACATTACAAATGGTTGACTCGGAAAGCCAGCGCGCAATCTCGAAACGTACAGCGGCTGTCTATTTGTTGTAACTTCGGTTCACAAACGCACTTCCCTTTCAAATGAGCACGATCATCGCGTTTCTCCCCGTTAATAGTTCGTAATACTGTGTACGACAAAAACTGCTTCAAGGTGACAAGACCGCGAAAGCATCGCGGCGAACTGCCATAATCCACTCTTGACGCCTCTGCTCCTCGGACTGCTTGCATTGGAAACGGTAGAACATGACAGGAAGTTTTCGGCTCTTCGACATTTTTAAACTTTTGTGACAGTTCACAATGCAGCAGGACTGCGTGCCTGCTTTCGAGTACGACGAAGGAACGGCACCCATAGCGTGAAAAATGCGTGATAAAAGCCCCGGGGAGCACGTTCTCCGCGCGCGCGATGGGAAAACCAAGCAAGAGCGACCCGTCCCAGCTACCGGAGTTTTCCCCTCTCTCCGCTGGGGCGGCGGACGGCGCTGCGCAAACTTGAGCGTTGGAGGCCTATAGGGAACCAGCGCTGGAGTTTCCGCGGTGTGGGCAGTGCCGCCCTGGCGGGCAAAGCGCGCATACTCCAGCCGCTCCCGCGGACGAGAGGGGCGACTGGTTGAGGCGATGCGGGCGCGTATCGCCTAAACAAAACAAAACTGCTCGCGGTACTGTTGCGCGTTCAAGTGCCACAATACGTAGAAATGAGGGAGGACGTATCCTTCTATGTTTTTACTTCTAAAACATGAATAGGAACGGATGTGGCGTTGCATCCCGGCAGTCAGGCGAGCACAGTATGTTCTGCTCTTGCTCTCCTGCCTTGTGGCGTCGGGCTGGTTTCTAAACCGAATTGCGCGTGTCTGCTAGATTTATTAGGTAGTGAGGGCCACAAGTGGAAACCAGGGCCAACGAGCAGAATTTAATTGGTGTTTTGTCGTAAATAAAACATACATATTATGCAGCATACGACATATGTAATAATCTTTTCATCTGACCACCACCAAGCTCCTTCTGATGCCACCGCGTGCAGTGGATATGATACGATAGGCAAGTAGTCTACATTATTTGCAAACAGTTACGCAGAAGGAAAGCTGTCTGTCTACGACATGCTTACGGGGGCAGGTTCGCCGAAGCCGCTGGACTGTTATGAGAAATACGTACCCCCGCGATGGATGCCTCCGTTGAACTTCACTTGCGCTACAGACAGAGTTCTTGTCACGAACAAAGCAGCGGACTACTCGAAGCTGAGCTTTCTGGAGTCAGCCGATGCGGTAAAGCTTCTTTGTGCATTGGCTGCCGCGGCGAACAGACATCGCAATTTATGCCTCGCTAGAAAAGGGCCAAATGTCTTGGATTTTTACTCGCCGTTTAATTCGCCTAACGTACTGTGTTAGTTTTTTCGCTTGCCTGTGTCTGCTTAGAATAAACGGATTTGATCGATATCGACAATTGCTGGCGTTTTACGTGCCAAACAAGGTATGATTATAAGGCACGCCGTAGTGTGGGAATCCGGATTAATTTTGACCACTTGGGGTTCTTTAATGTGCACATATAATTCTCAGTACGCGGGTGTTCTTTGTAATTCAACCCCATCGAAATGCGGCCACCGTGGCCGGGAATCTATCCCGCGCCCTCGAGCATAACAGCGCGACACCATACATGCTATGCTAGCACGGTGGTTTGCTTGTGAGCCTGCACTAGCTTGACACAAATCTCAGGACGCAAACAGAAAATGGTGACGACAGAGTCGCCACCACGGCACAGCACTGTCTCTTCGATGCCGTATGCACAGACGTAGTCTGCTTTGCAGAGCTTCTCTCCGTTTTCCAGTGCTTTCCTGAGAAAGTAGCCTTCAGACAAAGTTATTTTTTTCTAAACCATATAGAGCAGTATTACTGGCGGAATGGCTTCTCGAGCTGTTCGCACCAAAATGAAGCACGGAAACAGCGCACGCGCGTGCGCTCACCGCGGTACAGTGCGGCCGCTCGTCTGAACGCGATCGGCATGGCCTCCGAGATTAGCCGGCAGCGCGGAGGCCATGCGAGCGGCTGAGTTATGTCGCGACTCCCCGCCAGGCGCCCTTTTTCGGCGCGCCACCTATCCAGCGCTGGTCTCCCATAAACACTGACGAGCGCGGCTCGGCAGTCAGTAGCTGTTACCCCGCCATGCGTTTGGGTCGTCCTTGTTAGAGCGCGGGCGCCTCGGCCCCCTCGTCCGCGGTCCCGGGGCAGATCGTGACACTGGCGACGAGTACAGTCAACGTGTCGACCCAGGCCATCGAGAGCGGCAAAACAACGCCCCCCGCATCTGCCGCCATGCCGCTGTACGGAAGGCTCGAGCCGTTCGAGGGAGACGGGTCCGCCTGGCCCATCTATGAGGAGCAAGTTCACGTGTTTTTCCGCGCTAACGACACGCCCGAGGAGAAACAGCGGGACATTTTCCTGGCAAGTTGCGGAACCCAAGTCTTCAGTCTCCTGCTCGACCTCCTAAAGCCGGCTACACCGCATACCAAGACGCTCAGCGAGCTGCTCACTACACTGCGCTCGCACTTCAGTCCGGCGTCGTCCACGCTAATGGAGCGTTTCCGCTTCAACAACCGGAGCCGCCGGGAAGGGGAGAGCCTCGGGCAGTTCGTCGCCGCGCTACGAGGTTTGGCGAGTACCTGCGCTTTCGGGGACCAGCTGGACTCGCTGCTACGGGACCGTTTCGTACGTCTGCGGCATAAACAGCCCCGCCATGCAGACACGTCTCCTGGAACTTCCCGACCCCTCGCTGATGATGATGATGATGATATGTGCTGGACGACGTGGTGAAAGCAGCGCTGGCGATGGACGCGGCGACAAAAGACGCCGGCGAGATTGCGCGTGCGGCGTCAACAAGATGGTGGCAAGGGGCGGTATATGCAGTCGCTGCGGTGACGCCCATTCCCCCTCACAGTGCCAGTTCGTACATTCGCAGTGCTTCACGTGCGGAAAAACTGGGCACCTTGCACGAGTATGCCGAACGGGGAAGCAGAACAGCGCACCACAGCAGCAGCCTGGATCAAGCCCAGGTTCCACAACAGCCCGCGGTCAGGGTAGGCGTCGCAAGTGGCGGCGGGGACGTGCGGCAGCAGGCTCGGGTTCCTCCGCGGCCAGGCTCAACGTCGTGTCCGAGAACCCGCCGATTTTCGACATGTGGCACACAGGCCTTGTCCCGTCGTCTGTGCCGCCGTACGTGCTGACCGTCGAAGTTTGCGGGCGCCCCATTTCCATGGAACTGGACACGGGGGCCAGTGTGTCGGTCATGGCTGGCAAAATTTTCAAAAGGACCTTCCCCGGAGTGGCCGTCGAGGCTTCAGGCGTCATGCTGCGGAGTTACTCTGGAGAGCTTTCCCAGGTCCAAGGCCAGGCCCAGGTCAGCGTTCGTTTTGGCAACAGGGAAGCAACCCTTCCTCTGTATTTGACCAAGGGGTCATCACCGACGCTGCTCGGCAGAAATTGGATTTGCGCACTGGGTGTTCGGCTGCCAGAAGGCCAGGAAGCAGCCCTACATGGCTTACAAGACATCCCGAGCCTCCTAACAGATTTCCAGTCACTGTTCCAGCCAGGGGTGGGCACATTCGCCGGTACGACTGCTGGCATCCATGTACCCGAGGGAGTCCGGCCTCGGTTTTTCAAGCCTCGCCCGCTGCCGTTCGCACTGAAGGACGGGGTAACCCAGGAGCTGCAACGGTTACAGCGAGAAGGCATCCTGGTACCAGTCAAGACTGCGGAGTGGGCCGCTCCCATCGTTCCAGTCCCCAAGCGAGATGGTAGTGTCAGAATCTGTGGGGATTTCAAGGTTACGATCAACCCCGTCGCTACCGTCGAAAAGTACCCCCCTGCCTCGGATTGAAGATCTCTGGTCGGCTTTGTCTGGTGGCCAGAAGTTCACGAAGCTCGACCTCAGAGACGCGTACCAGCAGTTGGTGCTCCAGGAGGCCTCACGGAAGTATGTCACGATATCGACAACTATGGGGCTTTTCCAGTATACGCGTTTACCATTTGGCGTGACCTCGGCACCAGCCATCTTTCAGAGAGAGATGGACAACCTCTTCAGGGGCATGAAGCACGTGGCAGTGTACTTGGACGACATCCTCGTCACCGGTATTGACGATGGAGACCACATGCAGAATCTGCACAACGTTCTGGCCCGACTTCAGGATGCTGGTCTCAAGCTCAAGCGGAAAAAGTGCGTGTTCATGGTTCCCAGTGTAGAATACCTCGGACACGTCATCTCCCAAGCCGGCCTGACTCCGGCCCCCCGCAAAGTTGAGGCTGTTCTGAAGGCGCCGAAGCCCCGAAACAAGAAAGAGCTGCGAAGCTACCTTGGTCTCATCAATTTCTACAGGAGGTTCTTGCCCAACCTGTCTGCGCATCTACAGCCACTGCACATTCTGCTTCGAGATGGCCAGCATTGGGTGTGGAAGAAGGAGCAGGACGTGGCCTTTGAGCACAGTAAACAGCTAATCACCAAGGCACCGGTGCTGGTGCACTTCGATCCAGCCAAGCCTGTTGTCCTTACTGTAGATGCATCACCCTATGGTGTAGGAGCCGTCCTAGCGCACAGAGACAAGGATGGCCAAGAACGCCTGGTGTCGTTTGCTTCTCGACGTCTTCACACAGCAGAGCAGCGTTACAGCCACCTGGACAAGGAAGGCCTCGCCCTCATGTTTGGCGTCGAGCGTTTTCACCAGTACCTGTGGGGCCGAAAGTTCGAGGCAGTGACGGACCACAAACCACTGCTGGGGCTACTGGGGCCAGACAAGGCGGTCCCCGTGCAGGCATCACCTCGAGTGGTACGATGGGCCTTGAAGCTGGCGGCCTACAGCTACCAGTTGGTGTACCGTCAGGGAAAAGACCTGGGACCTGCCGATGCCCTGAGCCGGTTGCCGCTGCCAGAGGTGCCTGCTGCTGTTCCAGAGCCAGCTGAAGTGCTCATGCTGGAGCATGCGTACCCAGAGGTACTCTCCAGGTCTGCTGTGTCGCAGGCGACCAGTCGGGACTCGGTCCTGTCCCAGGTGGTGAAGGCAGTATCCCGAGGGGAGGAGTTGGTGCAGCAGCCCTACAGCCACAAGGCCGCTGAGCTGAGCCTGGAGCAGGGCTGCCTACTTTGGGGTTCCAGGGTGGTGATCCCACAAAGTCTCCGGTCCAGGGTCCTGCAGTTGCTGCACGCGGGGCATCCTGGCGTGGAAAAGACAAAGATGGTGGCCCGGTCCCACGTTTGGTGGCCTGGACTGGACCAGGACATCGCTCACATGGTGCAGAGCTGCCAAGTCTGCCAGGAACATCAACGGGCCTCGCGTCATGTGGAGATCACCCCATGGCCATTCCCACAGAGGCCCTGGTCCCGCCTTCACGTGGATTTTGGGGGCCCCTTCAAAGGCCACTACTTCCTGGTGGTAGTCGACGCATTTTCAAAGTGGGTAGAAGTCCTACCTGTCACCACTCCGTCAGCAGGTGCGACCATTGCAGCACTTCGGCAGATTTTTGCAGCCCAGGGGCTGCAGGACATCATAGTCTCCGATAATGGGCCCGCTTTCGCCAGCGCAGAGTACCTGGCCTGGCTGACAAAGAACGGAATCCGCCGAATGATGGTTCCTCCGTACCACCCTGCTTCAAACGGTGCAGCTGAGCGGGTGGTGCAGACTATTAAGGACAAACTTAAGAAGAGCCAAGCTGGGGATTTCCGTACGCAGGTCGCCCGCATACTCTTCCAGTACCGGACTACACCTCATGATGTCACCGGCCGTGCCCCCTGTGAGCTTCTGCTGGGACGGATGGTGAAGACACCGTTGGACATTCTGCATCCAGACCTCCGGTCTACGGCGCTCCTCAAACAGCTGAAGCAGAAGCTGGCTGCTGACAAAGGGTGCCGTCCTTGGCCATTGCCGGAGCCTGGAGTGCCAGTATTCGCCAGGAATTTCCGTTCTGGCCCACCTTGGTCTGCTGGACAAGTGGTCTCGCCTGCAAGCTCCTCCTCTCTGCTCGTACGAATGCAGGATGGAACCACATGGCACCGGCATGCTGACCATGTGAGGGCTAACCGCGGGACCTGGCTTGCATCCACGGCAGCACCAGCTGCATCCACGGCAACACCAGTTGCGGCCAGTGAGACAGCCATTTCGCAAGGGACAGGCGCCTCCAGTGGTGCGCCACTAGTTGGGCCACCGGCAAGTTCAGTGCCATCTCTGCCAACCACAGCAGTGTCTCAGGAGGAATCAAGCGTGGCACAGGCAGCACCTGGTGCTACAGCACCTAGTCCCTCAACACCTGTACCCAGGCGGAGCAATCGACGACGAAGGGCACCAGACCGCTTTTCGCCTACCTAAATGAACGTCGAACCGGCTGGGACTTGTATTTTTTTTTTATGTTGTGTACAATAACTGGGGGTGAGGGGTGTAACGAGCGTGTGGCGCCCTGCCTAGCCTAGTTTCATTACCTCGCCAGGTTCGGCAGGCAACCTGGGTCGTGCGTGAAGAATAAACACTGACGAGCGCGGCTCGGCAGTCAGTAGCTGTTACCCCGCCATGCGTTTGGGTCGTCCTTGTTAGAGCGCGGGCGCCTCGGCCCCCTCGTCCGCGGTCCCGGGGCAGATCGTGACAGTGAGGCCATTGTGCGACGCAGCCGGGCGACAAAGTCTGTCGGGTCCGAGCTGGTGATGTCGGAAGTTGGAACGGAGAGAAGTTCCCCAGGTAGGCGAAGCATCATCATCATCATCATCAGCCTGTCTACGCCCACTGCAGGGCAAAGGCCTCTCCCATGTTCCGCCAATCAACTCGGTCCTGTGCTTTCTGCTGCCACGTTATACCTGCAAACTTCTTAATCTCATCTACCCACCTAATTTTTTGTCTCCCCCTCACGCGTTTGCCATCTCTTGGAATCCAGTCAGTTACCCTTAATGACCACCGGTTATCCTGCCGACGTGCTACGTGGCCGGCCCATATCCATTTCTTCTTCTTAATTTCAACTATGATATCCTTAACCCCCGTTTGTTCCCTGACCCACTCTGCTCTCTTCCTGTCTCTTAAGGTTACACCTATCATTTTCCTTTCCATCGCTCGATGTGTCGTCCTCAATTTAAGTTGAACCCTCTTTGTAAGTCTCCAGGTTTCTGCTCCGTAGGTAAGTACTGGTAAGATGCAGCTGTTATATACCTTCCTCTTGAGAGATAGTGGTAGACTACCATTCATGATTTGATAGTGCTTGCCGAATGAGCCCCATCCCATCCTTATTCTCCTAGTTATTTCACTCTCATGGTTCGGCTCCGCGGTTACTACCTGTCCTAAGTAGACGTACTCCTTTACAACTTCCAGCGTCTCGCCACCTATCGCAAAGCGCTGTTCTCTGCCAAGAGTGTTCCACATTACTTTAGTTTTATGCATATTAATTTTCAGACCTACTCTTCTACTTTCCGTATCCAGTTCAGTAATCATGAGCTGTAATTCGTCTCCCGCGTTACTCATCAATGCAATGTCATCAGCGAATCGCAGGTTACTGAGATACTCTCCATTAACTCTTATCCCTAATTCTTCCCAATCTAGGGCCCTGAAAACCTCCTGTAAACACGCGGTGAATAGCATTGGAGAGATCGTGTCTCCCTGTCGTACGCCCTTCTTTATTGGGATTCTGTCGCTTTCTTTATGAAGGACTATAGTGGCTGTGGATGCGCTGTAGATGTCTTCCATTATGTTTATATAGGCTTCGTCGATGCCCTGATTCCGCAGTGCTTGCATGACTGCTGATGTCTCCACCGAATCATATGCCTTCTCGTAATCCATGAAGGCTATGTATAGGGGTTGTTTGTATTCCGCGCATTTCTCTATCACCTGATTGATAGTATGAATATGGTCTATTGTTGAGAAGCCTGTACGAAATCCTGCCTGGTCCCTTGGTTGATTAAACTCTAATGTCCTATTAATTCTGTTAGCAATTACTTTTGTGAATAGCTTGTAGACAACGGACAGTAAGCTGATGGGCCTGTAATTTTTCAGGTCCTTGACGTCCCCTTTCTTATGGATCAAGATGATGTTGGCATTCCTCCAAGATTCTGGTATCCTCCCTGTCGAGAGACACTTCGTATACACTTTGTATACTTCGTATACAGGCGAAGCGGCTCCCCGTAAACCAGTTCTGCGGGCGTTGCCTGGATGTCTGGTTTGAAAGTGGCGCGCAGACCAAGAGCGACAGCCGGAAGAGCCTCGAGCCAAGTTGAGTTATGGCTAGTTAGGGTAGCACGTGATGGCTGTCTTGAGCTGTCGGTGAAACCGCTCAATCATCCCGTTGGCGCAAGGGTGGTAGCTGGTAGTCCGTGAGCGCTCAAACCCGGTGGAAAGCCCGGGGAGCCTGAAGAGTTGGGACTCGAATTGCCGTCCTTCATCGGTTGTGACGCGACGAGGAGTGCCGATGCGGGAAATCTAGCCGGTGAAGAAGGCCGAGGCGGTGTCTTCTGCGGTAATCCTTTCGAGCGGCAATACTTCGGGCCATCCAGTGTACCGATCAATGGCGGTGAGGCAGTAGCGGTAAGGCCCGACCGGTCGAAGGGGGCCAATTATGTCGATGTGTACGTGTTGAAACCGTTGCGACGGCAGGGGGAATGCCCCGAGCGGTGCTGTGACGTGCCGTGTGATTTTGGCGCGCTGACATGGAATGCACGTGCGTGCCCAGGTGCAGCAGTCCCGTTGCATTGAGGGCCAAACATAGCGGTCAGTCACAAGCCATGTAGAAGCGCGGATGCCGGGGTGACTGAGGTTGTGTAACTGGCTGAAAACGCTGCGGCGATGTGGCGAAGGGACATATGGTCTCACTCGTCCGGTGGATATGTCGCAGTAGAGAGTGTCCGTCAAACCAGGGACGGCGACTTGTTGAAGTTGAAGAGAGGAGCCATTTTCGAGGAGCTGCTGGAGTTCGGCGTCCGTTTTCTGAGCGTTGGCGAGGGTGTCAGTCGTAACGGGTGGCAGCTCGACAGCAGAGACGCGCGAGAGTGCGTCGGCGACCACGTTATCATTTCCACTGATGTGTTGGATATGGGTGGTAAACTGGACGATAAAGGACAGTTGGTTCTGCTGGACCGGTGGAAGTTTTTCGCGTCGTTGGGAGAAGGCGTAAGTGATAGGTTTGTGGTCGCTGTAGATGGTGCAGTGCTCTGCCTCGAGAATATGGCGAAAGTGTTGGACTGCTTCGCAGATGGCGAGAAGCTCTCTGTAGTAGGCTGGCCATGTTGTCTCCGCAGGGGCCGAAGTTTCATCGGTAATGCCTGTAGACGAGGGTGTTTTTGGGCTAGAGAGTTTCTTCGAAAAAAATGCCAACGGGCACCAGTCTTGACCCACGCGCTGCATCAGGGAGGCTCCGACGGCGATGCTAGAGGCATCTGTGAAAAGGCCCAAGGGAGCCTCTGGCTTGGGATATGAAAGTAGAGTGGCGTTGCAGGGGGCAGTTTTGCAGTCTTCGAACGCTTGGGTCAAAAGTGGTGTCCAAGTGACAGGATGGTTGCCTCGTAGGCCAGCCAACGCATCATGAAGAGGGGCCTGATATGCGGCCGCTTTAGGCACGAAGTGCCTGTAAAAGTTGAGCATGCCCCGGAAACGGCGGAGGTCTTTCGCTGTGACAGGCCGCGCGTAGTTCTTAAAGGGGCCCTGCAACACTTTTTGAGCAGGGTCAAAAAGCGCTGCCAATCGGTAGTCGAGGCTCCCGAGAACACGCGAGCCAAATATTATAGCGAAGCGAGCGGCCTGGAATTTACAATAAATTCTCAAAGTCAGCTTAAAATCGCTCCCTCTTCTCTCGACAAATGATGTATTAGTCCGCAATATATGACGCGATTATCGGCAGTTCCACCATTGGCTGATGTTATAATCATGATAACACCCTCATTATTACCTTAGTGGTTAATTTGGAGTTCAGTAAGTAGATAATATGTATGTTTATATTGTGTTATGCCGTTAAAACACCGAACAAACATTAATATTAGCACTTCCGGTCTCACCGACAGCTCGTCTGCTCGTAGTTGCGTGGCTGCGTTTTCTTCACCATGTGCAGTGCCGAAATCGTGAATATTTCTGTGCTTTTGACCATCGCCGGTTGCCGTTGAGAGTGGCAGCCGTTCGAGTGTTGCCTCGTCAGCTGGAAACTGCATCGTCGGCACGTTCTCACGACCGACCGAGGCAGCGGTGCAGCATTTCTCCGATAACAACGCTGGCGCCGGCTAGCTTAGGATACCTGTGTTCGCTGTATGGCGCGAGTCCCGTTCGCTGTCTGTTCAGTATGTCATCGAGCCATACCTCGGCGTATCCTCCCCGTAGTCTCAGGTTCCCGAGAAACCGCGACACAGCAACCAAGCAGACTCGCTTTTTCACGGTAGCTGCAGACAGCCGGGGGATGGGTCCGCGCCGGCACGATGCCCCACGATCCTTTCTTCTAGTCTTTAGTTCTTTGTTGTAAGCCCGCACTCGCTGTGCGCCCGCATTCGAAGAGCAAACAGCATCGAAATAGCGCCACTGGGAGAAGGGTGCACGCAGCTTTGCCGTTTTGAATACGATTCAAGCGCGAGCAGTGAGACGAGGCGGTGTATCGATGTGTGGGTCGGAACTCATCTCAGCTGTCATTCGTTCCAAACGCGCACGCAAGTTTGCGTCTATGGTTGGCAGAGCGATGAAAACACTACGGCAGTTCGAGGTGCACACCCAACATTACCAAACCGACTCGCAGTTTTCAAGCACGCGCGATTCACGGTGCCATGGGCTCCGCCGCTCGACGACGACCGCGCGAGCCGACAGGAAGTGGCGCCACAGACCACGTGGTTGCGCCGAGACGCCAGAGAGAAAAAAAAATGAAGAAAAAAAATGCCGCCGGCGCTGACGTCGCCTCCTCGCACCTCCGCCCTCCCTCCCTTTCACGCCGCGCGCAGCTTTCCGCGCGCCCGCTGCGTTGAGTTGAGGGAGAAAGCTGCGGAACGTGATCTCTATAATTTGGTAACACCACTTAGACTTGACGGATTCGAAAAATTTTTGCGGCATATGACTCGTGAAGAGTCATACGTCAATAATGAGACTATTCCAATATAACTAAAAAAGGTGTTGCAGGGCCCCTTTAATAAGATGCGGTCAGGCAAGGGTGTAGTCCCTGCTGAAGAAATTTGATGGCCAAGAAACGTGACGACGGGGGCGCCAAGCGTGCTCTTCTGGACGTTTATGAGTAAGCCGTGGTCGCCGAGACGTTGAAACAGTTGGCGAAGGTGTTCGTGGTGAGCCTTTTCGTTGGGGGAGAAGACCAGGATGTCGTCTAGGTAGACGAAACAGAAGTCTAGGCCGCAGACGACGTCGTCGATGAAGCGTTGGAAGGTTTGTCCCGCATTGCTGAGGCCAAGCTCATGAATGGAAATTCGAATAAGCCGAAGGGCGTGATGATCGCGGTCTTCGGGACGTCATCTGGGTTCACGGGAATTTGTGTGTAGGCCTTTACCAAGTCAATAGTTGAGAATACGGTGCTGCCGTATAAGCGGTGGGCAAAATCCTGTATATGACGAACGGGGTACCTGTCTGGGATGGTGCCGGCGTTGAGGGCGCGATAATCTCCACAAGGGCGCCAGCCATCGGTCTTCTTCCGCACCAAATGAAGCGGTGAGGCGTAAGGCCTCTCCGAGCGACGGGCAGTACCCTCGCGGAGCATGGCTTCAAACTCTGCTTGGGCGATTCGAAGGCGGTCCGGAGCTAGGCGGCGGGCGCGGCAGGAGACCGGGGGGCCTGGAGTAGTGCGGATGTAGTGCACGGTTGAGTGGCGTACCTCTCGGGGACGCCCGCTAGGTCGTGTCAGGTCAGGAAATTCTGCGAGGATGGCGTGGTATGGCGATTTATCTTCGACACTGGGCTGTTGGGTGGTCGTGCGTTGGCCCGGCGCGGAGAGGCCTGTTGTGGCGTCGATAAGTCGGTAATGGTGGCAGTCAAGTAAAAGATGGTAGTACGCCAGGAAGTCGGACCCGATGATTGGCTCTGCGACGTCGGTGATGACGAAATTCCACGGGAATTCACGGCGTAGGTCTTTGGGGGTGATGTTGAGGCGGAGCGCGCCGTATGTCTTAATGCTTGAATGGTTCGCCGCACTTAGCTCAAACGACGTGCAAGGGCGCTTGTCGTGCAGGAAGGCTCGGGGAAAGCAGCAGATGTCAGAACCGCAGTCGATGAGGAACCTGCGCTTACTGACTTCGTCGGTGACAAAAATGCGACGGCCTCTAAGTTGGCAGCTCGCGGCCGTCTCTACGGGCTGCTGTTGAAGTTTCCCTGACGTCGAACTGAGCAGGGTGGTTGGCATTTCCGGGCTCTGTCACCGAAGCGACGATGGTAGTAGCAGCGGCCGTCGTGTGTATTTGTTTTTCTGCTTCGTTGTAGCCGCTGTGGTAGCATGACGAATAGTGGCGAACGGCGGCGTCGCGGCTGCATAGCAGCCGATTTCGGAACTCGCTCGAGAAGCAAAAAGTGCATATAACTTTCTTCATGTGACATTTTATTGAAGGAAAGGTCAATTGCTGCACGTTTAGGCAATATATAGGGCTATAATATTAGTAATAACCACAAAAGAAAAGGAGAGCTTCGAAATACTGCTGGGGTAAAACCTGAATACAGGAATGCGTATATCGAGCACGCGTACAATATAAATAGGATACGATAACGCATAATAAAATCACATAAGCAGGGTAAGCATATAACGAAATCCTAATAAGGTCAACTTGTTGGCTAGTTGGTAATGCTGCGTCAGCATAAATAAGTGTACACATGCGAATTGTACAGATTAAGATTAACAGCATGAAGCGAAACATTTCTGCGCATTGAAATATATCATAAGAAAACAAGTTGTTGGAATGGTTGGTTCATGCTGTGCAAAAGATAATGACGCAACGCAAGCCGAAGAAAACAAGGGGTACAGGAAAAACGCCTTTTCCTGAACTTCTTTTTCTTTGCCCTGCGTTGTGTCATTGCCTTTTGCACATACATATACAGGGTTTTTCAGCTAAAAAGCACCAAGTGTTAAAAAATTAAGCATAGGCGCTACGCGTTTACAATTAGTATTGTTCTGAGCCATATAGAGCACGTCAGAATATTTTTTCAATCCGTCAAGCTCCGCAATTAACAAAGATTGCTTAATGAATTTTTTAAATAATAACTCTAGAGAAAAGTTTTCAATACAAAAGTTGTAACGCTTGTTCAGTAATATCGAATTTTTCAGTCTATGTTAAGATAACTGCCCTGCCTAATTATTTTCCGGCCTTTCTTTAAAGCTTAAGGTTAACAGCGCGAAAATAACACACGGCGGACAGGAAAAAGACGGGCTTGTCCCGTCTTTTTCCTGTCCACCGTGTGTTATTTTCGCGCTGTTAACCTTAAGCATGCACAACCAACTAGCCCAGTCAGCCACTTCATTTCTTCAAAGCGCTCGCATTTCAAAAAAATACCACGTGACTGCCGCCAAACGCGCGGCGCCTTTAGTGCCCTCAAATGTAAGTTAAACGAATTATCAAAGGCTGCTTCGCGCACGCAGATCGATGGAACAGGTTATCGGTGACTGCGATGGACGTTAAGCGACAAAATGAGCATACCGTTTCAACAACAAAAAATTCTTTTACGAAAAAGCGGCAGCCACGAAGCAAACGCCACTGGAGCGCCGGCAGCATTTGATGCAGCGTAGGCATTTTTTCTTTTTTTTTCGCACCAATGAAGAAACGCATTGGAAGGAGCGAGGGTTACAACGTGATGAAGGACCGAGATAAAAGATTCACGCACACGTGGCGGCCGCTCTTTCGTAGACTTTTCCTTAGACGGTACGCCCCTATCATTTAGCGTCCACCGCAGTCACCGGTAGCCTGCTCAATCGACCTTCGTGGGCGGAGCAGGCTTTGATAATTCGTTCAACTTACATTTGAGCGCACTAAAAGCGCCGCGCGTTAGACGGCAGCCACGTGGTATTTTTTTTAAATCGCGCGCTTTAAAAAAAGGCCGGAAAAAATTAAACAGGACAGTTATCTTCGCACAGATTAAACAATTTGATGTTTCTGAACAAGCGCTACAACTTTTGTATTGACAATTTTTCTCTAGCGTTACATTTAAAAAAGTTCATTAAGCAATCTTTGTTAATTACCGCGCTTGGTGGATTAGAAAAAAATATTCTGACGTGCTTTATATGGCTCAGAACAGTACTGCGCTAATTAGAGACGCATAGCACCTGTGTTTAATATTTTTAATACTTTGTGCTTTTTAGCTGAAACACCCTGTACATACACACATACTTTTGCATATATGTACACAGAAAGTGCATCTAACAGTCATAGCCTTTGGCTCATGTTGACGAACCCATTGGACATAAGTAGATCAATGGTATAATATGCTGCAGTGCTACAGCATATTATTTTGTATTTTCAAGTAGTGGTCTAGACTCACTTGCAGAGGTGGCCTTTGAAATTTGTGGAAAACATCGTGGTTGTGACTGGTGCACAATAGGAATGATCACAGGTCATTAGTTATGTTCGAAGTTGTGTGAAATACTCAAGGTAACATGAAATATACACGAATATAAGCACCTTATCAAAGAAATAAGTAAAGTGCAAAGTTCAACGCAGCTTCCGTGTTATTTTTCTACCAGGTATCATGTTGGATCCATCACAATGTCAGATTTTCTGAGCAGTACTTAAATTACAGTTGGGAAACGCTGCATAGTTTTATCATAATGTGTCACCAACTAGAACTGCATCCCTCGTCATTCGTTGGTTCAGGAAGTAGAATGTCACAGTTTGCAAAGTTTAGTTAAAGGGGTCATGAACCACTTTCCAAGTTATGATCTAATGACGTTAGTATCGGAGTTTACTGCCTCCCGAATCGATTGCCGCAAAAATTTCTCGAATCCGTCAAGAATCAGCGGAGTTACGGGGGTTTGGCGCACGCTCTCAGCGCTTTCTCTCTTTTCTCGTGCCGACGAGCGCACTGGAAGCTAGACAGGGAGGGATGGCACGGGGGTAAGAAGTCACGTCAGCGCGCGTCATGAAACGCGATCGCTCTCCCGCTGTGATTCGCATGCGCGAGTGCGGCTACCGTGTAAAAATAGCAGACTGAGAAGTAAGCGCGCGGGCAAGTGGCGGCACCCCGTGGCAAGAAGCGCATCTCATCCGGCTATCGGCCAATAAGCATGCTATGTCTCCGCGACGTACGCATGCAGACGCCCCGCCCACCGACGAGAGTGAGAACCGGCCTCTGTTTGAAAAGAGGGCGCCTGAGGAAACGGCAAATTCGCGCTCCGCTTGTGGGGTTTACGCGACGCGCACGACTGTAATATTTTGCAGAACAGTTCATAGCCCTGTCAGCTTTCCGCAGGTTGTGTTTTTTCAACAAGCCCAAGAGGTGCTTCATGACCCCTTTAAACGAGAAACACAGTTGCTCTACAGAAACAGTACATTGAATAGTTTCAGTGAGTATGGATGCTTCTATTTCAAACTAACATGCATGTCAACCGAGTCGCGGCTTCTGCACACACCCCTCTGGAATCCTCACAGAGCTGAGCACTTCATCAATGTATCTTTTACGCCTGTGAATAGCTGACACCACTAGTTCTTTGCAGTGGCACAACAGTCATGACCAGAGGTTTGTAATTGAAAAATGACATGAGCCCCTGGGTGCTGAAAACCTTTTGGACTTTTTGAGCACCTGAATCCATGCATGCCTCAACCTTCATGGCCCGTCGCAGTGGTCTAGTGGTTACGGTGCTCAACTGCAGGCCCGAACGTAGTGGGATTGAATGCCGGCTGCATATCAATGGAGGCAATATGCTTGAGGCCCGTCTGCTTAGATTTAGGTGCACGTTAAAGAAACCCCAGGTGCTCCAACTATCTGAAGCGCTCCACTACTTAATGCCTCATATTCATGTCATGGTTTTTGGACATAAAACCCGTATAATTTTTATTAGTCAGCCTATTTTTGCAACGTTTATTGTGAATTAATCACACTCTTGCTGTTTATATAGACTGCATCATTGTAAAACCAGTCAGTATTATTTAAATTTTGGCATTTTTTGGGAGGCTAGATGTTTGATTGCCTTCCAAACCGTGTCAACCACACAGAAAGAAAGCAGAACGAGCAGGGTTTGCCAGTGCCATTTAGGAAGTGTTGGCATTTGACCAATACTAAAGCAGTCCAAAACCTCTGGTCATAATACTCATGCTGATAAGGGCACACAAGGCTTCCAAAAAATACAAAGTTAATCGGTTAAACTTATATAATACAACTTATATAATACAAAAGTAACGCAGGAGGAGCAAAAGTAGTCAATGCATTACATACAAGCATAGCAGAATTATGTATGTATGTATATATATATATATATATATATATATATATATATATATATATATATATATATATATATATATATATATATACATAAAAATATGTAAATATATACACGAAAAAGAAAATACTGCAACACATCTAAAAAATGGATAGGAAATGGGTGCAGAAGGCTGCACTACAAATGTAATTTACATAATCATGTTAAAGAAAAGCACAGGATAAAATTTAGCCTGCTATTCTATGTTTTTTTTCTGGCAGTAGCACTGTGCCTTGACCTTGTTTCTTGTGTGTTCCTAATAGACATCATGTAGCGCGCAAAGACAAAACGAACACACAGAACCACGAACCGCTGGCGCGTTTTCGCGCTACATGATGTCTATAGCAAGCACCAACTAGGCCAAGAACAAGTCCTTCTGTGTGTTCCTGTTTACGAATGTAATGTGCCGGTGTAGCCTTGTGCGGCAGAATATTTTAAGAAATTTCTCAGTGCAGCCAACTGAACAGAAAATAGCTTGCCGGATTGGCATCCTTACACTAGATTTTTGCACACATTGGAAAAATGTGCACAATAGTTGATTTCATGTCTAAAAGCCGAATCTAATTCCTTTATGTAATTCAGACATGATTCAGAGGTTTCTGCAATGGAACCAAAGAGTTGCTCGGGTACACCACTTTCCTTGACTAGTGCAAAGAATTGATGTCGTCCATGGAGAGAGCCGCCGTCCGCTTCAAGGTGTGTTCTCTCGCATGTGCACTCCCTAGTCCTCAGTTCAAGAAAGCTCTTCACGAGAGTACCAGCGACATGATGCACAACTTTTCCATATACTATGTCAGTGGGATCTTGTGAAGATGCCTGCAGATCGGATTAATCAGAGGCCTGCTGCGGGTTGTGGCTTGTGGTTGGTGTGCTGCTCGGTGACAACAATGCAGATGCACTCTCGAAGTTGGTGAGGAAAGCAATTGTTGTCACGTCCAAGTTTCCTTGAGAAAGCTTGAAGAGCTTGCCAATCCAAATATGTTTTAGAGCCGCCACGAATTGGTATACATTTGGTGTCTCATTGCAGCCATGTTTTTGCCGAATGATTCCAAAAACGTTTTCTAGGGAATCTTGCTGCATTCAACGTGTGAAAAGATGAGTGTAATGTAAGCCCTCTTTTAAATCAGTGCACAGATTGTAATCTGCCAACCATTAATAGTGTGCTGCTGCTTGTCCTGAGGACTACCAAAGTGCCATAACCCAACTGACGCACGACTCAAGGAAAAGCATGGTGTTCCGCCCCATCAGTCATTGCATACCGCAACTTGTCTTGATTTTTCAGTGTTGAACTGTTGAGGCTGTCAAAAAGCTTATTAATTCTTTTTGTGAGCTGAGCTGCAAATTTAGCATCAGAGAGGAAGCTCTTGAACGGCAATGAGAGTGATGAGTGCCACAGAGACGATTCACTGAATACTCGTGTGGCATACTTCACTCTCATGTCAGCAATGGGCGTCCTGTAGATATGTTGCTCTTTGGGCTTCTTTGCCAAACTTGTTTTTAGTTGTTCAGTTGGTGTGCTAGAGGCCTGATCTATGTTACGAGTTTTTTTTTTTTTGTAAAGGGTTTCCATGTACGCCCAGTGAACAACCTCGGAGCCAATTGTGAGCTTGTGTTTTTTTCAATTTATTCCGCGTGCATTTTATCAGGTGGGGGGTGGCAAACATGAAGTATACTTTGCGGTTGTTGACAGTAAAATATATTCACGTGGTCGTGACGTCGACGAAGGCAGCAGTCAGCATGTCCGAGATGAAACTTTATTAGGCCGAACTAGTGGCCGGGAAACTGAAAGTCAAGCTACAGCAATAAACTGATAGCGGCGAACAGAGCGTCGACCGTCGATCAAGTGACAAGCGGTGAAGCGCGTCGGTATTTATACATGTGCCGTCGAATATTCCAGCGTTATCGCTGGTTGTCGCGCAAGTTCTAGAATCAGCTCGAGTGTTCGCGTCATGCGCGCAATCTTAACAAAACGATCTGCAATACTCGCGAAGCATCTCGAACAATGATGCGCGGCTTGTGCTGAGCGTTGCTGACAGTCTTTGTGGGCGAAAAACGAATACAGCAAAAGTGATAATAAGAAACGCCCGTGAAAATGCCCCCCTCTGAAAAAGCATCGTCCCGATGCTTAAAACAGAACAGGCCAATGCATGCAACAATAAATAACAAGAATAAAGTAACAATTAGTACAATAAACTAAAAGCACAAGCAAGAAGGTACAATAACAAAGCAAAATGACAGTCCTCAGATTCGCTAACGCGCGCAATATGGTTTGAGGCGCACGACATGGACGACTTCAGGTCGTGCACGGCGCCGCTGAGAGTTCGTAATGCCGTCAGGGACAACCTCGTAGTCGAGTGCGCCGAGGCGTCGAAGTACCCTGTACGGTCCGAAGTATCGTCGAAGAAGCTTCTCACTAAGTCCCCGTCGGCGTATTGACGTCCATACCCATACACGGTCACCGGGTTGGTATTCCATGTGGTGTCATCGAAGGTTGTAGCGGCGGCTGTCAGTCGTCTGCTGGTTCTTGATCCGTAGGCGGGTGAGCTGTCGTGCTTCTACGGCGCGCTGTAAGTAAGCGGCGGTGTCGACATTTTCTTCGTCGGTAACGTTGGGTAGCATGGCGTCGAGCGTCGCCGCCGGGCTTCTTCCGTAGACCAACTTGTACGGCGTAATCTGCGTCGTTTCTTGGACGGCCGTGTTGTAAGCGAAGGTCACGTACGGAAGGACGGCGTCCCACCTCTTGTGCTCAACGTCGACGTACATGGCCAGCATGTCGGCGATGGTCTTATTTAGACACTCGGTGAGGCCATTGGTCTGTGGGTGGTAGGCGGTGGTGCGGCGGTAGCTCGTCTCGCTGTATTTGAAGATCGCCTGAGTTAGGCCCGCAGTAAAGGCGGCACCTCTGTCAGTGATGAGGACCTGTGGGGCGCCATGACGCAAGTCGATGTTCTCCACGAAGAACTTGGCTACCTCGGCGGCACTGCCTTTGGGCAGGGCTTTTGTTTCGGCGTAGCGGGTGAGGTAGTCGGTAGCCACGACGATCCATTTATTGCCGGAAGTCGACGTCGGGAACGGCCCCAGTAGGTCCATCCCGATTTGCTGCAGCGGCCGTTGAGGTGGTTCGATTGGCTGCAGAAGTCCCGCTGGCCTAGTCGGCGGTGTCTTCCGTCGCTGGCAATCCCGGCAAGTCTTAACGTAGTGGGCGACGTCGGCAGGAAGGCGTGGCCAGTAGTATTTTTCCTGTATCCTCGCGAGCGTGCGGGAGAAGCCGAGGTGGCCAGCCGTCGGGTCGTCGTGCAGGGCCTGCAGAACTTGCGGTCGCAGTGCCGAAGGTACAACGATAAGGTAGTTGGCCCGGGCCGGAGAGAAGCTCTTCTTTACGAGGACGTCGTTTCGCAAGAGAAATGACGCCAATCCCCGCCTTAATACTTTCGGAACAGCGGCGGTCCTGTCCTTGAGGTATTCCACAAGGCCCCTGAGTTCCGGGTCGGCTTGCTGTCGTTCAGCAAAGTCGTCGGCACTTATGGTTCCCAAGAAGCAGTCATCATCGTGGTCGTCCTGCGGCGGTGCGTCGACGAGGGCACGAGAGAAGCAGTCGGCGTCGAAGTGTTTTCTTCCGGACTTGTAAACGACGGTAATGTCGAATTCTTGAAGTCTTAGACTCCACCGTGCGAGGCGACCTGAAGGGTCCTTCAAGTTGGCTAGCCAACACAAGGCGTCGTGGTCGCTCACAACTTTGAAGGGCCGGCCGTAGATGTAGGGGCAGATGAAGCAAAAGCTGCATGCGGACAAGGGTTGCCGCATTGCGCCAACAATGGGCCCGGGGGCCCAGTGTTCACCAGGAACTTCCGATCAGGCCCACCATGGTTACCTGCTTCTGTTAACGGTCCTACGAGCTGCGCTTCATCTGAGGCTGTATTACAAGATGGAACTGTGTGGCACAGACATGGGGACCAGATTCGCCCCAACCTCGCACAGTCACCGCCACCTGCAAAGACTGTGCCTCTAGACCTACCACCTGCAAACACTGCCTCTCGACCAGCCAGCTGAGCAGCAAGCAACAGATCCTGTGGAGCGTGCAGGAGCTGCTGCTGAGTCATAACAGCCACAAAGTCAGTCCCACCACAGAACTGGCTACCACAAGCAGTCACTCCATCGGGAGGAAGCCCTGTTCCACTGCGAAGAAGTGGCCGAACAAGACGCCCTGTAAACCGGTATTCTCCATAGCAAGAACTAAAGGGGAGGAGTGTGACAATTGATCCTGTGTGCTGCACCAGCTGTAGCGCCGCCGGCTACTAGCGCCACCTACTGCTGCGAGCGGAAGTGGGAGTGAGGAGAACAGGGCTGGGGCAGTGTGAAAGAAATAAACAATTCATGTTGTGTTCTCGTTGAGCTTGGGTCTCGGCTTCACTTATTCCGGCAACATGTAACAGTGAGCTTGCCGTCCTCAGTGAGCAACACTCGCTGCATATCCTCTCTTAACAAACCGCACACGAAACGATGCCGGAGGGATTCGTCTAACGAGCTTCCAAAATCACAGGTTCGTGCCAGCTTCCGTAGCTCGGTAACGTAATCAGAAATGGACTCGCCTTCGACTTGCTGCTTCCTGTGGAACTTCGCTCGCTCGCCGATGACCGAAGGTTTCGGCGACAGATGGTCCCCCAGGGTCTTCTTCAGTACCTGGAAGCTCTTCGTTGAAGGCGGCTCCGGGGCGACCAGTGATTTTAAAACACTAGGCTCTAGGACCGACGATGCTCAGGAATGCATGTACTTTGTCACCTTCGGGAACACGGTTGACGATTAGAAACGACGTTAGCCGCTCTTCGTACGACGCCCAGTCATTCGTGGAAACGTCGAATGGTTCCATCTGGCCCAGTTGAGCAGCAAACTGCATGAACCTGCACTGGCTTCTTCGTTCATATCAATCAGCGATAACAAAAATGCAGCACTCTTCAATCGTCAATACTGAACAGAGGCTGAATGCCAAGAACACTTGCCTTCCTTGACGCTCTGCTACTCATCAAGATCCCATCTGTGTCGCCAAGTGTTCGCTACTCTTCAAAATCCCATCTTCGTCGCCAAGTGTTAAGTTTTGCCACAGACATGCCGTAAAGGACCAGACAAGTTCCGGGTGAATGACGTTTATTGACCCATGCTTGTGGGTTCGTGGCTCGGGCAAGAAGGGGCTCGCTAGCAAGCGGCATGCGCACTTCGCAGAGTGCTCTTATCAATGGAGCGCCAGCCGACACAACAACTAATGAAGCAGTTTCTTGTGAAATGCTTGGAAGAGCTTGTAACTCTTACGTACTTTTTCCCTGGTAAGCTGAAGGAGCTCCGGCCGGTTGTCATATGTCAGCCAGGCTGAAAATCTGAAATAACGGCCTATACATATCAAGAGCTCATAGAGTTGTTTCTTCTTATAAAATGAGCATCAAATGATAACATATTATTCTATCGTGAAGGAAGACGAAAAGACAATAACATATACTTGAAAGCAACTTTATCAGGACACAGAAAAAGTAATAAACAATATTCCATAGCGCGCAAAGTCCTTTGTTACTCTGCTAGACAGTCAGAACCATAAATTTAGTCTTTGTTTTGCTTCAATGAACAAGCGAAAATCATCAAAAGACTTGAGGTTACCATTTCTCTTTGTGCTCAGATTGCTCTTTAGGTAATGACTGATTTTGCTTCCTAATTTTGATTTGGAAGCAGCACAAGTGTTGATGGACGTATTCCGTTTGTAACGCGCATCGATGAGCCAACGCTGCGCATACGTCCCGACAATGTTCTCTGAATTCAAACTTGATATATATGAAACACAACTCGATCGAGCTCTTGTTGTGGAAACAGCGCATTGAAAAAAAAAAGAATACAGAAAAGTGAAAGGGCGGCGGTGGGGATAGGTCTAGAGTGCCTGCGCGCGCCCCCGCTTTGAGTGGTGTCAGCTTTTAAAAGGGCAGATGCCACCTCCTCGGCCTTTGCGGTAGCGTGGCCGCCATTTTGAATCCCCCGCCCGGTCACTTGTACGTGGCGTGTGTGCTGTTAGGTCGGTGCTCGTTTTCCACCAGTTTTATGCGCTCGCTACCGTCACCATGGCCGGGTGTTGCGCGCCGCAGTTCACCAATCATTCCAGGAACGCTGGGAGCTAAATCGTTTTCGAAGATACGAGGTTTCTTTTGACACTAAAAATCAAACGGGAAAAGCGGCATCCGAAGAACATATTATGCATTTTCAGCGTAAGTTGCCGGCCGGTATTTTGAATGGGCATGCAAGGATAACTTCTGCCGGTGTCAACCTTGCGTAGTAAATGGACACACTGATATCAGCTACATGCTTAGAATATTTTGGTTCACGTCTGCATGAATCATGCATTTTACTTCGCAAACATTCTTTACTGCACTTGGTTGGTCCTGTATCTGCCTTTGATTTCTGCTTTCGCTATTTTTGTGATGTGAAATGTATCATGGAATATATTATGCGTGTCTGTCTGCAGGTCATATCCTTCTTCTTTCCTAATAATAATTATTTGGGAAAATGTACGTCCCAAAAACCACGATATGATTATGAGAGGCGCCGATATAATGGAGAGCTCCCGAAATTGTGACCATTAGTTGTTCTTTAACGTGCACCTAAATCTAAGGACACGGGCCTGTGTCATTTCACCTCTATCGTAATGTGGCCGCTGCGGCCGGGATTCGATCCCGCAACCTTCGGGTCACCAGCCGAGCACCATTACTAAAACCACGGCGAGTTCTTGTTCTCTGTATTCTTTTCTGTCTTTCAAGTACGCCTTCTGTGCTGGTCTGATGCCCGTCTATGTATGTGAGTCATGGGCACGTTACCTGTAAAAAGTAACAGTTTTACAGCTACAGTTACCTGAGCCAAAAAAGTAACTCTGTTACAGTTACAGAGTTTCCGAAATTAACTTGTTACAGTTACTGTGCAAAAGTAACGTCGTTACTTTTCCGTTACTCTATAAAGTAATAGATCACAAATGAAATTATAGAATTTATTTAATAAGGGTTGCGCGTCGTAAAACCCTAGACGAAGGAAACCTAAAAGGGGTCCCAACACCAGCAATCGTTTTGAACGCCTCTTACTTGAAGTGGAAAAAGTGGTTGATGTACTGGAACGACGGCAGTATCCAAAGACGTTAACTATACCCAGAAGCGCATGCGAAGAGCAGCGGGGAGTGAATCACGAGTGGGGACGACGTCCATTGTTTCTCCTCCATATGTTTAAGGTGTGTCACACTCTGTTCGGAGAGGTTCGGTCCGCTGGGCATGCAAACCGTTTTTAAGTCCCGTTATTATACCTTGGAACGTGTGTTCACGAAATCCTAAGACTGCACACCTGCGGACGATCATGGCGGTATCTAAAAGTGCTATGCGGGGATCGGTGAAACGGGCAGGAAATGATACACCAGGCCTGAAGAACATAAGAGGAATGTTGCTAAAGCAATAAGGTGGTGTGCTGGGCCAGTTGGTGCAACATATTGTAGATTGTATGAGCGGAAAACAGCAGGAACAGAAGCGAAGAACTTGACAGGACAGACGCTCAACTTACAACTGCAGTTTATTAGAAGTTTTTCTCACACGAGAGCACAGAATCGCGCATGTGCAACCACCTTATCACTAGAAAGACAAGGCCAACAGGAAGGTTACCTATCCGAACTGATATATTCCGCGCTTTAACTATTTCGATAGCCTATTTCCCTATCGTTCAACGCTACCGAGGCGACACTGATGCACGTGGTTGAGTTTGCCCTGATATGTCCAGCTTCCGTGATCTCCCTGGCCAGTCTGTGTTTTGATTTACAAAGAACATTAGTGCTTGCGAACAGCGGATTACACCCGCAGTCTTTGCAATGAACAGACAAGTGCGTGCCACCTAAGGTTTGAGTCTGTCATTTAGACATCGGCCCGTCTGGCCGATGTATATTTTTCCGCAGCTCAACGGAATTCTGTACACGACCTCCCCGGTACAGGGGACAAATTGCATGGCATGTTTTTTTGTGCAACCTTTATTTTTCATCTTTCCCTTCCCATGATTTTTAACCATGGAGCACAGCTTGGCCAGTTTGCAGGGGGCTGTGAGCACGACGTCAACCCCGTGCTTGTGACCAATCTTCTTCAAATTGTGCGACACAGAATGCACATACGGCATGACAACAATTTTTTCTGTTTTCCTTTTTTCCTGGGTGTTGGCAGCACTTGCTTTAACTTCTGTAACAACGTGCTACCCATCGCAACTAGCAGACTGTCAGGGTAACCCGAGCTACCTGAGCTGAGCAGCCGAGTCACTTGCTTGCGGAAGCTATGCTCTCTGTTATGCACACACGATTTCTTCAACGATGAACTAAGGCAGGAAATAGCAATAGCTCTTTTTACGAGCTTCCTGTGTGATGAATCATATGGTAACAGACCTTTCTTGGACCTTGGCGAAAATTCCCAGCAAACATGGTGAACTCGATTAAAAAACAAGGTACCATCTAAAAACTGCAAAGCATCATTGGCTGGTTGTTCATGAATGAATGATAATGAACCTGCACATCTTTTTAAAACAACCTAAAGCGTCGTTGGCAACAGATGTGGGTGACAAGTTATCCGTTACGTTCAAAAATTCGGCAGATCCCACGTACCGTGGGAGTCGATGTTATGCGAAGCATGCGGCGGGTAGGTGACTGTGGCGCAACTTTTTTTACTGAGCCACACCTTACAAAATGACGCTAAAGATTTGCATAAATTTTATACGCACACATATATATGTTGAAGAGCCTCATATGTGTTATATAACAAGCTGTTTACGGTTGGGTAACGCTGCCAATGGCAACGTGGGTATTACCAACACCTGAAGCGGTAAGCTGATATGTAGTGCTTATACGTGTCCCGAGAACGCACGCACGTTTCACGAATCCGTGTGCATGTGTGCAAGAAGTTCTTGACAGTTCTTAAACAAGGGCATCATCACCGTGATCAGTGAGCACCAGCAGCTGGTCGACACTTGTTACAGGATCCGGTCGTGATCATGGTGACGAGGGGTCTATTTGTAGTGAAGTATGTCGTATAGTAGAACTATTGAAATTCGTGGATGCCTCAGTAATTTCGTCGACAAATTCTCTGTCAACGGAGCCGGCGACATGTCGGAACCTGAAGCCACCCTTCGCGTTGGTGAGGTATAGGCCGTCGAGGCTGGTAGGCCTGGATAGTGCTACGTAGACCAACATCAGTGGATGGTGTTTGTCGTATTTGTAGACTACGTGGGCGTATATGGCCTACGTAGCCTAGTCTACAAAGCGGCTGTCAATCAATCTGGCATCATCCTCGGTCAGCATGAGGCCATCGCCCAGCCTATTAAGAAATGAAGAGGACACTGCGTCGTTCTGGTGGACGAAGTGCACTTTACAGTGCGGTGATGTGGATATCATAAGTAACTTTCGTTAATATATTCCTCCGGGGTCGAGCAATGCTTCAATATAGCTTGCTGAATCACAGGAATACAAACCTAATGTTTATTAGACTGCTATAAAAGCAGAGCCAACACTGGAACTACAGATGTTAATCTCATATGACGCCTGTATCGTAGGAGTATCATGTATATAGTTTTTATTGCCTTCTTGTAAAATTAGATAGCCAGCACCACAACCACAATTGACGATGCACCGATATTACGCCTGCGTAGGCTGTTTTTCCAAACCAGTTTATAGTCCTGGTGTGGCTCAATGGTAGAATACCTGATTGCCACGCAGAATTCTCGGGTTCGATTCCTGCTGGGATCGTAATTTTCATTCATTCCATTCGTTGAGTCACCGCTGCCGATGTTGGTTTTCCTTAACGCTCTAGCACTTAAGTGACCAATGTCCGTTCTCGTCGTTCCTGGGTAGATATAAACTGTCAATCACCTGTGGCGCATACCCGTACACCACGGCCCGTGGTAAACGGGTATGTGCCACACGTGTCTAGTGGAAAGGGTTTGACGACGTACATGACAAGATTTTAGCGTTATTCATGTCATGAACCGGCCATCATATTCGTCAAATCCTCTTACCCTCCCGTGCAAATTTTGGTCAACACCAAGTTAAGGAGGCCATCATGAGGGCACCCAGACGTAGGCGGCTAGATAGATAGATAGATAGATAGATAGATAGATAGATACGTAGATAGAAACGCTCAAAGTGCCAGAGGTTCGCTAAGAAATGCTTCGCATTTAAAATACTAGAAAGTCGTCAACATATCTGTAGACTTTGACTACAGATTGTGCCACAAGCTCGGCTTGAAGTTGCCTGTCAAATTTTGCTAAAAATATTTCACAGACCATTGGAGCCACACAAGAAGCAATGCAATAGCCTTTCTTTTGGACCAAGGTCAGATTTTCGAATTTCACCATGGTCGCGCAGAGGTAGCAATGAAGCTCTAAAATTTTTCTACATTAATTAAAGCATTATTTTGAAAGGTCACTACCCCGAAAGGTTCAATAGTTTCCCGAACAGCTAAAACAGTTCGTCGTGCGGGATAGAATAAAACAATTCCTCTACGTCGACTGATATTCCGTAATTAGCTCCAAGCAGACCTAATGAGAAGTCTTGCACTAAAATGTCCGAACAATTCAGTTTGAAGGGGTCAACCGGTGCCAATAAATTTAGGTGTCGTTGCAGGTAAGAGCTGACGATGTGCTGCCATTACCCCCTTTCAGTGACAATGGCTCGCAGAGGACACATGGCCTTGTGGGTCTTGGCCGAAAAGAACACATCGAGAACGTCACTCTCGCAAGACTTCACAGCCTTGGAGAGGCTTTGCAGTCCCATGTCCGATAGGAGCTCTATTGCTCTTGATTTCGCCTTGGCGAGAGACCCGCGAAATGGTTTAAAATTCTTCTCTATAGCTTATTTCGCTTTTTCTTTGAAGAATTGTTCAGGCAGGACGGCAAACCCACCTTCTTTGTCGCACTGTGAGAGTTACAAGCCCAAGTTGCTGACGCACTCGGCTGCCTTGCGAAGAACCATACGGCTGCAAACCGCGCTGCGTGGCGCACGGCCTAGTGCCTCGACAGCTTCCGAGAGACCGCGGTCCTTTTCTTCACTAGGCGCCATCCAGGAGCTCATGCTTCGGGACTGAGGCTTGTAAACTAAATTTGGGTCCTTTCATGAGTAATTTTTCGACGAACGGAGGTACCTTCGCACCGCCTACAAACACTGCATCTGCCGTTCCAGGCAATGCGTTTTGGTAAGTGAACGAGAACGCGAGTGAACATGAACTCAGTGGTCGCTGCTACTGACCGCCGCTGTTCCTTCAGCACCACATGACCACGGGAGCCTTGGCCTTGCCACTCGAAACAGCTGACTCTCAACCAATCCTCAAGGCGTCTGTCCTGTCAAGTTCTCCGCTTCTGTTCCTGCTGTTTTCCGCTCATACAATCTACAATCGTTCTAAGACCGAGCTTGTTGAGCGCTGCTGGATGAAAACCCATAGGTTTGACCTAAACAATGCGACGACGCCGGTTCGTGAACGAAGGTGGGGAAAAGTAACTCCTGGAATCGTGGTTCATTCGCCCCGGCTTCCAAAAACAACCGCGGGTCCCCACATGTCCAAAAACAAGGACATGTGTGACTAGTGGACTGGTTGACCTCGGCTCATTTTAGGGGCGAAGCTCCTTAAAGCGGCACCCGTTCGTCCCCGTCGTAGTGCCTAACCAGTCTTAACGCTAGTACCAGATCTTGACCTCCAAGGTGGTGCCGGTGGGAGATTTCTCCTGTGCGTTGTTGAACAATAAAAGATTCGCAGCGTGCGCGTTAACTAAAAGCCGAATTCTTCTGTCTCTCATTCCCCATTAGCAGCCATTGGCATGTTCCAGTAGGAAACGTTAGTAGAAGCAGAAGTGTAAGTGTTAGCTAAAAGCCGACTTCTTCTGTCTCTCGATCATTCCCATTAGCAGCCATTGTTTACCTCCAAGGTAGTGCCTGGTGAGATTTCTCCTATGCGTGATTAAACAATAAAAATTTTGTTCAAAACGCCGTTGATTGACGAAATAAACCAACGAAAGACGCCAGATGTTTCTAAAGCAGAACGAAAAGACGCCAGCTGCTTAACGAAAGACGCCAGATGTTTCTCCTCTCCGACGGCTGATGTAAAATTTCCTCCCACATGACATGATAATGGAGCAGTGGCGTAAATCCAGAAATATCACGCGGGGTGACACACATATTGCAATGGCGGCCATTTTGTTTTTATAACTATATCTCATTTTAATCATATAAAACTAAATTGTGTTTTCATATAAAATTAAAAACACAACGAGCGTTAGCGTTGGCGCCGTCTCGGGAAAAACAGCACTTAGCTGCCAATAGTATAAGCGTACGTTGCGTGAAGTTTTTTCTAATCTTGAAACATAAGTAGGTTCTGGCATATTTCCAGCTATGTCATTCGGGTTAGCGTATGAATGAAAAATGGTAGCAGTTTTTTTTTTGTGATTACGCGTAAAGGTATAGCTTTCCTTTCACTGCAGCTCCTTTCCCTAATACTGCATACCTGTTACAAGTAGCCTCCCGCGATTTACCCCCGGAAACTTCCTTGAAAAGCATTTTTATGTTCACTGGAGATTTTTTTTTAAATAGCACAATTATACACGAGCAATCGCGTGTATAATTCATTGTGAATGTTTTCCAAAAAATGGTCTACGTAAATTACGGTCGACGTTGGGGAATTATTTATTTACTTTTCGTTTCAAAGCCCAGCATAATGAACATTTGCGGCACATGAAATATATCCCGCAGCATTTCAGAAAGCTCGCTCTGTACAGTGACTTTTGAAACGACAAGCAACTTTTACATTTGTACTTGGTTTCTGCTCACTGGAAGGGCTGCAGATTTCAGAGTTGGTATTACGGAGAGTGCGCTATCCTTAAAGGGGTTCTGACACAAAATTTCGCGGCCGAGATAGCCTGCTGGATCGATTCCCGTGTACGTGCGTGTACCATCTGCAAAATATCGGCAGCGAATAAAGCTTGGAAGGTATTTTATATGAATTTTGAAGTTCGCGAGCGCGATCCAGCATTATAGGCTGCACCTAGTGCATTGACACCCTCGGAGGTGACCCGAGGTGACCCCCCTACTTCCCCTACGTAACCGTTGCAGCCGGTACAAGTTACGATGACGTCGTAGCCGCCATTTATGTTTTGACGCGCTTCCCGACGAACCGCTCCTCGCCAGCGGGTCAAACATGAAGTGATTCGCCACGTCGAAAATTCCTTCGATCCCCGCCGCAAGAAAATCGTTGCCATCAGACGACGATGAGCCCGACGACGACAGACCGCGCGGAAATGCGTCACTGTTCTGTGTGCTCACGTGACCGAGCGTTTCACTCGCTAGGTGGTGATAGTTGCACCCGGCGGCTTGCCGTTTTTGGAGCTCTGTCAAACCGAAACTGAGGCTGTGTCGGTAATGAGGAGCTTGTAAATAATTATCTGTCGCGCGCTGCAGCAAACGATGTGCCGTGTTATGACTAACAGGCCCCCAGCAACACATTGCAGCAAAAAAACGCGGGGCGAAAATTTTTGTGTCAGGACTCCTTTAATAAACTCTCAAGAAATTCAAATATGACGTTTCAAAGACAAATCACAAGGGGGGACACTTGCAAGGGGTGTCCCCCCAGTTAAAAAAACAATTGGAACCAATTGGAAAATTTTCACCTGGTTCCAATTAGTTCCATTTGTGAATTAGTACACAATTGGGCCAATTGGTTGTATGCCAATTGGGTGAAATGGTGCAGTAGCACATAACCAATTGGGCCAATTGGTTGTACTCCAATTGGGTCATATGGTGCAGTCAGCACACAACAATTTGAGCTAATTGGTTGTATTCCAATTAGTTCAAGTGGCGCAGTTAGCACAGAAAACATCCGTCTGTAAAAGTATTCAAGCTAGACACCTTGGCGGTGAGCCATGCCCAGGTGAAATTCCAGGATTAAACACAAAATAGAATTCAAATTGGCCAGAACTTGTACGCATCTCAGCTGGCTGCTATCGCATGTGTCACTTAGTTGGTTCCTACTTTGATTGGCTCAGGACCTGCTGGTCCAGCCAACTGCACACAGCCAAGGCAGCGTGGTAGGGAAACTCAGAATTTATTTGAACACTTGCAGCAGGTGTTCTTATAATTGGAAGATATCCTTAGATGAGCAGTGTGCTTGCGCGTATCCTTGTACACCACCTGAAAGAAATGAAGGCAATAATGACTCATCAAACGTACGCAATTAATGCAAATGTGTAGCTTTACCAAATAACGCGTGGCATGAGCCCATTCGCGTTTAGCAGTACAACCTTAAAATGACCCTTAATTAGCCCAGTCTGACAAGCACTCGCAGTGTATGCTGTAGGAAAACTATGTAAGTATTATTAACATTCGCCGTCGCGGCGATCCATCATTTACAGTGCTCGGCAAGCTGACCCGAAAGAAACGGGTTCGATCCTGCCCGCAGCGATCGCATTTCAAGAAGGTGAAATGCGACCCTTACGGCAACCGATTATTTTTCATTCAATACTACTCCGACTAGACGTCAAATGAATTCACTTGCACATAATCGCTAGCACTTTCTACAAAGACACATGTGCGCCATAAGGCACAGGCATTACACAGAGGATGTTTACATCAACCGGCATGTAGTCATGTAGTGTACTTCGCGCACTCCATCTCATACTGCAGCAAGGTACAATGACGCCATGCTTATAATAAAAAACAAATACTAAGGACAAACGTTCGCTTACACTCCAAATATGTAAGTGCAATACTTACATGGGCGGATCAGAGCTGACGAAATCGGTGACCCTCGATCGACGCTGACGAAGCGATCACCGCATGGTACAACCAATGCAACACCAAAAACCGCTCGAACGTGTTGATGTTGACTTGTAACACTTTCCACAGATAAAAGCGACCAAAAATAAATTTCTCATTTCAATGTCACCAAGGTTCCTCTAGCAAACACGCTGCACTATGGAACATGCCGCACGCACACATGGAAAGAGAGCACCACCACGACTAGCCGCTGTGCGGGAAACTACCAAAACTACGGGGTCATAATAATATTTGACCACCGCCTGTAGTGCTCTTACTTGTAAATAAAAAAATACAGCTTACTTTTTAATGTAATATTCCTATTATAAAGCATATGTTATTATTTAGCATTTGTATAGGCAAACATCAAGAAAAGATACGAGACTACTGCTACCGAGATGCGACTATTGCCGCTGTCAACAAAAATGCCGGCAATGCGGCGTTCGTCATGCCTGCTTGAAGTTCACTGCGCTCCGATCGTGGCCGATAATGACGAATGTTGATAAAAATCCCTCTTCTCGTAGGGAAGTAACCGCTATTCTTTAAACATTGTCTACTTGCGCAACGGCTCAGTATGACCAAACGGCTAGTGGATTCCGTGTCGGTCGTGCGCAGATCTACGGGAAACGTCGAATAAAAGTTCGCTTCCTTCCAGCGATATTTGGAATACATTCATACGGGGTACTTTATATCACGGCTGTAAAATGTGCATCTTTTCTTCACACCATTTAAATTAATGCAACCAATTGGTGCTTGGCATAACAAGTCTATATATAAATAAGCGCTTATTTCAACACTTCGCAAGTAAACGAAGTCGAAGCACTTGATAACTCAAATTCCTTCATCGAATTGTGGACGTAAATTTCCAATAGAATCGCCTGGCCCAACTGAAAACGAGTGTTTCCATTTGGCAATTCCATTTGATCCAAATGGCCCTATCGGGAATTCCATTTGGCCCAATTGGAAGTGAGCTTCCAATTGTGAGCTTCCAAATCGCTCAAGTGAGCTACCATTTGAACCATTTGGTAGTTTCATTTGTTCCCAATGGTCCAGCTGGAGATCCCATTCGGCCCAGTTGGAAGTGAGATTATCCTCTTGAACCAATGAGAAATTCCAAATGGTCCTGTTGGGATACTATTTGGCCCAATTGGAAATCACTATTACCATTTGGACCCATTGATATTTCCAAATGGTTCCAATTGTTTTTTTCAACTGGGCCCCCCAGTATGAACACAAGGGGAGTCAGGACCCTCCTGACCTCCCATGATTTACGCCACTGGAATGGAGTAAACACCATAAACAAGGCACGCAACGAAAGGGTTAGCATGCGTGATGCTGCATCCTTGTTTGCTCTGAACGCAGATTCGAGGGCAAAGTTTTTGCAGCTTGTTAGGGGCTGAAAAAAACAGAGGCACTTCATGTTTGTTTGCCGCCTTCTTCAGACCGTGCGAAAAAGTGTGCACGTATGGCATGACCACTGGCCTCCCATTAAAAGCCCGAGTGCGAACTCTTTCGGCTCCATTCTTGACTCTTTGCAAGTGTGACTCGGCAACTGCTACAATGCGCTATGTTCTTTTAGTGTTCATGGATAGCCAACTAGCCCAACAGTTCGTTCTGCTGAAGCTTGAAGCATCAGGGAAAGCCGCACTGATTAGCAAATGAGATGTGTATTGCGCCGAAATGTCGGGTGGCGTGACGTCAGGGATATATAAAAATTTAGGGCTGTCAGTGGGAAATCGAAAAACAGTAGCTTAATTTCACCTTTTGGGATATCATATACAAATAAAAATGCATGTGTGCATGTATTTATTTTGTTAAACATGGCAACTACTTGTGCTTAGCGACTTAAAAAGTTGCGTTCGAAAACTTGTGACTTGCAACTGCTTCAGAAGGCTGATTTGCTGCACCAAACTGGTTTTGGTCGATCGCTTCACTGAGTCTGAGTACGTCGTACTGTCTATAAGGTGACCAGACCGTGGAGGCATAACAATGGATTTATAAATTAAAAGCTTAATATCTTTTGGGGCATTCTGCATTGTTCGACGTAGATATCCTAGTTGTTTTAAGGTTTTAGAACATGTGGTCTGTACATGAAATTTCACTGCATAGAAATTCCGCAACGACGAACTTTTCCGTGCTTCGTGTCAATTTTGTTGTAGCAGGACTTTACTGCAGTTTCTTTATTTTGAAGGGTGTTTACAAGGGAGAGGAGACGAAGGCCACAATGAAATTTAGGCGAATAAAGTCAGGATGATTTTTTATATTTACACTTCACCTACATCGCCGTAAGGCATTGCGTAGGGGAGGTACACATCGGTAATAACATAACGCAGTTAACAATCGATATAATAGTTACAACGACAACGATACACAAGATACTTTTAAGAAAAAAACGCTCGAATAACAGTGAATTGCACAAATTATAAACAATGACACAGTCATACAATTGAAACCATGCCAAGCCTTCTTCGATAAATGCAAGGTACTGGGCGCTATCGCAACAAACGTGGACGCAAAATTTTCGAAGTGTTTCGCACCGAAAGAAAGCTGACATGTGCGTCAGTGTTCCCTCATTATAGCTCCTTAGCAATGAAATTACATATCGCGAGGCAGCGTTTAGGTCGCAAGACTCGCAAGTTTCATGATGAAACAAGCGCAATATACACGGAGACATAGAAAGGACACAGGACGGCGCTTACTAGCCCTTTCGGCCCTGGCGGTGTCAATTGACACCATCACACAACATTTCCCCTAGCACCTCGGAAATGAAACCAAAACTGCTCGTTCTTCGGGGAATACTTCTTCAATGATCCCCATTGCGAT
Organism: Rhipicephalus sanguineus; assembly: GCF_013339695.2. Lineage (NCBI taxonomy): Eukaryota > Metazoa > Arthropoda > Arachnida > Ixodida > Ixodidae > Rhipicephalus > Rhipicephalus sanguineus. The sequence continues at coordinate 140,185,044 of NC_051186.1, read as the reverse complement.
TGACAACAAAATTGCGGCCTGCTTGCGGAGCTGGGAGCCGCAAAGAAAAAGAAGCTTGACCGAAGTCATGGGTGACGCCGAGGCAGGTCAGCTGAGGCGGGTAGGCGCCATTTTCGGGACAACGTACCGACGCTGTTTCAATGAGTATCACACTAAAAATTGAGACGTGGTTCACATTTTGTGTACTCTAGTGAATAGCAGCAAAAAAGATGCCATTTTTCTCATTTCACAACCGCTGAGCCCTGGTGACCTAATTTGGTGTCATGCCTATAAATCGATTAATACTTGCACAACTTGCTCAATTTTTCGTTTGTCGTCTTCTGAGGCCATAACTATTAGGAAAACACGCACAAAAAAAAGTCCCCGACCAAAATAAAAAATCCAGGGCTGAAAGGGCTAGCAACAGAATTTTTTTTTTTATTTCGGAAGAACATTCCTATATATGCATCACATGAATAAACGTCAGCACAAACCACCCTTATTATCACAAACAGCGTGAATCAACGAAAGACCGCCATGATAACCAATGGCATACAGCAGGTAAGCACGTCTTCTACCCGCCCAAACACAAGTAAAGAAATGCACTGATTCATGTAACGTCCAAAAAAGCAAATTCAGTATCTGTTAGCAGAACAGACGCCTGGCTGACGCACCTATCGCCACCTTTCTTAATTCGAAACGCTTCCATTATTTCTCTTGTCGTTGGCTTCTTGTGCTTGTCGGTTCTTTCTGTGTCACACAGTTTTGGCTGGCGAGTGCACTCCTTGCAGTGCATCGACTCCGTGTATATTGCGCTTGTTTCGTCACGAACCATTACCAACATGCCCAACTGACAGTCATCCTAATCTCGCAAGTTGCAGGTCGCAAGGTCGCAAGTTGCAGCGAGAGCGTTGAATGCCGCAGTGTCTTTATTCGCCGAGCCTGAGCGCCATAACCCAGGCCAGAGTGGTGATGATGGACTTGCGCGCACGTCATGGATTCCAATTCTTCCGTGACGATGTTGCGGAGGCTGCCTCCAGGAGGCATCGTGCGGAGCATGAGAGAGCACAACGCAGCTATAGTTGCAGTTCCTCGCGAATAATAGAACGAATCAAAGCACGCAGCTCGCTCTCGTTGCTTGCCCTGAGACCAGGCGTGTCAGGTTGTAAGCGTATAAGATAAAGATCATCGAGGCGCTGACACGTAGTGGTGTATCCGCAACGGTGGTGGGGTTCTTTGCAGCGAGAGCGTTGAATGCCGCGGTGTCAATTCCTTTGATCAGGTGGCGAACGCGGTCATACTCCACCATCGAGCTGTCGACGCGGTGGCAAAGGGCGAGGACCTCTTCTGTGTACGAAGGGTACGGCTCGCCAGACTGCTGGACACGCTCAGCAAGCTTGTTTAACGATGTCTGAACGGACAGAAAGGTTCGCAAAGATCTGATGGAGCTGCTGCTTTAAGGTGGCCCCGTCTGAGAAATCCAGTTCATGGTTGAAAAACAAGTCTTCGCAACCCCTGTCAAATAGAAAGGGACGCGGGAGTTTCGGAGAATTGTCCCAGTGGTTAAACGCACTCACGCGGTCATACTGCTCCAACCACTCCTCAACGTCTTCTCCGCGAAGGCCAGCGAACATCCGTGGATCCTTTTGAGGGGTTGTGACAGTCCAAGAAGGGATTCCCGCGAGCGCAGCGCGTTGGTCTAGTCGTCTCGTTACATGGCTGAGTGCTGGTTGTACAGTCGGCGACCCGAACCTAGTTCTAGGGATGTTTTGTAGTGAAGGCCGAGGAGAAACTGCTGGAGGGAGTGGACTAGGGGACCGGACAGCACTCTGCACCACTTGTGAAGCAACGCTTAGGTCGCAAGGCTCTTCTTTTTATTCGCCGAACCTGAGTCCCACAACCCAAGCCGAGTTGGGATGATGAGTATGTACAGTCAAAGACGATTTTGAGCTGTGGCCTAATTTGCGGAAATTTTATTGTGGCATTCATCCCCTCGCCCTTGTAATCTCCCTTTCAAAAAAAAAAAACAAACTATGTATTGATGTATGGGCTGTGGCTATAAACGTTGCCTCAACTTCGGTGGCTGCTTTTGTCGTGCGGTTTACGATTTGAAAGATGTGTTCACAAGAACCATATGTTTTGAACCATATGTTTTCGCACCATTGAAAGCTGGTTGCATTGAAATCGTGGCTAAACATGCTTTGTCACACAGAAGATAAATACATGGTGTTCTAGGGACAACATGGTATCAAAAGTTAAATACTTTGTAATATCGAGTCTTAAATATAGTTTAAAAGTCTCTGTGTTTTTGTTCTTTCTGCTGGCAATGACTGTTTTCTTGTCGTCAGTAAAGGAGCCTGAACGGCTCCTTTTTTCCAAGTAGGTTGCGCTATCCTGGTTAGCGGTGAAAAGAGCAGAAGGCGCACGACATAAATCATAATATGAATGCTTTTTTCTATGTGTTGTCTTCGCTCTTCCACTGTGTTTACTGGTAATCTGCCTCTGTAGTGCAGCTCATTCTGGTTGAAGACCAAGTAAAGCAGTTGCCAAACGTCCTTTCCAGGGCCATATGGAGAGCAAGATGATGAACAGGTCTTCATCCAGAAGGTGGTTCCCGAAACCGACCAGCTGTACGTACGCTTCGCTTCCTCAGGGAAAAGGTAGGTTAATGTATAATTACTCAAAAGCCGAGATAAGCGCCATCTCTCGAGCACCCGATGATTACTGGGACCTGTTTGAGACATTGGCTGAAACCCAAACTGTTTATGAATTGTGCAAAATTTTTAAAGGGAAGTTATTCGGTCTACGGAGCAATACGTGCCATCTTGGAAATGACGACGCACCGCAGCAAAAGTAAGCCATGGTGCACTAAACAAGTCGGCAAGGTCACTATGCGCAGGCAACGTGCTAATGCATTAAGCTGGGCTAGTTGGTATTGATTGTGTGCTTCCATATTGCTAGCGGACACGCACAAAGGACGACATAGAAAGAGACAGGACAACCGCTAGCGGTTGTCCTGTCTCTTTCTCGTCCTTTGTGCGTGTTCGCTAGCAATATGGAAGTATACAGGCAACGCGCGTACGCTGCTTATAGGGCACACCCCTTTCCCTCAGCAAAAGACAAGTTGATACGCGTCACAGCAGAAGTGAAGATTGCTGTCAAGCAAGCCAAAGATGCCTTTTTTGCCACTTTTCAATCAAGGCTCAAGAATTCTCAAGATCGGCCTCAAGAATACTGGCGTTTTATCAAAACCAACAAAGAAGACGAGATAACTATTCATGTTAAAAAGACAGGGCGTGCAAACACGGACACAAGGGAGAAGTCAAGTGGTGTATTGACTTCTTGTGTCCGTGTTTGCATGCCCTGTCTTTTTAACATGAATACTTACCAACTAGCTCAGCTCTCTGTTATTTTGAGTTAACTGTACCTGTCTTGTTGCACGATGGTACTGTTGTTCACGATAGCCACTCCAAGGCAAAATGTTTTATTTCTTTTTTTCGGCTCAGTGTGTGTGCGCAGTGACACCAAAAATGATACGCTAGTGTCCCGCTATGATGAATTTTTGTCCAGTAAGAATGGACGACATAACATTTACCCAGCATGGAATTGCATTACTCCTAAAAGACTTAGATAAGGCAAAGGTGGCAGGACCAGACGACTTGTCGCCGCAACTATTCTTTGTGCGCCCAATCAGTCTCTAGGTATTTGTGCATCATGTTTCAAAAATCACTCGATGAAGGTGTATTGCCCAACTATTGGAAAATGGCGAACGTTGTTCCGGTGCACAAGTCGGGTCCTCGTAACAACGTTCAGAATTACAGACCGATTTCACTCACTAGCGTAGTGTGTAAATTATTTGAACATGTTCTGTTCACTAACATTATGGCACACCTAAATGCCCACTCACTGCTGATCCCCCAATAGCATGGTTTTCGCAGCGGTCACTCTTGTGTCACAGAATTGACAGAACTAGTGCACGAACTGTCAAGCGCTCTAAATAACGGATTAGTAGTAGACGCGGTTTTCATCGATCTTAGGAAAGATTTTGATCTCTTTTCCCACACCCGGTTGATTGAAAAACTTGAATGGTATAATGTAAACATATCAGTTATCGCTTGGATTAGGCAATACCTAACTGCACGTACTCAGAGGGTTACTATTGTCACGTGGTCCTGACGTCGACCAAGGAAGCAGTCAGCACGTCCGAGATGAAACTCTTTATTAGGCCGAACTTGTGTCCTAGAAACTGGAAGTCAAGCTACAGCAATTCGCACTGTCCGCGAACTGTAGGTGGCGCGCAAGTCGACTCAAGATGGCTGTTCGAGGGATGATAGGCGCTCCGGTTTGCCCGGAGAGACCCTTGTAAACACAGCTCGTTGCGTGTTCTTCAGCGTAGTGCGACACGTTTTGCACGATGTGCGACAGCAATTCACTTCCTTTTGCAAGGCCACTTTCATTAGGTGATGTTATGAGCCACATTGGAGCGGAAGACACAAGAATTAAATGCCTAATTGAAGGCGAAGCGGTGTTGAACGCCCGCCACATTATGTGTTGTGGAAGGAAAACCTGCGACGCTTTGTCTGTTACGGTCCAAGGGCTGTGCGTCCAGACATCGCACCTTAGATCGAAGCCTGCATAGATTGATTGTCTGCATTGTACAGGCCTCCGACGCGCGCAAAACCGGTGTTACGCGGGCACTTCTGATGACGGTCAGGGCCGATCTTGATTAGGCTCGGTCCGATTCAGGTGCTGCTACACAATCTATTGATCGCGATCAGACGCAGTCGATATCGCGACGATTGTTATTTTGGTGACGTCTACGCCGAACTCGACGTGGATCAGCTTGGACCAATCACGATTAAAAGATGCGATTCGGATCGGCTTTGATAACGATCAAATGTGCCCGTGCAATACTGTTATTATAAATCGCTATGAATAATACTCGATCGCATCGAAACAGCTTCATATGATTATGACCGAGCGTAATCCCGATGGCCCTGGCTGCGATCAAAAGTGCCCGTACAATGTCGGAGCGTATTGAAATATTTCACGGAATTCGCTTGTGTATCGAAGTCGGTATTGAATCTCTGTAAAAACAACTGCGAAGATCACACGAAAACAAGCAACTTGGAGTCCACTAGGTTTGCTTGCTTGCTTGCTTGTTCCCTCAACTTCCCGCAGTTTGCGGCATTTTTTTTTTTTTTTTACTGTCCATTGCGTCGTGTCACGCTAGCACGTATGGGCCTCTGCGTCAATTAAAGCGGAAAGTGAAAGTGATTCCCACTTACCTGTATTGCTCCAGAAGAAATCACTGGGGATGAAATGTGCACTGCAGACCCGCATCGGCGGCGTCACAGTCTTACCGATACGAAGCCTCACCACTCATTCCTTTCTTCGCCGCGAATCTTGCGGGAACGAATGGAGGCTTATCTTCTTAGGGGCAGCTCGATTTGTGCACTGGGGCACGCGGAAAATCCGATTGATGTTGTGCTTCTTGGCCATGACGCGCATAAGAGCACAAAAGGCGCGAGGCATTTGAATAAAGCAGCCAAAACACGCGTCGTCGTCTGCCTATCCTCCAAGAGTCGTTGCCGTCATGCGCTGCGGTGCGGCGCGACAGTCTACGGACATCGCGAATGTACTGATAGCGACGAACAGAGCGTCCACCGTCGATCAACTGACAAGGGGTGAAGCGCGTCGGCATTTATGCATGTGCCGTAGAATATTCCAGCGTTATCGCTGGTTGTCGCGCAATCTTAACAGAATTACCTAAAATAATCGCGAAGCTTCTCGAACAATGAGGCGCGGTTTGCGCTGAGCGTTGCTGACAGTCTTTGTGGGGGAAAACCGAACACAGCAAAAGTGATAATAAGAAATGCACGTGGCAATGCCCCCTCTCAAAAAGCATCGTCCCGATGCTTGAAGACAGAACATGAATACATGCAACACTAAAGAAAACTAATAAAGCAAACAAACATTAGAGTCCTCAGGTACGTTAACGAGCATAGTACGGTTTAAGGCGCACCACATGCACGACCTCGGGTCGAGCTCGGCGCTTACTAGAGCCGAGACCAATTACACCGCCACGGAAAAAGAGTGCCTGGCGATCATCTGAGCCCTTACAAAATTCCGACCTTATTTGTATGGTCGCCCATTTGATGTCATCACTGATCATCATGCACTATGCTGGCTGTCGTCATTGAAGGATCCCTCGGGCCGTGTGGCCCGCTGGGCACTTCGCCTGCAAGACTACGACATCTGCGTGCTGTACCGCAACGGACGCCAGCACGCTGACGCCGACGCCCTCTCGCGTTCCCCCTTGCCTGACGACAATGCATCTTGCTCAGTATCTCACATTGCTGTTTCTTGCATCGACGTTCACACCATCTCTACCGAGCAGCGCAAGGATCGCCTCGCTGATAGACTTGCTCACTGATCCGTCGGCAACACCAACGACTCGCGCGTTGCGTTGTCAAGCCCACCATTTCGACATTCGTGACGACCTACTGCAACGACGCAATTACAACGCCGACGGCAGCCAGTGGCTACTTGTGATACCCCGAAGTCTGCGTGCTGAAATATGTGAGTCCTTCCCTCTGATCCGCAATGAGCGCACTCTGGGGTATCCAAAACTTACCACCGTATTCGACAACGATACTTCTAGCGAGGGATGTACCGCTACGTGCAGAATTTCGTCCGCTCCTGCCTCGATTGTCAACGCCGAAAACCTTCAACACACGTGTCACCAGTTGGTCTACAACCATTACCTTGCCCTAACCGTCCGTTTGGGCGCGTGGGCATCGATTTGTATGGACCACTTCCTCTGACGTCTGCTGGTAACCGTTGGGCCATCGTCACCGTTGACCATCTAACGCGATACGCCGAAACCGCTGCCCTCCCAGCGGCTACAGCGCGACGTTGCCTCCTTCCTGCTACACCGATTCATGCTGCGTCACGGTCCACCCCAGGAGCTTCTCAGCGATCGCGGCCGTGTCTTCTTGTCGGAAGTCGTCGAAGACATTCTTAAAGAGTGCCATGCTGTTCACCGCAAAACTACTGCTTACCACCCGCACACTAGTGGCCTAACCGAACGCTTTAACCGCACGCTCGGCGACATGGTCTCAATATACGTCGCCATCGATCACACAAACTGGGATGCCATTCTGCCCTTCGTCACCTACGCCTATAATACCGCCCCTCAGAGCACTACTGGTGTTTCATCTTTCTTCCTGTTGTACGGAAGGCACCCGTCGCACACCATTGACACGATACTACCCTACAAGCCGTATCCATCTGATTGTGCGCCTATTGGCCTCGAGGCCCACCACTGGAAACGCCGGCGCCACCGTCGGCGTGACGTGCTTGGCAGGATCACGTGGTCTCAGCGGCCGCGTCGGCTGCTTGTGGCGCACTGCCGCGTGCTTTGAAAACGAGTTTCAAGTCCCATATGCGCTGCGGTCTGTTCAAATTCTGAAGTTTTCTCTCATTTTCTACTCAATTGAAACCGTTGTACTAGAGTGGCTGCCTCCGAAGGCGACGAACATGGGGCTCTACCGCTCGGTGCCGCAGTGCCGCGCTTACGCAAAGGAGCCCAGTGTCAGCCTGCACTGGTAACCGCGGGACAAGAACAGCGTGAAGCATGGGTTGTAAAGCTAAGAACCGGCAAGTAGCCATCCGCTATGAGTCTTGTGTGCAACAAGCACTTCCGCGACGAAGATTTTTGTTACTGCGTCGGGCCTGCTATGTTCGGTGAGTAGCAGACAGCGCGCACTGAGACGATGGCTCGCGCGCGCTTCCCGCCGGCAAATTATGCTTATCTGCCACAGGATGGTAAAAGCGCTACCTTTTACCACGTGCCATGCCATCTCAGAACCCTCCAATGCGACCTCTTGATCGTCGGCCCCGTGCTCAGCGTCCACAAAATCGGCTGCAGATGCGCAAGTCATTGTTTAGATACGTTGAATTAAAAAACGCACAGGGTCCCTTATGCATTCGTTAAAGATGACTAGAAGGCGAAAGCCATCTTCTTGAGGAGGGTGTCGACTTGGGCTTGTTGGTTTGTCATAATCGTAAACTGTTGCGCGGAAAGACGTAGACGGGGAACACAAAAGACACACACGGAGCGCACACTGTCAACAAATTTTATTAGCAGAGCGACGTGACCTTATACACCTGGCAAAACTCAATGCGCATGGCAGCAAGTACATACCAACAACACGGTCCAATCAATATACACGTGTTGTGCCACACAGATACGCGATTTCCTTGTCGGAAAGTGAGATGGACGCTTGGCTGACGCATTTTTCTTTTAAGTCCGAGATCTTGTGAGCCTCGATAATGAGACGCGACATTTCGTTGTTGCTATTTGCGATTATGTTGCACTTGTGAAATTCCGGAATACAGCCACAACTATTGCAATGAATTGCAAGCCATCCCCCCGTTTTGTTTTTTACATTGTTGGCGTGCTCACGAAGCCTGTCGTTTATACAACGGCCCGTTTGTCCTACGTAAGAACGGCTGCATGTTAAATTAGTGTTTTCCGCTCCGCAGAAACTTGCAAAGGTGTGCAAGATGACAAACCCAAATCGTAAAGATAAGAAAACCTGCACTAAGAATCATAAAACTGAATATGTGAAATGCAATGAAGGCCTCGTCTATGAAATTCCTTTAACATGCAGCCGTTCTTACGTAGGACAAACGGGCCGTTGTATAAACGACAGGCTTCGTGAGCACGCCAACAATGTAAAAAACAAAACGGGGGGATGGCTTGCAATTCATTGCAATAGTTGTGGCTGTATTCCGGAATTTCACAAGTGCAACATAATCGCAAATAGCAACAACGAAATGTCGCGTCTCATTATCGAGGCTCACAAGATCTCGGACTTAAAAGAAAAATGCGTCAGCCAAGCGTCCATCTCACTTTCCGACAAGGAAATCGCGTATCTGTGTGGCACAACACGTGTATATTGATTGGACCGTGTTGTTGGTATGTACTTGCTGCCATGCGCATTGAGTTTTGCCAGGTGTATAAGGTCACGTCGCTCTGCTAATAAAATTTGTTGACAGTGTGCGCTCCGTGTGTGTCTTTTGTGTTCCCCGTCTACGTCTTTCCGCGCAACAGTTTACCATCTTCTTCTTGTCAGTCGATGTACTGATTTTCCCGCGCCCCCTCCAAAAGCGTTCTGCACCTAACGCGGTTTTGCACGGCCTCCGTGACCGATTACGGAGGCAATGCAAAGCGACCATGACGTGTGAATACGTCATCATGTGACGTCCTAATGACGCTACATATTTTGGCGATCTGTGAGGTCATATGGTGACACCATCACGTGACGATTATTTTTTGCATCATTCGTGTTCACGCCGCCGACGCGGGACGCCGACGGGCAACCTTCCCATTTGATTAGGCGTGCGTTGCTTCATAAGCTACATAAATTTTGCATTGCCTCCGTGATCGGCCCACCGATGATCGGCTCACCGGCCAACCCCTTGTATTTTCTTGGAGCCTCATTTATTTACGTGGGAAAGATGCCACCCTGTTGGCGTTAGACACGACACTGCTGCCAAAATTGCTGGGGTACTCGTCAAACATTTACTGTCCTGTTTTACGGCTGCTGGTTGCTGCAATACCTTCTATTTTATTCACCGCTATTTCAAGTTCATGTGGGTCCTAGTTCACAGCCGACGTTTGCAGAACAAGTCCGGCAAACGTTACTGTATTTTCTTTCTTTTCCTAGGCGTCGCATGCTACTACATGCTCGGTCTCGTAGACTGCTTCTCCTTCCACCAGCAATCTCGAAGTGGTGAAGCTTTGGTCTGAATTTGTTGATGACAGAGAGCGGCAAGTTCACTGGAATGCAAACGGAACGATAATTAAGGAGCATTAAAAAAAGGCGTCGCATTTGCTCACGTTTTGTGTGAGCACCAAACGAGACGAATGCGCTGAATAAAGAAACAGAAGCAGCGGCATTTGCCCGCTGAGAAGACCGATGAATACGCAGTGCGAGACAACTTGTCAAATGACATTGAAACGTACCCGAATTTAGACCGAAAAAAAAAAAAAAAGGCAGAGACTCCTGCGTCGCGCGGCGCACGAGCCTGCCCCACACAGAAACGGCTGCTGCGCCGCACGGATGTGACGTGATGCACTTTTCCGGTTCGGCGCTTCGTTTGAATAATAGTATATGGTTTGAATAGTCGGGAGTGTCTAGCGTTACGTCTTGACGTAACAATAGAAGCTGCGAAAGTTACGTCCAGACGTAAAAATGAAAAATGTTAAAGTTACGTCCAGCGTGACTACAATACAAAACCGGCTTGTTAAACCCTCCGAACTGATCGGCAGCTGTGGCGTAGTTAGCTAGCGCAGCACATAAAGGACAGGTAAGGTCGCTGGTTCGAGCCCCTTTGCAGTTTGTTTTATTAACTTTTTTTGGTCGCGCTACTATTGTTTTTACACTTGCGCCTCCTCATCGGCCTTCCGTCAGCCTGACTTGCTGCAGGTGGTTCTGTCCACAGGCCCTTTGATATTTATTATAATAAAGTGTTTTGCGAATTAATGCTTTTAATCGGCGAGGCGCAGGAGGACACGAAAAGTTCAAATGCAGCTGGCTGCATCAGTTTCTCCGGCACACGCGTCAGGAATGTTGATTTCCACGGTTTATCAAAGTTTTTTCTTTCAGAAGCCACGGAAGTGGCTATTTCGCGCAAACAAAACACAAGGGGAGGGATAAGGGGAGCGCAAACTTTCGACTGTTTATTCCAAATTTACTGCAGTAGTATATATATACGCAAACACATGCGCAGAAAGCGAGGCAAACAACGAACAGATAACGTTTTGTGCAATGCAATACAGAGGTATAGACATGCGCAAAAGGGCAGGCTCACAACAATCGGATACCATCTTAATCACAATCTGCGATGCAAGAACGTGCTCTCTGCCTGCGAAAGGAACAATGAAGTGTCACTAATGCATAATAAACCTCGTGCTTTTATGTGAAAAGCTTCCAACAGCTCCCGAGCAGTGGTGTCCCTGCTTCTCCCAAGAATCTGAATCTTGTGCAGATACGGCTCACACTTGTGGGAACTGCAGTGGGCCGGCAAATGTGCCCCATCTTTACCTTTTAGTGACAGCTCGTGTTCCCGAACTAAAAGGTAAAGATGGGGCACATTTGCCGGCCCACTGCAGTTCCCACCGTGAGACCACCGCCGCGGTACCCCGTCGTACCCGCGATAACTATACAGCGCACACAGTGTTTTATACTGTAAAACTACAAGGTAATCTGGCGCTGCAATCGTTCAACCACCATGGGAATGATGGGAAGTACAGGCTTCGGATCGGATTTCCTTAACTAGAGAACTGTCTTAAGGTCTTCTACAGTTTCAGTTTCGTTCCTTGCACATCAGCTGTGTTCTGCAGCAATGCCAACGGTGTTCTCTCGTGTGGGTACGTGTTGGGGTACGGCGCAAAGCACTGAAGCGGTACTTTCGCTGAAAGCGGCTGAAGGGCGCTTACTGGGTGACAACTTTTCTTGACAGCGCTATGGAAGCTACAGAACCGAAGCGCATGCCAACTACCGCGCCATGAAATACTGCTACATGCGTATTGCCAATCTCTGGGACCATGCGCGTGGGCGCCTGACGAGGTAACGAAGGGCTGTCGCCGCTCGGGCTCCTGGCTCAACCGGTCAGTGCTGCAACCGTTGTTTTAAACACATCTTGTCTACAACCTCATTGATCCGGCGTCTCGTCGTTCACGTAACATGTTTGGTGGAGGTGGAACCTTCCCCGTCCTCGCCACGACGGGGAAGGTTATGGACGGCCGCATCGTCCAGTCACCGGCCATGGCTTCCAATAGCAACCCGTCTTCTACACCTGCGGCGCCTACAACAGCTTACGCCATGGTGTCCAACGTCCGCGATTCCGGTATATTCTCCGCGCTAGCTGACCTTCACGTCGACTACTGGCTGAACGTGTATGAGCGTGTTAGCCAAAGTCACCGATGGGACCCTACCATGATGCTCCCAAATGTTATGTTCTAACTTGGGAGGCACCCCGCGTGTCTGTTTTGATACCCATGAGACGGAGCTCACCAGCTGGGATACTTTGAAGGAGAGGTTCCCAAAGATGTCACATCTTTGGGTACCCGACCGGTCGCCATATCGCTGCACGAAAAGGACTAGCTACGCGTGTGCAGTCGCCAACGAGTCGTATGTCTCGTACAAACAGGACGTGCTCGCACTGTGCCGGAAAGTGGACGAGCAAATGATAATGACCGAGAGTGACAAGGTGGGTCACATACTGAAGGGCATCGCAGAAGACGCTTTCAACTTGCTCGTCGGCACTAACGTCTCGGCCATCAACCTCATCATTAACTCTTTCGTTACCACGCCTATTCAAATCTATCGTGACGTGAACAGCGCGTGTGATACACAAGGACAAAGAACGGACGAGGACAGCGCGTGTGATACACACGCGCTGTTCACGTCACTATGGAATACCAACTAGCCCGGTCACACACCTTGCTTCAAATCTATCACCGGTGATCGATGCTTTGAATCATCGATTTTGACATGGTGACTTTGTTTCTCGCGCACCTAGCACCTCCTACTAGTTAGTCCAGTCACTGAACTTTCAGAATCAGTTTGAATTTGCCCGTTTTGGCAACATAGTGATTTTTGACAGACCTTTGCGCGAACCAACGTGCGTGCTTTGTTGGGAAAATGCGCTTGGCTGACGAACTTGAGAGAAATGCGTGCCGCTCGTGGTTATGCTGCAGTGACATGAAAGTTCTGTAATCAAAATAATTTTTGAAAGTCAATTATATCAAATTATGGTGTCATCTTCGCAATCTGGCAGTGTTGAGCGCGAAAAACTGCCTGAAATTTATGCCAGCTATTCACTAGAGAGCTGTTGTTTGCAGTCGAGGAAGACTTGTTTATTTGTTTATGAAGGTCCGCCGCATGTATAACGTGTGGACGTGGCCTTCTCAGCCAGTGTCCAGCAGTTTTGGTTTCGCTTCTCTTGTTATATCACACACAGGGTCGCATCCCGTGGCGCTAGTCGCTCCTATGGCGTCGTCGTCGCACGCGCATGGGTGCGCACCTGCGCCGTGAGAAACGCGCGCCACTCGAAACTATCTTGCAGCCGCACCTGAATTTAGTGACAACGAGCTTTGAGTCCGAAGATGAAAGCACCTCAGCTTCAAGCTCTGATGGCCACGATGTTTTGCGTCAGCCTGGGACATCCGCAGCCGTTCAGGGGTTGGTTTCGTTTACGGCCTCAAGTGGTCTCCTCCGCCGCGCGTGCGTAGCTGCTGACGTTTGTGCACAATCTCAGAGCTACTCTGGTTACATGCGAGGTCCACAAGTCGCTGGAGTGGGATGTCCTGGCGCCGGCTGCAAAGCTTCTCCTCAGGACAAGAAGGCCGCCGGAGTAGATCTCGGCCCCGCATTACAGAGCGGCGCGAAACAGTTTGGGATTGCATGTGATTTACTTCTTTCTTTTTTCAATACTATCTGCAGAAATACGCATAAATATGGTTGGATGCATATTTTGAAGCACCAACCTATGCGGAAAGAGGTGGCTCATGCAAAGAGGTGACGCCAGACGAACTGGTGAAGTTCATTGCACATCTGATTTATATGGGTGTTGTTCACACCGCAGGCATCCATGTATATTGGAACACCAGCACGCTATTGTCGTAAAAAAACTGAAATATTATGCGAAAGGTGCAAGAGTGAACCTGTGTCTTACGAAAACCAGGAAATGCTTCACCGCATAGCACGAGCAGCGAAGCAGTACCTAGGGTCAGATATTTTTGCATATTTTAATAGAAACATTGCGTAGAACATTTGTTATTTTTTGTACTATTCCTGGGTCATTTATCTTCAAAATATTTATATTCTGAATGTTCTTTGTTCAGAGTGTTTTTGCACATATATTGTTATTATTGCTCTGTTTATCAGCTAGCAACAAAATGTTACAGACTTTCACATTTTTATACATTTCACAATATTTTTGTTGGTTTACAACCTATATTTTTTGGAAAGACCATTTCATTATGCACCATTTGGTACGTTGCAATGCATGCTGGAGTACATTTCAAACCTGCAAAACAACTTTTTCCCGAGACATGAAAGATAACCCTTTTCTCGCGGTAACGAAAGGATTAAGGAATGCCGCCGCTTAGAAATGGCCAAAAACCGCCGTGTGCTGCCTCACTTTTCTCGGCTACCGAACATGGCTTCTCACGTCAACCTGCACCGATCTCGGCGCCACACCACGCTTTCAGGAGAACGTGACGCGTATAGTTCTACGCGAGCTTGAACCGGCAAGTACGGCGCCATTTCATCTACTACCACTCGACCATGGCACTGTCCAAACGCCCCCGGCGGTATCACTTATTCAGGCAGTCGTGCTGTAAGAAATTGCGAACCTCAGTTTTTGTGTCGCCTGCTGTCTCGACCCGACTCCAGACCGATACCGATGAATGCACCCCGCCATGACCCATCTTTTCCTCCCCGATCCCGCAATCCAATGGAATGGAGAACTGCAGACCACAAACCCATCTGCTTCCGCTGCCACCGAGTTGATCATGTCTCCCGCTACTGCCGCACCACTTGGAACCCCCATTTCGAAGCCAATTTTCCTCTTCTCCTCGCCCCTACGCAGACCCTCGTCGGTATTCGCCCAATCGTGGGTCCCCTGCTGCTGACGCACGTAACAGCCGCTCTACTGTTCGTTCGCCGTCACCTCAACGCCGTCGTTCCCGGTCGCTTAAACCGCGCCGCAATTCCTCGCCGACCATGTACGCCTCTCAGACAGAAAAGTAGACCATACATCTCGTGGAGGTAGTGCTACATCATTTTCGACTGACCTAAATCATGCGTCGACGCTCTCTACTAACAAGAACTTAATAAAAGTGCATGTGAACGGTATTTCTTTGACGGCATTAGTTAATACTGGAGCTCAGGTGTCCATAATGAGTGCTCATCTCTGTCGCAGACTCAAAAAAGTACTCACGCCTGCTAAAACTAAAGCCGTACGCGTCGCCGATGGTGGAACTGTTGCCGTCACTGGAATGTGTACCACTCTTTCAATAAGGTTGAGAGCTGGGCTAGTTGGTGACTGATCATTATGCCTATATGGTTAGGTAGCGCACTTTCGACGGGGACAAAAGAAACAGAAAGGACACGACACTCGCTACATTCGCAACTGAATTTATTTCAGGAAAAATACTTCAATATATATGCACCCAAGCACCCCCGAGTGACACAGAAATGAACCAACCCTCAATATCACCTGATTAAAGACAAAATTTTTGCACACTCCTGTGAAAGGATAAGTTAAACCGACAGTCAATGTATTCTTATCCAGTACCAAACTATCTGTGCACAGTCAAGCGATACAGAAACCAAAAGTTAACGAAACACGAGCAGCTTGTACACTATAAAAAACCATGCACAATCTAGGGTTATTGCAAGACGTTCAACAAGAAATCAACACTCGCTTAAAACGGAAATAGGAGCAAGGATGAGGGCGCAACAGAAGCAATCCTACAATTTAAGGCCCTTCCAGGAAGGTGACTTCCCGATGACTTAATGAAACCGATGGTTGACAAATGCAGCAGTCTTTTCTTTTGTTAATGTGAAACGCTTCAACTATTTCCCTGGTTAGTTGGTTTACATGATGGAAAACGACGGAGGTGTCATCAAACAGTGGCAGGCAGCCACATTGAGAACAGTGTCCCTTTAAGTGGGAATGATCATTTTTTTCCAAGGCCCTCTTATGCTCTGACAGCCTGGTGTTCAAACACCGACCCGTTTGCCCGATGTATACATTCCCACAAGATAGGGGTAAACAATATACAACGGATAATTTACATCTAACAAACCTAGTTTTGTGATTTATCGTGCATCTGTTGTTATTAGTCTTTTCTGCTGAGGAAAGCTTGCGGTCTAATCTTGCACATATTTTACCAAGCTTGTTGGGCGCCGAGAACACTACTTCTAGGTCAAACCTATTGCCCACATTTTTTAAGTTATGTGCAATCTTGTGCGCATATGAGATAACTCCAGGACGTACGAGATAACTCCAGGAACAAAATGACAACAAAAAATGAAAACAGGAAAAAGATGGTGGCGGTAGTCGACGCAGAATCTGATAGAGCCATCTTTTTGCGCACAAGCACGACAGGGGACGACCAGGGGCTCTCGGACGGCTGGATGACTCCGCGCGTGAGCATATCATCGACTTGTTCATTGATAACACGGCGCTCTTCCGCCGAAACGCGATATGGTCGTTGGCGTAAAGGGGCATGACCACCGGTGTCGATGTGGTGCGTGACGCTCGTTGTTTGACGCAGAGATGGCTGACCGCAGTCGAAGGATGAGCGGAACTCTTCGAGAAGGGCCAATAGTTCGCGTCGATGGTCCAGTGATAGATCCGGGGACACAGAAGGGTGAAAAATGTCTGACTTCGGAGGTGCCGCAACAGGGGCTGTCATGGCATTCAGCTGGTAGTGAAGTGGGGCTTCAGCGAACTCCAGAAAGCGAAGCAGGACAACGGCATGTATGCTTCCCAAACATTCCCCGCGAAGTAGACTAACGGGCGAGGTGCGCAAGTTGGCAATCGGCATGATGGTAGCACCGAATTCAACGGTGAGTACGGCAAACGGCAGTCGTATGGCGTGGCGGCGGAGAAACACCTCTGACGGGGCGAACAGGACAGCGCCGTCAGGAGCGGCCGGACAAGTCAAGGCGACAAGGGTGGACGTGTTTGGGGCTACGTCAGTGTCGGCAGCAATGACAAGTTTACATGCGTCAGATATGGTAGGCCCCGAAACAGAAGATTGCAGCGGCGTAAGGGCGACTTCTGCTCAGGCGCAATCTATGATGACGCGAAAGGAAGTCCCAGCCGAGGATAACGTCGTGAGAGCAGGACGGCAGCACGAAAAACTCAATGACGTAAAGTTCTCCTTGAATATTAACGCGCGCGGTGCACACGGCTGAAGGTGCTATGAACTGCGAGTTCGCAGTGCGAAGCATGAGTCCTGAGAGCGACGTGGTCACTTTTTTTAACTGGCGGCAGAGGCTCTCGCAGATTACGGAAACGGCGGCCCCGGTATCAATTAGCGCTTGAGCCGTGGTCCCTTCAACATTGACGTCGATAACGTTTTGCGGCGAAAAAGACGGAGGCCTTGGGCAATTCGCTTCGCATGCAGTTCTTGCCTCCGGAACTGCAGCGATCAGTTTCCCTCTTGCGCGGGTCGGCGACGCATAGGTGACGGAGCCCGGTGGGTGACCGGAGGGGACAGTGACCGGTGGGTGTCGATGGGTCGTTGATCATCACGGGCATACTCCGGTGGCGACCGGGACGACGACGCGACCGTCCTGCCGTCGGCGTCGAAGTGAGCAGGGGCGTAGTTTGGGGGCGACCTGGACGACGACGCAACTGGCATGCCCACGGCGTCGAATGTTGGAGGAACTAGGCGACAATGGCGAGCGACGTGGCCGGCGAGGCCACAGGAGAAACAGATGGGCCGATTGTCCGCGGTTCGCCACGCGTCGGAGCGGCGGAAAGACGGAGCCGAGGGGCTTGGGATGGGCTGCGACGAAGCATACGCGGATGTTGGCAAGACACGGGGCGGCATAACTGGGCGAGGTGGAGCGTAAGGCATAGGCTGTTGATACGCGGTGGTCGCCAAGGCATGGGACGGCATCCGTGGTCGAGGTGGAGCAGAGGGCATAGGCTGTTGAGGGGGCCGAGCAGCAACGGCGGCGTAGGTAAGCGGCGCAGTGACGGGTGGTTGTTGGAACATGGGTGGGAGAGCCTCAGCAACTTGTGTCCGAATGGCTTGTTGAATGCCCGGAGCCAGAGGATGCGCCGGCTCGTGAGTGAGCGGCAGTAAGGACAGCTGGCGCGCGACTTCTTCACGGATGAAGTCTTTGATCGTGGGTTGGAGAGTCGGCTGAGCGGCCGGAGGGACAGCTAGCTGCAAGCTGGAGAGCGTGTCGGGGGTCGGGAGGGCCTGACGGGCGATCGCGCGCTGCCTGCGCAATTCGTCGAAACTCTGACAGAGTGAAACTAGCGCAGCGACTGTGGTGGGATTCCGCGCGAGCAGCAGCTGAAAGGGGCCGTCCTCGATGCCCTTCAAGATGTGGTTGATTTTGGCCTCCTCAGGCATAGCGGGGTCGACGCGGGTGCACAGATGGAGGACATCCTCGATGTAACCCGTGTAGGTTTCACCCGGTTGTTGTGCACGCTGACGCAAGCGCTGCTCGGCGAGAAGCTTGCGAGCCGCAGGCCGCCCAAAGACGTCCTTAATAGCAGCCTTGAAAGCTGACCAAGATGGAAGCTCGGCCTCGTGGTTGTGATACCACAGTTGGGCGATGTCCACAAGGTAGAATTGCACATGCCCAAGCTTCATTGGATCGTCCCATTTGTTGCTGGCGCCGACTTTGTCATACCTCGACAGCCACTCGTCCACGTCCGAGTCACCGGAGCCCGAGAAGATGGGGGGATCCCGCTGAGGATACACGGCGCCACAAGTGACGTGGACAGCCGAAGGGCCAGGCTGGGAAGGAGTCTCGGTGGCCATGTTGGTATCACGAAGGGGGGGGGGGAGCTTACGGGAGCGAAGATCCAGGGTCGTACGGGAAACCCACGTACCTCCACCAAATGTCACGTGATTTATTCACGTACGAACTGCTAGAACGCCGAGGGACTTCAAGGGCCAAGATCCAGGCAAGCGCAAGCTCGGGGCGCGTGGCTGTCGCTCGCACTGTGGCTTGCTTTCTTGGCTCTTCGTCGTCGTCACGTACTGTTCACTACAGCAGTAACACCCGGTTGACTATACTCGATCGCGCTCCTCGCTCCACTTGACATATTTCTTTGGAGTTACGTTGTGAATTCTAAAAGAAAGTTAGCGCTGTTGCCATTGTCGACGTGCCATTCGTTACCGGTAGCAGTTTGTTTGCGTTTAATAACTACGCAAGTTTTAGTAGGATGTGAAGATCGCGTCTGTCTCCAGTATGAGACATACAAAGCTGAAGCCAAACGGTGTATTTGTATGTTGACTAGTCATTTTGCAAGTGGCTAAGCAAGTGTCAGCGTGGCTTAGTGGTAAAGTACTCGGCTCGGGATCCGCCGGTCGGACGTTCGACTCCCGGTGGCGAAAGGTTTTTAGGGGCGAAGCTCCTTATAGCGGCACCCGTTCGTCCCTCGTAGCGTAGTATGTAACCAGTCTTACGCTTTGACCTACAAGGTGGTGCCGGTGGGAGATTTTTCCTGTGCGTTGTTGAACAATAAAAAATTCGCAGCGTTAGCTAAAAGCCGACTTCTTCTGTCTCTCATTCCCATTAGGAACCATTCTTTACCTCCAAGGTAGTGCCTGGTGAGATTTCTCCTGTGCGTGATTAAACAATAAAAATTTTGTTCAAAACGCCTTTGATTGATGAAATAAACCAACGAAAGACGCCAGATGTTTTGTAAAAGCAAAACGAAAGAACGCCAGATGTTTCTAAAGCAAAACGAAAAGACGCCAGCTGCTTAACGAAAGACGCCAGATGTTTTCTAAGCAATGGTTTTCTAAACAATGAAAATTCACAGCGTACATGTAAAATTAAAGTGCGCTGCAAGTCGTCATAACTCATCGAACCTTTAGTATAAACGCGCCCGATCTCACGTCGGTGATGATGTACTGGGCAGAATTCACGGAAGATTCACGGTTTACCGATGAACCTCCGCAGCTTCGCCCACTCATCATCATTCACTCCGTGGATATGCTGTGATTTTTTTTTGCATACGGTTTTTTTTTATTTCTTTTTTGTACTAGTGCTTTCTACATCGCCTTTTATACAATTATTTATGTGTGACGGCTAGGCACGATGGTGCCGACGCTGTAGAGCCGTTTTACGCTCCGTCATTCTCCAGCATCCATCATACGCCAGCATCCAGCATACACCACGTGCCACCATCTTCCAGCACCATAATCCACCATAACGGCGGATGGTGAAATCCACCATTCCTCATGGTGGATGAATTTTCAATAGGGAAGTTAATCTCTGCTTTTAGTGCCCAGATGCCTGAGGTGTATGAATAGTTAGATAGTATAAATCGCGCCGCACGGTTCTGGACAGACTCGAAGGCGTAAGTGAGGTTATCGTGGTGAGGATCAGAAATGGTATTCGCACACTCGCTCTGGCCGGACAGTCGAGTTGACGGACAGAGGTTTCGAAGGCAAATTTTTAATAGAAAAAGCGAGCGAGAGGTTACCGCGTATATAGACGTCAGACTCTGCCCAGGTGGCATTGCGAAAAATGCCGCCACCAACGCCCTCATCGCAGCCCTGGCGCTAACTGGGTAGTGCACAGAGAGCCGTCCGCAAGCGTATGTGCATAGGCCACAATTGAACCCCCCCCCCTTTCTTTCGATGGTGTCGAGCCGCGGTTTCCTGAAAATCAAGGACCTAGAAAACTTCTTCCGCCAATCCACGCTTCCGAAACGTAGGAAGGTCATAAAAGCGAAGTGCGGGTACAACGCAAAAGAAGTTTCAGGTATTTCGGCTCGCTGCAACTCGGAAGTACAAGCAAGCATCGCTCGACATCTAGTTCGAGGCAAGCCCTCCGACGTACGTTCTGTAGCGCCTAAATGCGTTAAATTCGGGCATATACGTAATGTCAAAGCGATGAAGTACATACGCGATCAATTTACTAAGCTATGTATCTTACGATCAGTGGCACAAACGTCGCTTTATGAGGGACTCATGGCCCCGGCGATTTTCGCCTTTTCAGTTGCATTCTCCCTTAATTAATCTCTCTCTTCCTGGGCGTTGGACTTTTTTATAGACCCTTTTCATAAATACGCCACCTGACGGTGGGCTTTTCGTCAGTTTCGTTTCGCAAAGGAGCGTGGGATAGCCAGCGCCATCATGAGGGCGTGGAAAGCGAGCCGTCAAATGCGTGAGTGCTGTGATGTTTGTGTTGGCGGCTAGTTCTCCGTCTCATCCGCTGAAATCTCACTGTTTGCGTGCTTGGACTAGCTCTTACTACTCTCCGTTGGTCTTTCTGAGGTGCTTCCGATGCACAATGAGCAACATTTTATACCCTTCAACGGGTTGGACGAGCAGTTTGGCTCGACTGCCGCGGTTGCGGGACCGTGACCACAGCCAACTCGCGTGCGCGCCCGGACCGGAAAAAAAAAAAAAAAGGCTCGCCGAAGCTACAAACTTCTCACAGAAAGCTATAAACTACAAACTTCTCACCGAAGGAAAGGAAGGACGTCACTGTCGCGGAACTATGCGACCGCAACCGGTGAAAATCCTGTCTGCCGCAAGCCACACCACGCAACTATTTTCCGGACGCCACGCATTGGGTATATTTGTATGCAGTGGCGTAGCCAGGGCGGGGGGGGGGGGGAGTGGTCACACCGGGACCAGGCCCGTGCCCCCCCCCCTCTCCGAGATTTTTTTTGCCATGACACTCGACCACATCTGCCTGCCCGGCCCCCACTTCAGCTCAAGGTGGTGACCCCCCCCCCCCCGCTGAAAAAAATTTCTGCCTACGCCTCTGTTTGTATGTACTAAAAAATGTTGACACATGGCTTACGATATGCGAGTACTTTCGCTACTAAATGAACGGTACGCAACTTCATTGTTATTTTTATGGCTGGCCTTACGAACCCTCGCATTATTTCTGCACGAACAATCTATCCGAATTCACCGCATGCAGGCACTCGGGAGAGGACTATTCATTCGTAAAAGCAAGGCTACACATGGCGCTGTGAAATAAGCACGTCCGTTTCTGTAGCGCGTTTACTAAACGGCGCCCTTCCGCGCGTCCGTTTGACATCATGTACGGAGAGAGAGCACGTGCGTTTGTTCAAGTTTTATCGCGTACCTTATCTCTGTTCTCGTCGCGATATCCTCGATGGTGGCACATGGGAGCGCAGCACGTCTGCACCATTGCAGCACGCCATCTCTACGAAAACGTTGATGACAGTTCATGATTCGGCGGTGCTGAAATGTCACGCACTGGCACGTTGCCGAAGCCTGCGTCGTCTGCTGCGGTGCCCTCACAATGGCGACAGACTGTAGTTTGCGTGCGCGGCGCTAGGGGCGCCCTTTTTTGAAAAGGGTCTGTTGCGCATCCTCAAATGGTCTCTTGATTGTTTTCTTCCGTTTTTATATACTGCAAATGGGGATACGTGCGGGTCCACTTTCGCAGGGTACAACCAAAGGCAAAACCGTGACCTCCGAGATAGCTACAGCAATCGCGGAGGCCACGGGCAAAACAAACCTGATGTTGGCCACGACCAACATTTTGCGATTTACTTGTATGGCACACGTGTTAGCTAGTTAGAACCGGAACTCTGAGCCTTCAAAACATACGTCCTCGATGCTGTGCGGTGACGGCCAACTCGGAATATAGGATGTCGCGGTGTGCCCCTACTGAAAATTCCTATATATACAGGACCCAAAGATATGATGTTATTGGATACAGGTCGTATAGGGGATACGGCTTTATAGGTGATACAGTTTTATAGGTGATATAGGTTGTATAGGTGATATAGGTCGTATAGGTGATACAGGTAGGTTGATTATATGGGTGTTACAGGTGATATGGGTAATATGGGCCGAATCAGCGATTTGGGTCACAAATGACGTGCAGCAAAGGAACATATTGATAAAGACATGCCAGTTTATGAAGCGTGTAATAAAAGCAAATATATACAGCAATTCAAGCTGCAATGATATCTCGCAGCAGTGTAATTATAAGGATGTAAGAATTCACTGTTGCACTTACATATATACTTGAAGAAAAACGATCAGGCAAGAATATTTGGTAACTGATTATTTATTTAAATCGTTAAGCATCTCTGCAATAAAACGGTTCATCCTTTTCAAACGTTCAGCTAAATTAAAAGCTAAATATAGTTAATGAAATATGAATTAAGTGATTGAAATGAGATTTAAAATGGATATATGTATACTGAATTTTTCCTACTACATGTCCACGATTTCATGTGGTGCGCTCTGCGAGTCGAATGTTACAGCTTCGCTGCAGCCAATTCTTACTTCACGGCATCGTTGGAGCCAATTTGCTGCTTTTAATGATCCCTTGGCCAACCAGTGCTGATCCTAAAGCTTAGGCTAGAAATATAGTGCAAATTCATTTTTGGTTATGCCCGTTTTGAGCAAAGAAAAAGTACACTTTGCTCGTACGAGCAAAGTGTACTTTTTCTTTGCTTACAAAAATGCTTATAGAGGTTTAATTAAGGCTAATTTGACTAAATTGAGCGCCAATTGACTTTTTCTATTGAGTTACGCAAGGTTTCTATTGAAACCGTGTTTCTATTGAAAATCATATTTTGCGTGTCAACTTAACGTCTTTTGTGCAAGTCAAAAGGAGCTATTGACCACCTATTGACTGTGTGTACTCAGTTTCAATTGAAACAGTTTAGGAGAGTGTATAACCCTTATTGTGTTCAGTAAAAAGCATCTGGTGTGCAAGCGCGTTACGCAATTGTCAAAAATGGTGGCTGAGTTCCTCCGCGTTTAGGAACGTAAGCTTTTGCGACATTTCTTGAAAACTAGCCACTTAAATGTTGTGTTTTAGAAGTGGTACCCAAGTATATACATTAAATGCTATCAGTGTATTTTTTAAGCATTTGCTAAGACTGATCATTCGAATTTACTGTGCCGAACATGAAAGAAATTCTCCATGCCGCCTTCAATGCTTTGCCCTAGCGAGAGCTTTTCCTGGCGTGCGCTGATGTTTCAATGGTTCAATCCTACGAACAAGGTAAAAACTGGGAGAGAAGTCGCAAATTAGTGCACGGGCCCACTATTCACATGAACGACACCATGCACGCGCATGTACAGTGATGCCGATGTTGTGATTTCTTCATTGTGTAAGCTGCAGCTGACCTTCGGTGTTCTGTAGTGTTCAAGCCAAAATGGAAAACACAGATCTGTTAACATCTATATTTATTTTTATGAAAACTCCAATAGAGACGAATGCCATCATTTAGTTGGCGTTGCGCTTGTTTCCGAATAACCAGGGCGAAGCCTGCCTGTAAGAAGTACAAAAAAAAAGAGAAAGTCTTGTCATAAAAATAAAATACTAAGAAGAGGACGGTTTAATAATGTAAACCACAATAGTTACGTAGTAGCATACTGATAAAACATCCAACGCACAATACTTTTTTTCAGTTTTCATAACTTTCGAATAGAACGTACGAAGGCAGTGAAAATGATAAACTTACCTTCAAGGATAATCAACAGAGGCACGTGGTTTGGAGATCCAACAAATACAGAAAATGTTGATCGCACATCAAGGTGACGGTGTGTCTCTGCAGCTTTGCAGAAAGGACGCTGCGATGGTGTCTTGCATGTAGGCTGAGGTGTCCATTTTGCCGCAGGAAAGTTGCGATGCTGGGTCTGATGAACAACCGTTCCGCCGAAACAAACTTCCATATACGGCCACAATTGCAGCATATGAGCGAAGTAGCTTCTTCACACTTTCGCTGATAGCCTGTGTAAATCGCGGTACTCGCTGTCCACGAAATCAGAGCAAGAGAGATCGCAAGCGACGAGCACGAACCGCATTCGTGACGCCGGTGAGCAATTCTGAGGAAGAAAGTGCGGCGCGGAGGGATACACAAGAGCTAAAGTGACCTTCAGAAATTTACACGGGTGTAACTCCCAATAAATTCTGCGAAGCTTATTTGCGAACTAAATTTCAAGTATTGATGGCGCAATATTAGCACCCTATAAAATACAGATTGATCTTTTCCCGCGTTATTTTCTTGATCGCAACAGTAGACGGGCCTCCTTGCACCTGTGCAGTGAATGTTTGCGACATGTGCTCTCCGAATACTTCACCCCTCATGGTCCCCGCCGCGTGCAAAGAATACCGCCCGCGACTTACCAGACAGGCGAGTTTTCCCCCACGGGGGAGAGCGGCTTAAAAATGCACGACCATTCAAGGACGCGTTCGTCGAATCCGCAGTCTTTTCGCGTAAGCCGGCTACCACGACGTGTTCGATCCGCATTTTTATCGTACTTCTCGTGAAGAAATAGTAATAAAATAATAATAATAAAGACACTGCTTGCAAAGATTGAATACACATTCCGTTAAACATTGAATCAACGGTATTTTTGCTAATCTCGGAAGGCAAAATTTTAGCGCATCATTGAAGCAAATGCAAGTGTCGCACTTGACCAGGACACGATCCGTCAGCGGGTCACATGGCTACGCATGTTTTTTGACAATTCATGGTGAGAAAAACCTTTGATCTTGCATTCAAAGAACTGTCAACTTCCCCTTTACCCCTTCGACAGCCGCGGGGTCGATGCTGCTGCAGCAGCATCGATCTTGCGACCTTCGATCAAAGCACCTAGCTAGCTCGCTTAATTTTCGTTTTTCCGTTGCTTTTCTTTAGTACTCAACAACGAAAAAGAAAGGAGGCGGCCGGGAGGGAGGCCCTGCGGTGAAACTTGGCCCTATACCTAAGGAGATGCCCTGCACATGCGTGCTTCATGGTGCTTTTGTAGCTCTATAGAACATTATTCTATATAGACAAAAAAACTAATTCCAGCTACATTAGGACATTACACTTCTGTGAGGCAAAAAAAAAGTGAAATGTCATATCGCAAGCTAGAGAAGCATAAAACATAAAAGACATGAGGTAGCACTGCATGCTATATTGAGAGGGCTCAGTAGCCGGTCAATAATGCATACGTTGAGTTCGAGTCAATTGGCACTTAGTTTTTCGAAAGACAATTTAATGCTATAGAGTGTGAGTAAATTGGCGCTTAGATTTTTTAAAGTCAATTAAATGCGTAAAGAGTGTGAGTCAATTGGCACTTAGTTTTTTGAAAATCAGTTAAATGCATATACAGTGCCGGTCAATGGACACTTAGTTTATTGAAAGTCAATTTAACGCGTATACCGTGTGGGTCAATTGGCGCTTTCTTACCTTTAGTCAATTAAATCTGTACCAAGCTGACCCAATAGACAATGCGGTTGAATTGACCTGCAATTGACTCAATACATGCTCGGTTCCAGGTCAATTAAAACTCAATCTGCATTTTGTAAGGGTCGCAGGAAGCGGCCCGTCGACCAACTCGTCGAACGTGCACGTTAGTGCCTTCAGGAAAGGGATCATATACAAACTGCAAAGTGAAGTGAAATGAAGACAAATTTAGTGTGAAGGAGGTTCAATTGATCCAAAGTTCGATATATCTTGCTCCTTCTTAGCCCCTAGTTGACACAGTTAGCAAAAACAGGTGGTGTACACAATTGTGTACATAGCGTGTCAAAGGGTTAAGAACACTTCAGAACTGCAAAAATTTGGTGTCTGGGTGTCAAGATGTTTGGTTGGGCCGTGTGCGCGTGCAAAAAGATGTTATTGTAAGAGGTGTAGTGAAAGCGGATGATTATGTGCTGCACTGCCACTTGTCAAGATAAAAAAAAAGCCAGCTGGTTCGAGAGCTAGATTGAGATGAAAGGGAATTTGAAAGAGAATATTGAGAATTGAGTGCTGTCCTGCCACTTATAAAGATAAAAAGGCGAACTATTGATCAGGAAGAGATTGTGAGAGGTTTGAATGAGAGCGGATGAAAGAAAACAACGCCTGTGTTGATCCTATATGCCGCCATATAGGTCCTGAGAGGCCCTATTTGTATCCTATAACCGCCATATGGGTCCTCTGGAGGTCCTATTTGCGTCCTATATACCGCCATATGGGTCCTGTGTAACTCCTATTTGCATCCTATATACTGCCATATGGGTCCTCTTTAGGTCCCATTTGGATCCTGTTTGGATCCTATATACCCCCACACGGTCCTATACAATTCCTATATTTAGTCCTGTAAGTCCTGTATAAAACCATACGGATCCTGCATGAAACCATATAGGTTTTTTCAGTAGGGGCGTATCACGCGTCTTCACTCTGCCTGTAGCTGCTCTCTCCGTGTTACACGGCACGCACCGCGGTCAGAGCCTCATAGTGAAGGTTACTACAGTTCTCCATCAGGGCTACGCAAAACAGCAGAGCCACATTATGACACTTTTCCATGCGACCGGCTGTGACGCGGGTACTCCGGTTACCCAACACGCTCGCAACGGCCGGTATCCAGTGCTTTTGCCTTTTTCTTCGTACGACAACATTGGAAATCCGTAAAACTGAACGTTGTTATTCAGTTCACAACGCAACAGTAGCGTCGATTGCGGCGGTCACATTGTAATGTGGAATGGTCGGAGAGGTTAGTAATTGCGCGGTAAACAACATAATCATCAGCGAATAGACGGATGTGAGAAGAAATATGAGAAGCGAGGTTGTTAATGTTCATCAAGAAGAGAAGGAGACCAAGTACGGTGCATTGCGATGTACCAAAACATATAACTTAGCATGGCTAGAATGGAAGTCTAAAATTAGCTGCACTGAACAGTATTTTCATTCATCATAACTTACCTACTCGCCCAACAATCTATTCTAGGCCAAATCAAGTTTCGAGAAGTACTTGGCACCGTGCAGCCTGTTCAATAGTTTCCCAGTGTGTGGGGGCGGAATCTTGTCAACAGCAAGTGACTTATTTACCTCGCGTAAATGAACACAAAGTTTTATCGAGCCATTTTTTCTGCACAACTACTATTGAGGAAACCCATCGAGACTAGTCGATTTTCTCGATGATGCCCTCTTGCTCAAGTCGATTGGTCAGCGGCGTCACCACGGACCCGAGACAACGGGGCGATTTCGACCCCCTCCCACGCCTCGCCGAACCTGGCTTAGCCGTTTCCAGGAACAAGGGGATCCTGGGGGGTTGAGCCGACATCGTGTGATTGGACCTCTAAGACTCTCCGGCAAAGGCAGCACACCCCTTTGGGCCTGGCTTGAGTGCGTAGCACCGCTCCTACGACAAGAAGCCCCCGTGGGGAGCCAGATTTTAATGCCTTGATTGCCCCTCCCCGTTCTCCCCACGGCAGATCAAAACCACTCAGTCCGCTTATTGGGCCGACTCTAGATTCGTTTGCCGGCGGCCTCCCCCTCTCTCTCCTTCTACAGCCTTTGAGCCACCTGTCTGAGAGAGAGACGCTGGGAACGACCGCCAAACGACATTCCTACAAGTGCACTAAAACACGATGGTGGCTCCGTTCAGCTCCCCTGATCATGTTCCCCTGTGCGGCCGGTTAGCTAGCAGGCCCATGCCATCACTACATGGCGACGTGTCTTGCGGGACGGCCGGTTCGCGGTTCCGTCCGAGATCTATTGGTGTTATTGCCCTGGCTCCATTCACGCCGCGTCCTGGCACCCCGCGGGCCGGTGGCAGCCGCGTTGCTCGTTAAACTGATAGTAAACAGACCGCGGCTTTCTCTTGAATGGTTACAGAAAGCGAGAGGTACGTGTTTTTCTGTCATCGCGCCTCTTGCATTCGAACCGAGCATCCCTGCGCTTCGACTTTCTACTGCGGGAGCTGGCGCCTTGGAAGCCGCACTTTTGGGGGAAAGACGCAACCATCCCCCCTTCTCGCGACGCCACACCTTACACGCGCTCCAATGTAGCTACGTGAATAAAAAAATTACACCATCTCCCGCTAAAGGGGACCATGAGGCGATGCGAAGCCGGAGCACTTGCACGATCGCGTTCCGTTGGCGTTCGTTGGGCATGCTATCGACCTCGCGTCGTGGAACGCGAAGAGGGACGCTACGCGCGTCGTATCTTCCATCTAGCCTGGCCGTTAATTTTCACAGGGCGAGCGGGGAACGCGGTCGACAGGCGGGCGAGAGGGGGGCAGCGTAGGAGAGGAGAGCGAAGGGGAGGGGACGCGCATGCGCTCGAGCTCATCGCGGCGTTGCGCAGGAGAATTTCGGCATGTCTAGCCCGCGTTTCAGAGGAAGAGTGGAAAGGGGGAGGGGAGAGGGAAAGCGGAGAGGGGAAGGGGAGAGGGAAAGTGTAGAGGGGAAGGGGAGGTGGTGAGTGGAGAGGAGGTGTGTGGAGAGGGTATGCGCATGCGCAGTAAGGGTGGTCACGCCGCACACCACCACCGCCGGATTGAGCTCGGCCTTAAGATACTTCGCATCTAAAAAAGTAAAGGGATGGCGCGAAAACGTCACCCGAGCCCGCGGCCGCACTTCGCGGTTTCTTGAACGCCAGAAGCGTTTCCGCCATACGCACGGTATTTCACTGTCTGTCCCTTCTAAGCACTGCTGAACGGACGCCATAACTAAACAAACAAACAAAAACGACCGGAGGTCACTGAATAGATAAGTGAAATCAATAACACCAGCAAATCAAGAAGCAACAGAACTTGCGAATGCTTGCAATGTCACACAAAAGACCTTCACTGAAACACACACACTTCAACACATGCTGCTTCTCGAATGTGTCAGAGTTCCCGCACGTCACTCTTAATTACACAAGTGTCCACCGCTTGCCTAGTCCTCTCGCGTCTTATCAGCCCCTGAAGCACCGCTGCCATTTCCCCAGCGCCCCTTAAATGCCCTCGACAGTGTGTCCGCGTCAGGAACAATAGTGGGTGGTGGCCAGAGACCACGGTAACCTATGCAATTCTCGGATCCCAGCTTACTGCAAAGAACTAGCGGGTTTGCGTTGAAGAAAACCCGTGACGCGCGAACGTGATCGACGTACCAGCGCCGTTCTCTGCGCGTTGCGACAGGCAGACCTCCATGACGGCTTCGGCCAAGTTTATGAAGAGCCACAAAGTCTTTTCGGGATCTGATCTTATCAATGTCGCAGTGATTCCACTCCTGCGCCAACTGCGCCAAAGTGCGCCAAATTGTATTTGCTGCGCCATCCTGATAATATCGACGAAATTTGCGCCAAACTGCGCCAAAGTCTTGGGTTTGGGGGCGTCTATCACCGGCAATCGCACCGCCGGCGCGTCAGAACATGTGAAGCTCGATCTTGGGGCTGCCAATAAAGTCGCAATCATGGACCAAGAATTATTCCGCTGAATACATAGCGCTCGCGCGTGCGTTCCGAGTAAGCCAGGATGCCATGCACGGTGCCTACGCAGCTTCTGTTCTGCAAGTCGGCTCGACAGCAAAACGCGCTCTCCGCAGAGGCTCGTGACGTCTAGGCCTATCGGTAGCGAGAAAGTGCGACGGCGATTCGTCGGCGGACGTCGTCTGTTCCAGAAACGCTGCTGATAGCTCGTTTCAAGCATCGCACGGCACGTAAGGAAAGCAATGTTCAGTAATAACTACATGAGTGCCGCTAAAATGTCTGTCACTTCTGTTTCCGGATATCGCGGAATGAAATCTGGGATCGCTCGCAATAGATATATGGGACAATATCGAATTTTCCGCGCTTCGCGTTTATGGAAAAGCACGCGAACGGTGGAAACGCGTTGACACTTTTCCTCAGATATACTTTACCCATGGATCTTCATCCAGAACAGCTTTTTCGTAATTCCTTCCGCCAGCACGTCCGAGTTTGTAATCACTCTGCGGTAAATACCCCCTAAAAGGCCCTGCCCTTTCTCGAGCTCACGTGCTAGGGTTCCAATTCGAATTTTTTGCTTGCTTTTTTTAAAATGTCATCTCATTAGTAAAATCATATCTCCTGGTCGGAGCAGCCGCAAATGCGCAGCCAAGCGAGTGACATGTCCATAGAGCCAATGGGGACGAATATTTGGACACGATGGTAGCGCCGTCTGGATTCTAACGGTAGTTGCAAAAACAATTCAAAATGTTATCTTGCTCTCAACAGAAAAAGCTTTTAGCATCTTTCACATGCAAGTTAGTTTTAAGAACTACGAATATTGTTTGTAGATTTTATAGCTGTGTATAAAATGAAATATGTTTCAAACGCACAAGGGCGTTTTGATATGGCGCCTGGCGTTCCGCAAAGCAGACGATGCCATCGTCGTCTGCTTCTACGTCGCCGCTGCCCCCCACTCGCTCCGGCAGCCCCCTCTCCACCCTACCTGAATTTTTCTCGTTTCCATAATGTACACTACAGTCACTTACTCATTAGGTACTCACAAGTATCTTGCATACTTTAGTAGGGCAGTGCTGCCGCATGCAGGCCGAGAGAAATGACAACGCTGATCACACGAACTTGCTGCAATAAATTATTTTATTGCGACTGCATCGCTGGTTACACAAAATGAAGGACACGTAAGTAGCGTTTTAGCATGTATACCAGCGAATAACATGCATGCATAAGTGTTTATATGCAAAGAAGGTACGTACTACGCATAGCCCCACCACAGATGTCCGGAGCACAGAAGCTGTCCAGCGTTGGATGATAAATAGATCCAACTGCACGAAGCCCTCGCTGGTATAAGAAAGGTATACCGCTAAAGTCCCTGCACTTCTGCTGCTCAAGATGTCGCACCACTTCGTTCACAGTATTCAGCAAACTGTCTGTAACTGATATGAACATATCCGCGTCCCTTTCACGGCCACCAGTGCGGCGTGACTTCTGTTTTCTGGTTTGCGCTGGTTTGCGCTGCCACAAAAGTGCGTCACTTTCAAATCTTTTCAGCCTTCGCGCTATACACGCTTCTAACAGCATAAAATAATGAGAAACGGTTTTTTGTGCATGTGGACCTGAAGTCTTACAAATAAAATCGGCGAAAAAAAGGCTTAGATGGCGTTTCGATTACCGCTGCCGGCGGTGCGCTGTCGTCGTTTCGATGGGGGCGACACCTGAAGGCCCGGACGCGAAGCTCGCATCATGCCACCGGCTTGGCGCAGCTGTCAGAAGCGGGCCCACAGTGAAGCGGCTACGCCATGTTACACGTCCGCCCCTCGCTTTCGGGGGTCAATAACTATAACGGTTAAAAAAACTCAGTTTCGCTTAAAAGCGAAGCAATGAATGCGATACCAAAAAATTGTATTGTGAAACGAAGTAAGACTAGCAGCTAACTCTTTTGGATCCGATCTCGCGTAGCTCAACAAAACGCCGGTTTAAGGGAATATGGCCCCTCCAGGAACCGAAGCGTTTTCTTGCTCTGAGTTCTCTAAACGCGAAGTAAGCGTTGAGAGCACAGCAAGTTTACGAGCCGTCTCCTGATGCCTCGAGATAGCGCGCGCGCAAGCGACTGCGCCCTTCGAACGATGCGCCCCTCCCCCCTTCCGCTCCCCTGGCGTCCCTTCATGCTCCTTACGAAAGACGGGCGGGGCGTTTCCTCTCTGTTTGATGAGCAATCGACGGCAGGCCGCACGCGGAAAGATGTTATCTCATGCGCTGTCCGTGCGGCGGAGACAGACGGCCGGCTAATTTAATCTCCGCTTCAGCCGGGTTCGTCGCCAGCGCTCGCGAGCTTTTACCCGCGGCTAGAATGTGCGTGGTGATGTTATTAATTTGGACTTTATGCGGCAAATTACGGCAACGGCGACGGCAAAAATCCGCCGAGAGTGTCCATATAATTGCTATCGCAAGGGTCAATGTACTTGGCAGATTTTGCGCGTCCCCCCTCTTAGGTGATTAGGGGGGGGGCGGCCGCCCCCCCTCTGCCCCACCCCTGTGCGCACGCCTATGCTCCTGAGATGATTTTTTCCATGAGATTTGCAATGAATCGAAATATTTCTAGCCTTCATAAGAGCCCCATAATAATGCTCAGGTGCTTGAATGTTAATGCAATATGCTTCTGTATTGCACTCCAGGATGTAAAATTCGCTGCTCCAAAGCGCTCCCAGATCCAAAATTATCTGCTCCAAAGTGCTCCAAGATGAAAATTTTGCTGCTCCAAAGTGCTCCAAAACTGAAATTTTGCTGCTCCAAAAATTGCTCCAAATCAGAAGTCCTCGGTAGCATCACTGATGTCGCTTTCTCACACAGTGCGGCCTCGAGCCGTCGAGACACCCCATCAGCCCCTGCGGACCAGGGAATTCGGTCCGGAACTCGCCCTCCCGTTAGTTCAGTGGGTGGCCCAGCTACTTCCCGTAATCTTGCCCGTGGGCTAGGTAGTGTCCGCACAAACCTAGTACGTCCCAGAGCCCCGCTTCTGTGGCCGGCGAACTCAAACCTTTGATCACCGCCCGTTTCTCAGGGTCAGCTGACAACTGGAACCTACAACGCGCCCCAAGTCACGTACAGACGGGCGCGTCATCACGACTGCCCGGGTGATTACATCCTCCATTGTCGCAATTTCCCCTGAGATTTCAAGACAGGGCTCTCGACATCCAGCTTCTGCACTTTTCCAGTGTCGAACGGGCTACTATCGGGGGTCAGGTGTGTGCCGTCTACCTCCTCTTCCCCCTTCGATGTCCTCTCGGAAGCGCATTCCTGCTTAAGCGATTTCCACGCTTTTTCTGACAGCAGGCTATCGGCTCGTGCTTTCAGCTGGTCACTTAGTGCGCAAAGCACGGGGACCGTCCTCCTCACGTCAGCGCAAATGCCGCGTTCGCTGGACATCGCCAACGGAACCACCGCGAGCTTTGGCCAAACGCAGATGTTAATAAGGTTGACAGCTGGGCTATTTGGTGACTGATCATTATACCTATATGGTGTGGCGTCGTCGCTCTAACACCACCGCGGGTTCGAGCACTGGTAGCTTCCTGCAGGTTGCCGCGTCCTCGTTCGTCCCGCGCCCGTGTACCGTTCGAACTGCTGCGCGCGAGAACTCGGCCCATCACCGCGAAGGGACGGCGAGCCGTCGCGCGCAGCGAGGGAGAGCCTAGGCGACACTCTCCAGAGCAGTGATTTATTACGGGGGATTTTAATACAAGAGAACAATAATTCATTACAACCAATCGCACGTAAGATAGTTACACAGGACACCAATTAGCTAATACAATTGTTACCAAATGTGGCCGCGAATGGCACACCCACAAAACGAACAAAGAAAGAACCAGGTTTGGAGAGCCGACCTACCCCTCGGCCAGCGCTCCGCGATCTCGCACCCCAGAGCAGAAGGAAACAGAACAGACATAGCAACACTTAAAAGGAACATACGGTGCACGATCGCGACGCGCTGCCTCGGGACTTCGAGACCGCGGAGGGTAGCGCGCGCCCGCTGAGGCCGGAGCCCCGACAAAACGACGTAACCGCCGGCCGGCGGCGAAGAACAAAGAACAAAGGATCGCCGCCGGCCGGAGCGGCCAAAATGCGTACGCACCCTTCGAGGTCCCCAAGTGGTCTCTCCCGAACCTGGTCGCGCGCCCGCCGCTTCTAGGCGAGCGCGAGCCAGGTCCAAATCCCGCCAAAATTGGGCCAATGGGACACCGTGTTTAACCTTTGAGGGCGGGGTGGCAGCAAAGTGACGGCGATTTATGGCCAGCTGCCACCCGTCCGG
This sequence comes from Rhipicephalus sanguineus, assembly GCF_013339695.2. Lineage (NCBI taxonomy): Eukaryota > Metazoa > Arthropoda > Arachnida > Ixodida > Ixodidae > Rhipicephalus > Rhipicephalus sanguineus. The sequence goes on along the minus strand of NC_051186.1, from coordinate 140,150,795 downwards.
TCGAGAGGAGAGGGACACGAGAATTCTCCAAGGGAAGATGGCGTCGAGCCACTGGCGCGGACGCCTGAATTCCCACAATGGTTAGGTACAGGAACAGGAAAAGGAACAGGAAGGGCACGACACTCGTCCTTCCTGTTCCTTTTGTCCCCGTCCCCGTCCAAAGTGCGCTACCTAACCATATAGGTATAATGAGCAGACGTTAAGTTAATTGTTCCGTCTGGCTGCACCATCTCAGGTTGCATCGCGCTCTCTCGCAACACAGTAATCTCCGCTCCCTTGTTCAGGACTCCTCCAATACGCATATCCTTGCAGTCAAGTGACACGGGAATAAGCTCACTGTGTGCGGCCACCGGCTGTCCCACCAAAACGCTTGCCGCTAAGCTTTCGCTCTTAGCACCCGAAACATCGAAACATCTTGCGTTTGTTGCGGTGGCATCGGACAATTCCACTTCCGATGCGCCGTAGCACCGCACGCGTAACAGCCCCTAAGCTTAGGCTTCGTCTCCGCGCCTGGCCTTCTCGCACCGCCACACGAACTTGGCTGTGTGTCCAGTTTGGAAATGCTCGCGCTTGGTGATTCAGACACCATCTGCTTCGCCTGGCTCGCCGCGCTGTTCGTTCCATCCACGCCTTCGAACGTGCGCAGCGACGCTTCTAGCTCCGGCACATTAACCCAACTCTCTACCTTCCTGGAGTGTCACGTACTTCAGTGCCTCCTCTCATAGATTTCTCTTTAATTGGTTCGCGACCAATAACTGGACTAGCCGTCCAAACGTCGAGACACCCCTCGCGTCAAGGTAAAAGGGCAGGTAGCTCTCAAGGCACGTAGCAAATGGTCTCCATCCTTCGTTCGCCCGCTTTCCTTACCCCAAGAACCTTCTGAGGTATTCACCTGCCGACAGTTTTAGTTCGTCACGAACTCTCTGCTTGACTTTCTGGTAGTTTCTGTGCTCTGCCGGGCTAAGTCGTGTAGACAAAAACTGAAACTCCTCCGCCGCCAACGGGAATACAAGTCCCCAAATTTTCATCGGTACCTCGCAACTTTCTAGGGCGCTCTCGACCGACTGAAACCACACTGGCAGTGGAATGGCATACCCATAGAGCCTATGGGGACGTTTTTCCGCTTCCGGCGACGGTGGCGGTGCCTGGGAGCGGCGGTACTTCACTGGATTTCTAAAATCTGCTGGAGGCGAGCTAATCCGAAAGGAAAAAAATCCATTATGGCCGCGCCCGTATGCGGTCGCTTGCTCGCTCGTGGTGCCGCCGGCCCCGCGGCCGCCACGTCGGTTCGAGCGTTTGCGCACTAATTGCTACTGCACTGTCTTCCCTCTTTATTGCCGATGTACGTACGTAATGTGTGTAGTTGTTCTTCTGCTTCGTTGTAGCATTTGTAGTAGCATGGCGAATGGTGGCGAGCGGCGCCGTCGCGCCTGCATAGCAGCCGCTTTCGGCGCTCGCTCGAGAAGCAAAAAGCGCATATAACTTTTCACATTACATTTTATTGAAGGAAACGTCAATTGCTGCACCTTTACGCAATATTTGGACTATAATATCAGTAATAACCACAAAAGAAAACGAAAAAGATTCGAAATACTGCTGTGGTAAAACCTGTTGATGACTGCGCTGGCGATGGGACTCACTGCGCGAACTGTGAAGGTGATCACCCTGCGTACTCCAGGGCCTGCCCGGCCTGGAAGAAAGAGAAAGAAATACTCACGATAAAAGTAAAAGAAAACATAACCTTCCGCGAAGCACGACAGCGAGTTTCATCGTCATTTCCAGCAAGAACATCTTTTGCCGAAGTGGTGCGATGGGGGGCAGCACCACAACGGCCTATCGCGGTTGCCCGGACCACTCGCAGCGTGCCGAGGCAAACGCCACCCGCCCCCATGGTGGAAGCAGCGAAGGCTGCCCCGCCTACTCTGAATCTGACCACACCGGCGGCCACTACAATCTCCGGCACCGTAGAGGCCAAGGAGAGCACATCGCCCTCCGGCTCGGTAGCGTCCAAGACTTCGTCACACCAGGCGAAGTCCCCACCTGCCAAGCCAGAGATCTCGGCGACTCCAGGGTTGTCGTGTCTCACGACCACGCCTCGCCGGGCGAGGTCGGACAAACAAGCCAGCAGCTCGTATACGCGGGCGTCCAGTGCCTCAAACGAGGCAATGGGCACAACTCCGGTGCCTCTGGTACCGAAAGAGCGGCGTAGCTCCCTGGAGCGCGCTAAGAAAACCAAAAAGCCGATAATGGGGCCCGACGACTGCCCTGCTACTTGAGCTCTAAATTTCGACCTAAACAACACCCACTTCCTTCTCGTACACACAGCACTGCCTGACATCCAATATGGAAGCACAAATTATACAATGGAACGTGAGAGGACTGCTTAGAAATCTCGACGATGTCCAAGAACTCTTACACAAACATACACCAAAGGTGCTGTGTGTACAAGAAACACACTTAAAATCCAAACACACGAACTTTCTACGCAGCTACATTATTTTCCGGAAGGACCGGGATGATGTCATCGCGCCATCCGGTGGTGTAGCCGTTATAGGTAATCAAGGAGTAGCATGCACACATTTACCACTTCGAACTTCCCTTGAGGCAGTGGCTGTTCGAGCGGTTCTTTTGAACTAACTCGTCACCATTTGCTCTCTCTATATACCTCCACATTACCAACTGCAAAAACATGAATTTCAGTCTTTAATAGATGAGCTCACTGAACCTTACCTTGTACTTGGGGACTTTAATGCGCATAGCTGTCTATGGGGTGACTCCCGCTGCGATGCGCGAGGTCGTCTAATTGAACAGTTCCTTTTCTCTTCCGACACGTGTCTCTTGAATAAAAAAGAGCCAACATAGAATAAAAAAGAGCCTTGCGAACAATACCTACTCGTCCATAGACCTCAGCATCACATCTCCATCACTTCTGCCCCTTCTAACATGGAAAGTCATTAATAATCCCTATGGAAGTGACCATTTTCCTATAGTTCTGAGCACCCCAATAGTTAATGAATGTCCTCCACAGGTTCCCAAATGGCAAATTGACAAAGCCGATTGGGAACAGTTTCGTAAAATGGCTCTCTTAAGTTGGACCAACATGCGTGCTTTAAGCATAGATGAAGCTGTAGACTACTTTACAGCTTTTTTGATTGATGCCGCAATGAAGTGTATCCCACAAACAGCTGGACTGCCCGGCAAACGACGTGTGCCATGGTGGAACACTGAGTGTCGAAACGCGCGCAAAAAACAAAATAAAGCATGGAGGCTGCTTCGGGACTCGCCGACAGCCGAGAATCTGGACAGTTTTAAAAACATAAAGTCACAAGGCAGGAGAACTCGCCGACAGGCAAGAAGACAAAGTTGGCAGAAATTTTTATCGGGAATTAACTCATATACACAGGAGGCTAAAGTCTGGAACATGGTTAGTAGGGTAGCAGGCCGACAAGCACATTCACTTCCCCTAGTAAACACACAAGGTGACAGCTTGGAAGACCAGGCGAACTTCCTAGGTGCACACTTTGAACAGGTGTCGAGCTCGTCACACTACACGGAAGCTTTCCAATGATACAAAACAAGAATCGAAAAAGAGGAACTAGAGCGTAAATCTGCAAAACACGAAGCATACAATGAACCTTTCTGCATAGCTGAGCTACAAGCATTGCTTAATTGCTGCAATAATTCCGCCCCAGGCTCCGACCGTGTTGTACTTGAAATGTTGAAACACCTGCCATCTGAAACACAAAAAACCCTCCTTTCCCTATATAATGCTGTTTGGTTTTCCGGTGAGATCCCCTCGGCCTGGAAAGAATCCATTATTATTCCTATTCTAACACAGGGCAAGGACCCATCCTGCGTTGCGAGCTACAGGCCCATTGCACTAACAAGCTGCCTGTGTAAACTTTTTGAAAAGATGATAAACCGCCGACTTATACATTTCCTCGAAGCAAACAAATCACTTGACCCATACCAGGGTGGTTTTCGAGAGGGTAGATCTACCTCTGACCACTTTATCCGTATCGAGGCACAAATTCGCGACGCTTTTGTTCACAAGCAATTCTTCCTTTCGGTGTTCCTCGATATGGAAAAGGCCTACGACACCACGTGGCGCTTTGGAATATTAAGAGACCTATCCCACTTAGGTGTCCGAGGAAAGATGTTGACCATAATCGAAAGCTATTTGTCCAATCGCACGTTCCGTGTTCGAGTGGGTAATGTCTTGTCCCGAATATTTGTCCAGGAAACTGGAGTGCCGCAAGGTGGTCTCCTGAGTTGCACACTTTTTATTATAAAAATGAATTCCCTACGTCTGTGTATTCCACGGAATATGTTTTATTGCACATATGTCGACGACGTGCAGCTCGGTTATAAATCTTGCAACCTTTCAATGTGCGAGCAGCAGGTGCAACTTGGTTTAAACAAGGTAACCAAATGGGCAGACGAGAACGGGTTCAGCCTTAACCCGCAAAAAAGTACTTGCGTATTATTCTCAAGAAAGAGTGGCCTACATCCCGATCCAGACATTGATCTGCATGGTCAGCGGCTACCTGTGAAAACGGAGTATAAATTCTTCGGCGTAATTCTAGACACGAAACTAAGCTTCATATCACACAAAGTATATAAAGAACAAGTGCATAAAAACAATGAATATTCTAAAAGTATTGTCACGCACTACGTGGGGTAGTGACAAGAAGTGTCTGATGAATCTTTATAAAAGCCTCATACGCACGCGCCTAGATTATGGGGCGATAATATATCAGTCTGCGACACCAAGCGCGTTGAAGATGGTTGACCCTGTCCACCACTCGGGCATTCGTATTTCTACGGGTGCTTTTCGCACCAGCCCCGTGGAAAGCCTCTACGTCGAATCGAACGAGTGGTCGCTCCACCTGCAGCGATCTTGCATGTCGTTTCTATACTATCTCAAAGTGAACGCAGACAACGAACACCCCTCACACCCCACAATTAATGATATATCTAGTTCTGCCCTTTTCGATCACCGTCCTTCGGTGCGACAGCCCTACTCACTTCGTGTGAGGGGCTTAGCTGAGGAAACGGGTGTGCCACTTTCCGAACACTGTCTATTGGCTCCCGCTGCACAACTACCGCCGTGTCGGTGGCAGCTTATAGAGTGCGATCTGTCTTCATGGAAGTAACGAAACACGCGCCTATTGCACATATCCGTACATACTTCCTTGAACTACAACACAAATACACTTGTGCAGAATGCTTTACAGACGCCTCAAAGTCCAATACTTCTTTGTCTTCCGCAGCCGTTGGGCCATCCTTTACGGATTCCGGTATTCTACACCGTGAATCAAGTATCTTCACGGCAGAAGCTTACGGGATACTTGCGGCCGTTAAACACATTCAACAATTAAAACTACAAAAGGCAGTGATTTACACAGATTCTCTAAGCGTGGTAAAAGCTTTAAAAACTCTGAAAAGACACAGAAACCCCGTCTTTGTCTCGCTGTATTCTCGCTTAAGCACGATCTACGCACTCCAACAACATGTCGTAGTGTGCTGGGTGCCAGGGCACCGCGAGATTCAAGGCAACGTGTTGGCGGACCAGCTAGCAGCATCCGCCCACGAAAACAGTCACAATACATCCTTAGCTATTCCCCCACTAGACCTAAAACACTTCCTGAAAAGTAAGCTCAGAGCCTTTTGGCAGACCGCATGGGATATGCATACATGAAATAAGCTACACGTTGTCAAACCGCATCTAGGTAATTGCCCGCCAATATCAAAATCACGCCACACAGAAGTTACACTCTGCAGACTTAGGATCGGTCACACATACAGTACACACACACACCTTCTGTCCGGTGGCGAACCACCTTTGTGTGATAGATGTGGTCAGCCACTCACTGTCCTTCACGTCCTCATCCAGTGCAAGGAACTCGATGCTATCAGAAAAAAACACTTTTCATTACCCGGCCGACAGCAATTTCCACTTCATCCTTCGATGTTCGTCGGTAGGGACCCGCTTTTTACATATTAGTCACTGTCTGCTTTTTTAAACGATGTACAGAGTTTTCATGTCATTATCAAGGTGAACCGTAGCACGGCCTCTAAGCAGAGGTCGCTGCTGCGGTGAATACGTTAAAGACAGCACTTGCCTCGCGGCCCTTGGACTCAAGGGCATTGACGAGGCATTCGTGCTGATGTCATATCTTCAGTTTTATTCGTGCGACCACTTGTCATTAGAACGGCTGTATTTGCCACACGAGAAGTCCTTTTGTTTCCATCATATGTGTAGCCAATCACTATATATTTTTTTATTATTTTTTTTTTATTTATTGAATATTGCAGACCAAGAACTGGTCCAAGCAGGACAGGTACAAGAGGCAGGATATAATCAAAAACACGTGATAACATATGAATATATCACGAGAAATGGAATCGAAACACCTACTAACAGAACGCATAAAAGATAACATGGCAAGAGTATTACATTAAATGGATACATAACACAAATTAACAGTGCATGTTTTAGCTCTAAACAACAG